>NC_089225.1:36451259-36756324 GCF_963924675.1 Phocoena phocoena | reverse complement strand
ACCAAAGTTGCTGGCACCCTGATCTTGGACTTCCCAGCCTCCAGAACTATGAGAAATAAATATTCGTAGTTTAAGCTACCCAGTGTATGGTATTTTTGCTATAGCTGCCTGAGCTGACTAAAACAGTAGCATTGAGAGACCAGTGGAGGTCATCAGGCTGCATCTGCATACTTCTGATTTTTTTAAGAAATCAGACTCTTTACCCATGTTGGTGTAGGGTAGGAGGTTTTTAGATTCCACTAGGATGTTCCTAAGTGAACATAGGAAAGGTTGATGTATTAGATAAAATTGGAGGTGTTTAGGGTCGGGGGAGCTCAGCCGAAATGTGAGTAATTGAGAGACACATTTAGAGGAATGAATAGAGGAAATCATGTCCTTGGGTGGGGAGCCTGGTTTGTCTATCCCTTTGCTATTGTTGTCCACTTTGACTTCTTGGAAAAAATTAATTTACAGCCAATCACTGTAACAACTTCCCATTAAGATTTTACTTTACTTTGATTTCTAGATTATTTTAACAGGGTGTCTTAACCTCAAATTCAAGATTTTTTAAAAATTGTATTTCATTTGATAATTAAAAGGGAATATAAAAGTTATTTCATGGAATAAAATTTTCAAAAGGAAGGGTACAATCTTTAATGTAAAGACATTTTTCACCCAGCTCTATGGAGATGTATAAATCCTCAAGAATGGACACCAGAAAATGATGCATACTGACTGAAATTTTGTCATTGGAAATGGAAATGTACAAAAAAGACATTTAAATTGGTGGATCTCATCGAAACTGTGATTTATTCTTCTTGTGCATAGATACTATAAGTTATCTGAGTTAACAGAACTTGTAATGGTACTAAATTTAGAAAAGTAAAAAAAAAAAATGAAGGGGAGGGAAAGTGCTGGTGTGGTGATTTACAGTGACACACAGCTAAATGCCTAGGTGTGAAGGTGTGACCTTGTGATTACACTTATATATATGTGTCCTGGTTTGCTAATTCCAGTCACCAAGTTTGGTGCACTTATTAATGCTTTTTTTCTTTTACTTAGTTCAAAACATCAACGAAGTCCCTTTCTTTTGGATGCATCATCACAGCTTTTTATGCCCCGAGGCCTCTAAGCTTTTCTGTCCTGAGGCTTTCTTGAGGATGCTGTCCATGGCAGAAACAATCCAAAGGCTGCCAAAGTGGCCCCTGGAGAGAGATGAACAGAATGAAACAGAGTGTTCGCTTTGCTTCTCTGAACTCAGCTGTGCCCAGAGATGAAAGCACCCCCCTGAGCTGTAGTAGTAAACCATAAAGAATATTCATGGCCATATACAGATTTAATTTTTGAAGTTGAAATAGCCTATTCATTATTGTCAGTTAATTTGTACCAAGAGCCCAAGGTGGTTGGCATGGTAGTACTGATACTTTGGGGACTTTATCTGCAGAACAGATAAAATAATTCATTTGGACTCACATTTTTCCTAATTTTGAAAATCTGTCCCTTACTTTTCTTATTGGAAAATTGTAGTGACCTTTCCACTTAAGGATTTGTCAAGGACATGAGTTTACTCCTCCAATCTGACCCAACAGTGTAAGTACTGGTTCTCAGTGCTTAACTTGGTCCTCTCCTGCCATCTCTTCCTTCCAGAATGGTTTCTCTCTGGTGGTAGGGGATGACCACTTTTAGCATCTAAGAGGGAAGGAAACAATCTCTGAAACAATTCTTGCAGAGATTCTTGTGCTGTTCAATTTGTGAACCCCCAGTAGGGGTTCAGGCTCCAAACAATACTAGGAGAGTCTGATTGGACCTAGGCTGTTCTAATACTAGTATTTTCCAGCCAAATGGGGTTTACCAGAGTTGATATGGAGGAAACTTTCCCTTCTAACATCAGAACTTCTTTTTTCCCCCATATTTCCCCCCATTATTGTGTTAGCTAGCCTAGCTCTGTGAGATGAGGGCACTTCCTAAGCCCAGGTTATATCAAGGTGACGAGTTCGCTAGGCCATGTGACACCAGTATCAACAGGCATAGACTGTTCAAGTATGATGCTTAATTGTGTGAAGGGGAGTAATTGGTTGTTTAGAGATTGGAGTGGGATTGTGGGTGTGTCCAAGGGTCAGCTGGATTTCATATTTTGGTAAACATCAACATAAATGAGTAAATAATATCAACACTTATCCCTGGCCCATAGAATACAGGCAGAGGCTGTCCTTGAGTTGAAGAAGGTGCCATTTTGGAAATTCACACCAGATGTTTATCCTATCTGCTGTGTAAATACTTCTGCCAAGTACTGGGTATATGAACAAAATGGTACATCACTATTTAGATTACTTTCTTTTCACATGAAACAAGGTCATTCTTAGAAATGAGACTAAGAGGTATGGGCAATGTTATGTCCCTCGGTAGAAGTAGATCTCACAGGGTCCTAAGTTGCCTTATGGATGTAAGGTAAGCACCACAGAATAAAATGATAGTTTAGAGCATGGTGCTCTTCATCTTATGCCTGAAGGACGCATGCAGTAGCTTATTCACCTGACAGGTGAGACATTTAACTGTTTCAGTCTTAACTCAGTGATCTTCTCATTCAGTTGCCTACTAAAATGGCAGTGAAAGTTTTAGAAAATATAGATGATAGAAGCTCTACTGAGTTTGAGTCTCTAGAGTGTAAATGGATTGTAAAAAAGCTCCACAGGTGATTCTGGTCCTCTGCTGTTGCTGAGAGCCATTGCCGCAGATACTATTTTCATAAGACTTTACAAAAAGAGACTGGAGACAAGAACATCACAGTCTCTTTTATTTGAATGTGGAAATTCCTTATTCAGAGACAGTAAATTTGCCATGCTTATGAAAAAGTGCAGTATTATATATATCTCACATGTATATGTTTATTAGCGAAAAATGCAATTTAAAGCAAGAGTGAAATGCCACTTTTTCTGTATCAAATTAACAGATAAAAAAAATTAGGGGCTTCCCTGGTGGTGCAGTGGTTGAGAGTCCGCCTGCCGATGCAGGGGACACGGGTTCATGCCCCGGTCCGGGAAGATCCCACATGCCGCCCAGCGGCTGGGTCCGTGAGCCGTGGCCGCTGGGCCTGCGCGTCTGGAGCCTGTGCTCCACAACGGGAGAGGCCACAACAGTGAGAGGCCCGCGCACCGCAAAAAAAAAAAAACAATTAGAATGTTAGGTCTCCCGTTGCCCCACTGCTGATGAGGGCTAAGACCTAGGACTTCGTATCAAACTAGTAAGTATGTAAATTGGTAGACTGTTTCTCTACAGCATTTGGCAATGTGAGGATTAAAATGTTCATACACTTTGACCCAAGAATATCTGGAATCTAGCCAAAGAAAATAATCTGAATTACAGACTAATATGATATAAGAGCAAAACAGTGGGAACTGCCTAGTATATTCATATGATGCAATATTATATAATTGTAATAGGTTATGTTTATGAGAAGTTTTTAGTAATGTGAGAAAATGCTTGTGCCGTTATAGTTAAGAGAACACAAAAGTTTACATACAGCGTGTTCTAAATGTAAAATAAAAGGCATGTAGAGAATGATACCAAAGTACTAATAGTAATCATGTTTCAGTAGTAAGACTCCATATTTTTATTCTTGTCTTTGTATTTTTCTGAATTTTGCAAGTTTTCTACAACACGACTGTTTTAAAAAAATTTTTAATAGATCTTTATTGGAGTATAATTGCTTCACAACACTGTGCTAGTCTCTGTTGCACAACAAAGCGAATCAGCCATATGCACACACATGTCCTCATATCCCCTCCCTCTTGAGCCTCCCTCCCATCCTCCCTATCCCACCCCTCTAGGTCATTGCAAAGCACCAAGCCGATCTCCCTGTGCTATGCTGCTGCTTCCCACCAGCCAACTATTTTACATTCGGTAGTATATATATATATGTCGATGCTACTCTCACTTCGCCCAAGCTTCATCTTCCCACCCCATGTCCTCAAGTCCATTTTCTATGTCTACCTCTTTATTCCTGACCTGCAACTAGGTTCATCAGTACTATTTTGTTTTTTTAGATTCCATATATATGTGTTAGCATACGGTATTTGTTTTTCTCTTTCTGACTTACTTCACTCTGTATGACAGACTCTAGGTCCATCCACCTCACTACAAATGACTCAATTTTGTTTCTTTTTATGACTGAGTAATATTCCATTGTATATATGTCCCACATCTTCTTTATCCATTTATCTGTCGATGGGTATTTAAGTTGGTTCCATGTCCTGGCTATTGTAAATAGTGCTGCAGTGAACATTGGGGTGCGGGTGTCTTTTTGAGTTATGGTTTTCTCAGGGTATATACCCAGTAGTGGGATTGCTGGGTCATATGGTAGTTCTATTTTTAGTTTTTTAAGGAACCTCCATACTGTTCTCCATAGTGCCTGTATCAACTTACATTCCCACCAACAGTGCAGGAGGGTTCCCTTTTCTCCACACCCTTTCCAGCATTTATTGTTTCTAGATTTTTTGATAATGGCCGTTCTGACTGGCATAAGTTGATACCTCATTGTAGTTTTGATCTGCATTTGTCTAATAATTAGTCATGTTGAGCATCTTTTCATGTGCCTCTTGGCCATCTGTATGTCTTCCTTGGTGAAATGTGTATTTAAGTCTTCTGCCCATTTTTTAACTGGATTGTTTGTTTTTTTTGATATTGAGCTCCATGAGCTGTTTGCATATTTTGGAGATGAATCCTTTGTCTGTTGTTCATTTGCAAATATTTTCTCCCATTCTGAGGGTTGTCTTTTTGTCTCGTTTATGGTTTCCTTTGCTGTGCAAAAGATTTTAAGTTTAATTAAGTCCCATTAAAAACAAAAATTTGGGAAAGAATTGGCAGTGGAAGTTCTCATAAGACAGAGAGTTGATTTGCAAAGGGATGATCTGTGGAAAATTTCAGTAGACTACAAAAATGCTTAAGTTGGTTTCAAGCATAAGAAACAGCAGGAATCTGGATCATAAGCACATATTTTGGGGAAAGTGTAATGAGTGGATGAAATAAGGATAAAGTGAGAAAGATGTTGTAAAGTAGAGATGGCAGTAGACAAGTAGATGGAGAACAAATACAATGAAAAATATATTTTATTCTCTTCTTTTATGGTTTTAGAGTTGTGTGTTGTTAGGACACTTTCCCATGATTTCTAACCCTTCAGCTCTCTCTGATTATTTTATATTCATTAAGTTTATGGTTAAATGAAGTAAACACAACCAACAAGAGCTAAAAGTGAGAGGAAATGAATGACTCTACTGGCTATGAAGTTAGCTTGCTCATCCCCTCTCTTACTGGACCTTTTATTCTTCTCCCCCAAGTTTTAGTGACTGATTTGCTTGATTGAAGATAGGATGATGATATCCGAAGCTGTTATTTTGGTTCACATCTTACTGTTCTAGTAGATATCTTTTTCAAAAGTGAGCCTTTATTAGTTGAGGCCCACAGGCCATCTTCCTGACATTGCCTTTTAGTTCAGTTCTTTCATGGAAAGCTTTAAAGGTACCTGGCAGGGAAAAATCTCTTAATTTCTTCATTAAGTTGGATAAATCTGAACATTTACTCATAACATTCTTTTCCTAATGCTGGCAGGTAGTACTTTGAGATCCGTAACAATGTGTTTGTGAACCGCCCCCCTTATTTTCTGGAATGAACTATTACTGTCTGTTAGTATCTCTTTCATGGCATGTAAACATATCCAAATTATGTTACAAAGGCTGTTCCATGTTCATGTGATCCATAGGTTTAAATGGTTAAAGAGCCCAAGAAACCTCTGGAACATGAAGATTTGACATTATTTGAAGATTAACAAGTTACTCATTTATTATCTTGTAGTGTTTTATATTTATTTAATTTGAAGGTTGAAAGAGTAACTTAGAGGGGCTATGAGAAATAATTCGTTTTAAACTACTGTTTTTGCAAATTGTGATATTATTGCCTTTCCCATTTAAAAGAAAATAGATTCATAAGGTGTACAAGACAAGAGGGTCATTTCTGAACCCTCTCACAGAAGGTTCAAAAATACAGTGAGTTGGGGTGCCGTAAGGTACATGACACCTAAATATTTATTTGGATATTGTTATTTTTAATTTTCAATCTATCTTAAACATTTGAGAAATCACTTTCTGTAATTAAGAAAAATGCATTGCCAAACAACTTTGAAAAACCGTGTGTGTGTGTGTGTGTGTGTGTGTGTGTGTGTGTGTGACCAGTCTATATGCTTAGTTTGTTTATGCTTTTGGATTTATGAAACATGCCTACAGATATAATGGATTATCTATAATTTTTCCACATTTTCATCTATTTTCTATCAATACAAATGTATACTATTTTTTTTATTATTTGTCCCCAAATTCATACTATTTTCTACGGAGATGATTGTTATTTTCCTTGAATATTTAATGCAGGAATCACTTCTGAGAATTGGAATTTAGATCAAGTAACTCAGCTTGTTTCCATTTGTGTCTCTTGGGGAAAGGATTTGGACTTAGTGCTCTAACTTATTTTCCATCCAGTACTGCAAAGGAAATGACCAGGTTAGGAACTAGGAGAAATTATATTGAAAATCTTCATGAGGAAGTCCTTATGGACTCTGCTAAAAAGTGGTGAATATTTTTCTCTTTGTAGTGGTCTTCTTCAATTTAAAAACCCAATCGAGTTGAAGATTTTCTCTGAACTCATTTAAGCTTTGAAAAAGCAGTATAAGATTGGCAATTTATATGTGTTTTTAGCTTACCAACATTTTGGGTTTTTCCTAATTTTGGTTTTAGAAAATAAACAGACTTACTGTGGCTAAACATTACGTAACAGTGTCTGTTTTTAATGGGGATAAGGGGGTGGGGGTGAGGATTTGCTGTAACCGACCACCATCTTGGTTTTATTAGCATTTTGTGAAAAAAGAATTGGAAGATATGCCACAGCCTAGTGAGAGACCTTTTTCTGAGTCCAGTGCCTACCTTATGGACGTTTTTTTCTGATTGCCTTCTTCTTGTTCTAATGACCTCCATCTTAGTTACTTCTGCAGCGGGCATTAGTTAATAGAAGCTGCTTTAACAAAGAGATCCCCAGGTAAAGATGTTTCTTTCTCTTTCACCCAGAAGTGTAGGAGAGCGGTCCAGGACAGCAGAGTAGCCCTCTTCACAGGTCATTTACTGACTCAACTTTCTTTAGCCCTAATAACTCTTCATTGTCCATCTTTCTGGTGGAAATTGGCTCATCAGTGCACATCCAAAGGAATGGGGAAGAGAGTGTGTGGGCAATCAGTATCCTTTCAAGGATGTAAGGTATAAATTGGATGCATTACTTCCACTCACACTCTGTGGGCAAGACCTGGGTCACATCTCACTGCAAGGGAGGCTGTGAAATGTAGTTTGTAGTTGGAGAGTCATATGCCTTGCTAAAATTGGGGGTGGAATAGGGTTTATTGCTAAAAGGAAGAGTTGGAGAATGGAATCTAGGGCTGTTAGTCATCTCGGCCACATAGAATAATAAAGAAGTCAAAGCTTGGCAGTGTGCACCAAAACCGCCCACCCTTCCTTGCTTCCTGCTTACTGGGTTGCAGAACCTGAAAACTATCAACCTGAAGCTCAAAACCAGTCCATTGCCTGAGACAATCCTACTCAAGTCTAGCAGCATTTTGTAAAGCTTTAGGTCTACCTGCAGGTGGGACCTAGAATGAGGATTGCTGCTCTAAACTCCGTATTTTGCAGTTAGTCACATTTCCCTATTTCCCTGTTGAGAGTCTAGGATGCCTGGTGCCTAAGGCAGCATGAGATATGATAGAACTTGAAATACAAGGTCCTCTCAGGACTATGTTCTGTTGTGGCGGTCACCTATATCATACTAGCTTATTCGCCTTTTCCCAATGTAGTTATTGAACTTCTACTTTCCAGTTATTGTGATAGGCACTGGGTTAGAGAGGGGTATGTTAAGATGAATAAGACATAGTTCCTGCCTTTGAGGGGTACAGAGTCTGGCACTCTTTTCCATAGGGAAATAGGGGTTTCTCCAAAAATATGTTCTAAGGCAACAATGTTTTGGGAAACACCCTGGGACCCCAATGCTACCATCCACTCATCATTCACCAGTATCCCTTCTGCCCATAGATTCCACTCAAGAAAAGCCTCTGCCGTTGACACAAGTCCAGCTCACACCTGAGTTCCTACACTCCTTTCCATCTTGTGGTTTGTTTTCTAAATCTATAGCAGCCCTAAAATTGACCTCACAGATTCCTGGCTCATTCCCTTCTCTGTTGATTCCCTCTAAGGTCTCAAACATCTACTAGACTAGACTGCATGGATTATGATGGAGGCAGTGTCATCAGGGCTCAAAATGTGGGTTTTCTTTTCATGTTTGTCATTCACTTTCTGCATCCAGTATTTATTGAGGCTCTTCTGTGGAATGAAGCATTTAGGGTACAAAGCTGAGTAAGACATGGTTCTCGCTTGAGTTGTTCATCTTGTAGTAGAAAAAACAGGTCTGCTGGATGAATTATACACTATTATGTGGTAGGCCCATTAGTAGAAGTCTAGGAGCATAGAGGGCTATGGGAGTATAGAATGAGTGTGTGATTGTCTGAGGGAATTGGGGAAAGGCTCAGTGACATTTACCTCGGACCTTCAAGAAAATGAATTCACTACTTAGAAAAAGTTGAGGGTGAGATGTTCCCAGACAGAGGGAACATTGTGTGCAGAGGTATGAAGGTATGAAAGATCATGGGGTCTTCTGTCCATCACCCCCCCAAAAAAATTCCATCAATACATTATATAAATTGTATTTTTTTTTAAATAAAGGCATTGTTAAAACAACACCTCTATGTCACACCTAGATTATTTAATTTGTAAGAATCTGAATCTGAACAACTCTCACCCAGTCAGGGCATGAAGACAGTTTGTTGAGGACCCTCTAGGGATGTTCGTATTATGGGTTTTCTTGGCTCTAAAAAATCCACATTTCGTTTTGTGAGCTTTTTGTTGTTGTTGTTAGTCACTGCACTGTTTTGGCAGCCCAAGTGCAGAAGTGGCCAAGAGTTCAAGGCCATTGTGAGTTATTCGCATATTTATTTAAAGCTCTGTGTGTGCAAGGCACTGTGCTTGGCAGCGGGCATATGTGGCAAGAAGCTACCGGATTCCTTTTTCCATGGAAGTCACATTCTGGAGACAGATGTTAATTCATCAGCTTCATTACTGCGTGTTCATGGGGGCGTGGTGGTAGGAGGGGTGGGGTTTTAGGCAAAGGGCTCAACTAGATGGAGCCCTGTGGTGGGAGCGGGTGTGATGGGGGTGTCCGAGAAGGGGAGGCTGGCTCTAGAGGAGAGAGGGAAGGAGTCAGAGGTGCAAAGTGAGGGCTGTGAGGAGAGAAATGCTGAGGCCATGCTAGACCGTGTTAAAGGTTTGAATCTTCGCTGTAAGAGCAACGGGAAACCTCAGAAGGTTTCAGATAGGAGCTGACATGATCTGATTTCTGTTTGGAGGAGATACTAGGTACTTAGTAAGAATTCATGGATGTTTACTGGATGACCGAATGGATCTGTAAAAAAGAAACAAAAACAACAACAACAAAAAACATGTTATCAAATCAAAGAAAAAAACTCCCCCAGGGAGAGGAAAACCTGAATTTCTACCTCAAGGTGGTAACGAAATAGAAAATAACCTTTCATAAATTTTACATTGAAAAAAAGGAAACTGTTTACTCTTTATAGCAAATTAGGAATCACTGGAAAATGGTTTGCCCATGGCCATGCAGTAAGTTGGTGGCCGATTCATTTCTGCCCTGTTCCCTGAGTGAAATTGATCCCTTCCTTCCTCCTTCCTGCTTCTCCTGCTGAAGCCTTGAAGATAAAGGAATCAAATTCCTCTCCAGCTCTCCTCAGAGCTTATCCAAATGTGAGAGCTCTGATTGTAGCCATCTCCTTGGTTCGGTTTCTGTCTGAAGGATCTCCATGCGGCTCTCTGGAGGATGCAGTTGCCCATCTTCGAGTTCCCAGCCTCTAAAGTAGTGCAGAGTGGTCAGCAATTGAAAGTGTAATGATTAAATTAGCATTGATCATATGAGCTAAATGATGTATAGACGACGGGGAGGAGACCAGCTGGACTAGTCTCCTCAGCCCCTTTTGGCAGAAGCAGGGAAAATAAAGTTGTGTAAAGTTAATGAAAATTGTGGCTGCGTGGAGTGTTTTTGCCGAGAGATTGGCATTTTTTTTTTAACAGAAATTTCAGAAAGCAAGAGATTTCTGAGTAATACGTCAATCACGGGGAGGTATCTGTCATTTTCTGGCAAGTGAATAGGCCATGGGAATTTTTTTACCTTACCTACACTCACTCTTTTATGAATTATGAAGTATTATTTTTTTCCCGGAGCCATCAAGAGTGGAAGAGTGGCAGAGAGGAGGAAAAACAAGTCCACAGATTCATTCTTCCTTTGGGTGTCTCTAGGGTTTTTTGTCTCTGCCTTTTTATCCCTGTCTCTATTTCTCTTTCTCACTGGCCTCTTGCCTCCTTGGTGAGAACCAGTCGTAGCATGTGTTGCAGGTTTTTCGCAGGGGTGCTTGCTTGGCAGTGGGCTGTGACAGGCTGGGGCAGCCAGAGAGTGGCTGGTGGAGGCGAGGGAAGTCAGAATTCTAGTTTGGGGAGAGGCCGGGCCGTCGGGAAGGTCAGGTGCACGTGGTGCGCCTATCCCGGGGCACACGGGAAGGATGTGGAGCTCGGAGGGGTGGCTGAAGGGCTGAGGTGTCGTCAGGCCAAGGAGGCCTGGGAGTCCCTGCCAGCTTCAGCATAAGGAGCAGTCAGCCTAGCCAGATGAAGCAGGTAGGCAGCCGGGAGGAGGTTGGCATGAAGGTAAGTAGGGCAGGGGGAGGCAGGATGCTGGTCTCGGCTCTGCTGGCTGAGACCAGGGACCCAGGTGGAGATTGAGAGGACCAGGCTGGCAGCAGGGACGAGGAATCCCACCGCAGAGGCAAAGGGCACCAAGTCTTCAGGCCAGAGCCCAGAGATGAGAAGAAGCAACTGGTGCTTGTGCAGCCTCGAGTTTGTACCACACATCGTTCTGAGCACTTTCTTATATCGAGGCTTTTCATCTTACACGATAATCTTGGGGTAATCCTCATTTTACAAAGGAGGAGATGGAGGTACAGAAAGGCAAAGTAGCTCACTGAGTGTCATCCAGCTGGGAAGAGGCACCACAGGGATATGCAGGCAGCCTGGCTCCAGAGTCCCTGCTCTTCACTAGCCTGCTCCGAAGAATCCCTGTGACGCCGCTCCTGGGAGTACCATTCACACGAATTGCAGTGCATGGGGGCCCTCGGAGCTGGGCGATGTAGGCGGCCCTGATTCCACACTACTCCCTTTAAAAAAAGACTGATTCTTCACTCTGCCTTATGATGTGCCAGGCACTTTCTGTGTACCTTTTATACATTCACTCATGAAGTCCAGAACTCTTTTTACCTCCATTACAGATGAGGCACAGAGAGACGTAAGGATACACCTGCCTAGGTAGTTATAACGGTCTAATTTCAAACTCGGAGGACTACTAAAAGGGCAGTCAGTTTGTAGAGTTTTGTTTTGTTTTCACTCTTGTCTGCCCTGCCGGTACCACCTGTCTGAAGCACGCCAGGGGGGAAACAGGGGTTAGAATATTAACGTGCAAAATGCCATATATGTTTCTAGAGGGAAATAAGTGTATCTGTGCTTGCAGAAGAGGGAGAAAATCATCTAGTACATTTAGCCACTTAGAAAAACTTAAAAACAAAGAGCAAAATAATCCCCAAGGTTAAATTGTCAGGCAGAGACCTTGGGCTCGTGTTCTAGTCCATAGAGCCAATGAGAGTCCGAACACTGTTCTTTTGTCTCTTCCCTGACCTCGCAGAGTCCTGCTGCAGAACACATAACCTCACTGGCTTAGAAAGTTAAATTCTGGAGAAATCTGTGGGGGGAACTTAGATAGCAAAATTTCCTTTTGTTTCCAAATCTGTACCAATTGTCTTGATGACAGCTATGTAAAACTCAGAGCTAATCAGCTGATTCTTGGCTTTTCTCTCCCTCTTCCCCTCCCTTTCCAAACAAATGGAAAAGAGAAACGCTTGTCCTTTGTATTCCACCGTCAAATCCATAGGTGTGCTGTACCACAAAGCCCAGCCCAGGTAAGGAAAAGCAACTCCATGTCCCTAAGTATGAAGCCAACAAAAACTAGCTGAATGTTGCCTTGAGCTGCAGAAGAGAGCTTCCCTGATTTGTCGAGGACCACACCATTCCCTCCACTGAACTGAGCTCAGTTGAGACATTTGTCAAATTGCAAGAATAATCTCTATACGGAGAATCACGTGGAATTTAGAGAACAGAATCACACAAACAGTGCCTTTTCATAAGGTCTTTTGACTTTGAACTGTTGATGGTGGTGAGAGATGACTTGAAAGGAAACACAGTCAGCAGGGCACCCTCAAAATGGGAAGATGCCTTTGGGGGCTGTGTAGTTTTGGAGGCTACTCAGGGGTGAGAGGTGGACAGGTTATGGGGAAACACTGATGCAAGGTGACCCAGGAGCTTTTCAGACTGATCCTCATTGTAGCTGGAAATAGAAGTAGACCCAGGGGAGGGTTGGTTTCTCTTTCATCCTCTCAATCAATCACTTAACTGGAGAACTCTTCAAACCAAAACGAAGACGGTGCCGATCCCTCACTTGATGTTCGCCTCTTGCTGCAGTGAAATATGACACCCTTGAAATTTGGTCCTCAGAACTGAGACCTGATAGGATATCAAGGCCCTTTCACCAAAAGCTAGGGACTTGAGATGATCTGAAACAGGCCCAGGAAGCTCCCAGGGACCTCTCGCTACTTCTCAGCCAGCTCTCAGTTCAGAGAATCTTGGGACAGGAATGGTCAGTTCCAAGAGCCCCTTGGAGTTCGAGTTCACTTTTGTGGGAACTTCTCAGAGTTCCTTTGGGGAAGTCCAGACTGAGTCTCTCACTGGCTGCCTCTGGAACTCTGGGATCAGCCTGAGCATTGGGTTGAGACCTTTAGGTGACCTGTACGTGCAATGCTTATTCTATGGAGATCGAAACACTAGGGGCAGACTCCCCAATCTATTAATTGATTTTCAGTTGTCAACTTGTGGGTGGGTGACCAAATAGCTTGTGATTAGACAGTTTTTAGAATGAAAGGAGTGGGAAAAATAGGGGTTTTCCCATCAAAGTGACCCCCCCCTTTCATTTTACCAAATTCCTCCTGGGAATACACCCACTGCTCCTCATTCCTTATCTTGAAAACCCCCTCAAGAAGGAGCAGGGAAGGAACACTTAAGTATAGAAAATTATGGCTTTGAATACATCAGTTTAACCTTTCTGGGTATTAAAATGAGGGCTGGATTAGGGGACTTCTGGGGTTCTCCCACCTCTAACAATTTGCTCAGCACTTTTCTAACCTGGGAAGCAGGCAGAGCCCCTGCTTTACATCTGTTCTTAGTCCTTGAGGGGTTTGGGTGTAGGGTTGCTGGGAGTAACCACAAGCTACTTTGCTTGATCCAATTCTCCCTCCGGACCGCCGATCCTGAGTTATCTTCCTTACTGCCTACATTCGTATATCACAAAACGAGCCCCTGCTCTTTAAAGACTTTCCTTAGACCCTTACATTGGCTGTTGGGAAATGCAGGAGAGGAATTGAGGCATGTACAGTTTTCCCAGTAGGGGGCAGGTTCTCTCATCTTGTTGGTGAATTATGGAAGTGAACGGCTTCTTCCCACCCGCCCCACCCCCCCCCAAATTTAGATTCCCATTTAAAGATATTCAGGAAATATCTATACTCTCGGTTGAAACAGTAAAATAAGGAAATGATCTGGAAAATCTAAGGAGAAAAAAGACCCTCTTGCCTTGATTTTCTGTTGATTCTGCCTAAAATATCACATGGTTGTAGTTAGAGAGTTAATTAAAATAACAGAATCTGATACAGGAATTTGAGCTTAGAAATCTTTTGGCCCAGTCCTCTTGCTTAATGGAGGGGAGAGCTGAGGTTAGCCTGGGAAATGACTTGCTCCAGGACACACAGTCGTCAACAGGTCGGGCTGGCACTGGGTCTCTTTCTGTGAAATCCTGCCAACTGTACCCATCCGTTTCTGCCATCCTCCTGGTGGCACAGATGACCTCCTGTATGAACCCTACCATTTTCAGGCTCTGAAGGACAGGTGAGTCCCTTTGGCATCTTTTATATTTGAAAGGATTGATGCTGTTCCCAAAGTGTGCAGCTGTGATTGGAAGACCTTAGTGGGTCAGTGCAGACCTGGGCAAACTGTGCTCGACTCAGCAGTTGTAGCTCTCGTGTTGTTCTTTGTGACTCAAATTTGTTCCTTTAAGAGTTACGCTTTTCAGAGATACTGGCTTTTCAGAGATACGGGCCTCATTTCCTGGGTCCAGGGCCAGACAGTTACTCCTGTGCTGAGTTCCCATGAACTGCAGCCGATGCCTTCCAGCTGATGAAACAGGGTTGTCATTGATAAGTGTTTATGTTGCGCTTTAGATTTGCAAAGTCCTTTCTCTGGGTTATTTCTTACCTCAATTTGGCAGGTGAGGAAACTGAAGCCCATAGAAGTGGTGACTGGTCCAGAGTCATCCGACCAATTAGTGAGGAAGCTGGGCTCAGCCTCTGAGTTTCTGGGTCATTGTTTTACCCCTGTGAGTCATGCAGCTTCTCTAGATTATGTTCGTTGCTCCTCACCAACTTCTTTTTTTTCCAAATTTAGCTGGCTTCTTTTACAGTGAGCTATAAAGCTCTTCTGTTTCAAAGCTGCAGTACCTTATTGGTTGACCAGGAAGCTGCAAGTATCTAGGTATGCTCCAGTGTGAGACCTGTCCTAGGTGAAACCGAGCTGTGGTGTCATGGGAACTGGGAAGGCAGTGGGACTTTTCTGATTGGGTTTTTGGAAAAAGATCAATGCTGCTTTAGGAATATTAAAGGTCTAAGCGCTGGGGAAAAGGGGATTTAAGCTAAAACGTTGGCTGTCGCTTAAAGGCGATTAAAAAAAAAATCAAGCTAAAAAGATAATGGACAATTTTGCATCTACATAAAGGCTTTTGAGAGTTTCTGGCTTCGTTTTCAAACTTCACTAGTTGGGTCACAGAGGTACCTTCTTGTCAGTGAGGCAGAGAGATTTCGGTGAGAATATCAAAAACTTTCACAGTAGAAATTCTTTTTTTTTTTTTTTTTTTTTTGTGGCACGCGGCCCTCTCACTGTTGCGGCCTCTCCCGTTGCGGAGCACAGGCTCTGGACGCGCAGGCTCAGCGTCCATGGCTCACGGGCCCAGCCACTCCGCGGCATGTGGGATCCTCCCGGACTGGGGCACGAACCCGTGTCCCCTGCATCGGCAGGCGGACTCCCAACCACTGCGCCACCAGGGAAGCCCCACAGTAGAAATTCTTTTACAGTAGAAATTACCACAAGAAATCTTACCATCTGTTTATTGTTTTTCTTTTATCTTGGTTTTTAAAAAAATTTTAAATGACTTATTGCCTGTTTGACTTCAGTTGCATCTGTTAAGTACAGGTGTTAGATAGAGATGAGTATCTGTTCACCTGTCTTTACACAATATTCTCTGAAAAAAAATTTCTCTGTTGCTCCCCATCCCCCTCCAGTTGTGCGTTTCATTAAGAAGATGAGCAGTTGTGTTTAGAGTATTCAATCGCCCGCCTTTCCCCACATACCAAGCAGCCTTTTAGATGTTGATAAGTGTTTGCTGCAGAACTATATGATCCAGACGAAACAGGAAGCAGCTGTCTGCTTGGTAGGGTGCTCCGAGCGGCCCTCCACTCACCGAGGGAGCACTCTTCAGCTGACTGAAGCAGGGGAGCTGAGCCAATCAGAGGCTGCTTTCCTAGCTCAGTCACCAGTCTGTGGTTGAGGAAGGGTTCTGCTTTTTTATGCTCTGTTTGGGAAGGCAGATAAAA
Organism: Phocoena phocoena; assembly: GCF_963924675.1. Lineage (NCBI taxonomy): Eukaryota > Metazoa > Chordata > Mammalia > Artiodactyla > Phocoenidae > Phocoena > Phocoena phocoena. Next base: position 36,740,408 of record NC_089225.1, on the reverse strand, counting down.
TGCCAGCTCTGGACCGCCTCTGGGGATAACCTCACCCTGTGCGATGTGAATGAATAGCATCTTGCCTGGTAAATTCACAGCAATTGATAAGGCAGGTGCAATTCTTCCAAACAGGCCTTTTCTGTCTTTACCTCTAGCTGTGGCTTCTGTAGCAGTTTTGTTTTCGCCTTGATAGAGGTGCTCTGGATTATCAGACCTCCATGTATGACAATTTGTACCTGCATGGAATTGAAGACTCGGAGGCTGTAAGTATTTTCACAGATAGCTGATTTCCTCTCCCCTTCTCTTCTTCCTCCCATTAACAACCCCCCCCCCCCACGCCACCTTATTTCTTAGGCAACGCAGGGAACATGGAGCTGAAAGCCAACATCATTCGGGTGCTTGCTGGCTGCTGTGTAAATGTTCTCTGTATAGTTTAGAGTTAACTGAAATAATTCTTTATTATATAATGTCTTGTCAAGCAAAAAACAAATTAATTAGGGTGATAGCTGAGGGATCTAAGGGTGTAGTCTGCCTGGATTTATACAATACTTGGTCCGCGTTTGATCTGACAAGGGATAACTGCTCCTTGCAGACCGGCTTAAACTATGCAGAAAGTGCCTATGTTTCCAATAGCAGGGTTCACAGAAAAGGCTCATTCATTATATAATACACATTGTATTGAGCTAGGGTGAAGGAAGTTCCTCAGCTGTAGCTGTATTATGTGCTTTCTGGCCAAACAAACAGTGCAGATCTCCTGCTTCTTTGTTAAGGAAATCAGATGCAAAGGTTGTGGTCATATAACACCCCAGTGCAGAGGCAGGAAGTATGTCCCTATACTCTACCCTGGAAGCCCGGAGTAGGCTCACTTGTGTTTTGGCTTAGAAAACTGGACTCCCTTCCCTCCACAGGTCAGGCTCATATAATGTATTAAAATCAGGATGAAGGTGGTTTTGAGAAATCCCTAAAATCATACCATCTGAATGCTAGCTTTTGAATCCAGGGTAAAGCTGATGACTGGATCTTTCTTTTACTATTGCTAGTGGTGGTTCTTGATGTTTTTCATCAATTATATAGAAACCTTGCAAGGTAAAATGATTCGGGATGGGAATGGGACCTGCTGTGCAGAGCCTGCATTTTCTATGAGTGCAATGCCATACATGTTGCTACATTTGAAACAGGAATGTGTTATATAAGATTCTCTGGCTAAACCACCAAACAAACAGATTATAACAGAAAAAACCCCCCTATGCTATACGTCAGTGCAGACGTATGTATCAAATGATGTGCTAGCCCTGAAAGATAGAAACCCTCTGTTCTGATGAGGTATCCCATTTTCCTGCCTGTCTGCATGTGAGCTCTCACTCCAACTCTGTTTCTGCAAAGTCTCTCTGGTGTTGCCCAGCGTGCTCGTAAATTACCAACCTGTCAGTTTACTGCAAGGGACTGTAGTCGGAAACGGCGGTGGCTGAGATAGAGAAGGTCCACGTTGGCAAGTGGGATGGGAGGATGCAAACGGCAAGTACAGGAGTTGAGTGAACTGCTTCCCCGGCTTGGTTCTTCGGGAGGTCTGATTATTTCTCCTACCCCTTCTCTCCACACTCAGTTATGAAACATGTGATGCCTCATTGAATTGCAACTTTTCGACCCTTGGTTTTAAACTTAAGTGGATTGGACTTATTGCAGAATAACCCAGTGATGTGAGACACCGGCTGCTCTGACCAGAGTTGGCTAGGAATGAATGTATCCAGCACCTTGTTCTCCAGAACTGTGTACATTTCAGATGCAGTGGTTCAGAGGGGAGCCATTATAAGTATAAAAACATGTTTTTTCCCCTCCTGGTCCAGCCTCCCAGGACGGCCAAGCTTTTGGGTGGGGTGGCAAGTACTGAGTGCAGTGATTTGAGTCCGTGGCAGTAGTTGATGGCGGGTAGTGCTAGGTACTGCAGTGCTCTGCTCCAAGTGACTCAGTGGCGGCTAGCAGGCTGAGATCCTCAAGGGTGTGCACGTCTGCAGAGGCAAGGCAGGTGGGAAACTTGAGGAAGGAAGAAAGGCACCTGGCCCATCCTTAGTTGAAAGAGAGTAGGGGAGGCTTTCTCATGGGTGGGATCGGAAGGGTGTCCCATAAATCAGAGGGGAAGGCAGAGGTGTTCGGAGGGGTGAACTGTCTCTGAATGCTCATTTGAGTTTATTTGTTTTTATAAGGAAGAATAATGTGATGTGTTACCCAAGATGGTGTGAACAAAGCTTCAAGCCAATGGAGAAGACTAGGCCTAAATAGCTGACCCGGTGAAGTGAAAAATAAAGCCACACCTGGAGAGCCACATCCTCCGCAGTCTTTCTCAATGCCAATGCATATATGGCTGTAAGTGTGGGGTTTGCCCCGATCGAAGCTAAGCTCTCGGAACAGGTCTGGTGGATAGGTGCGGAGAGGCTTTTCTCAGACGCCCAGCTGCAGTCCGAGAATACACAGTCACTAAAAGCTGAGTACAGCGCTTCCTTTGGGGGGCTGGGGAAGCCACCCACATGTGTCCCACCGCTCTGTGCTGTTGAAAATGTCTTCGTGGGGTGTGCGGGGTTTTACCTGTCATAAGTGATTCTATTCAGTGTGTTCACACAGTCAGCCTGTAATAAGATCATCTCGCCTGGGGACAGATATTTTATTCTGAATAAGAACAAAGTGTTATTGTACACTGTTAGCCCTGCACCTCCCCGTAGTATGAGAGAGATTTTGGTACTGTGATGCGAGGCCTTTTTATAAGAATCTGGTCTAGAGGTAGACAGTCTACTCCGGGTACCCTAGATTTTTGCTCGTAACCTCTGTGTTTCTCGTACTGTATATACAGTGAGAGGGGAACAGGAGCCATGCTGCGATACACTCAAGTCCGGGCATTTTAGACTCGAGTCCTTTGGAGCCTTTTTGGACAAGTCCGTTAACTTCTGCTCTGGTTTCTAGGAGGGTAGTTAAGTGTCAGCATCATTTAGATTTGCAAGGAAGTACAAAAGACCTTTGGGTGTCCCATAGCAAGGCCCTGCACAGGAGTGGGAGGTTTCACACAGAATGTCACATCACTCCTTTTGTTGCCTTGACGTGAATAATGGAGTGTGTGCTCCTAAGTGGGTCCACACCCAGCCCAGGTCAGTTACTTCCGTCATGCACAGACTGTGGGAGGGTTGCCCCATTCCACCTTCCCCGCCCCCACTGGGTCTTTAGGCAGCCCTTGATGGCCGAGATACTTTTCACTGGCTGAGCCCCCAATGTACACTATCTGTTTTTTATCTGATGCACAATTGATTTTGATAGATCTGCTCCTTGGTATACACATCTTATAAATGGATTCATTGCATATTTTGACGTTTGTGAAATCACTATAAGAACAGATTGTTTTCACTCAGCAGGGGTATTACACAAACAGTATGAGGGATGTTCTTATAGGGATAAATGGAAGAAGCACATAAGTAGAAAAAGTTACCTAAAATCCACCCAGAGATGATTGCTGTTAACATATTACTGTGTATCCTTTCAGACTGTCATTGTACATGTATGTATGTCATTCTAAACCTGCTACTGTGTATTGCATTCTGTGAAGTCCTGTTCTCACTTGATAAGATATTGAGCACATGAGGACTAGACTGGCCTGTGCAGGAGACACTTTGCAAAATTTAAAGTTCCTACATGGACCTTCTGGAATTTTGAGCATTTTAAATGAAATACAGATTCTTAAGAGTATTTTGTAAATGGAAGCCAGGCTTAACTGCACATTAAATTAATAGCTGATTTCTCTGACACAATGTGTTCCTTTTCCAAATGCTTAAATCTGAATGTAGAGGTAGGGACCTGACCTTTTTCAATAAAAAAGATGATCAGATCATAATCCAAGGCATTTACTAGGGAGGGAAATATATTCTTGTAAGTGTTTTCAAACACAGAAAGGAGCTATAGTATATTTATTAACACTATTAGAACTCTTAAAGTGAAGGTAAATTTTACAAAATCTAATGTGTACGTATACATTAAAGCACGTATGTAAATTTACATCTACTTACATATTATAAGGATAACTATATGTTAATTATTTAAACTATTCATTTTCTATAAGCTGTGTAACTATGTGTGTTTGCCTAAATGTCTGTGTGCCCATAGATGTACACACACTGTACACCCTCATACATTCATGGACATTCACGTATAGATATGATCCATGCTTTGCTAATTGATGGTTAATGCTAAGTGGGAGATTTCTGCCATAGAACTTGTGGAGAAGGAAAACTTAACTGCTTTTGACATAAAGATACCCAAGAGGGTTGAAAAACAACACATCCCCAAGAGAGTAAATTATTGCTACTTCCAATGATTATAATAGAGTTATTAAATATGAAGGTATGTCCTTGTGCTTGTTAGGAAGGAGGATAAATTTCAAACAGAAGGCTTTGTGTGTTTAGAGACCTTTGGAAAAACACTCTAGGGATAGTAAGGCTTAGATTTCTTTTGGAAATGTTTAGACCAGAGGTCTTTATGGTTTGGTATATCAGAAGATCCCTTCTGGGGTTAAAAAGTCTTTCTGGCCTATTTCTAGGGAGTCAGGCCTGTTTTATGAAAGAATCCGTCACTGGCCAGAGAGAAAAACCAAATGCTGCTTATGTGTAATAAATTTGACTAAGAAAAAAAACTTGTTTTACTCAATTGAGCAATTTTGGTGTTTGTCCCGAGTCTGTTAAGTAAGTGGTGAACAGAACCTTCTCTTCAATCAATCAGTTCTTAGCAATATATATTGAAGAAATGATTTCTAGATATAATTGTCGTGGAGCTAAAGAGAGAAATTCCTTAAATCTGGTCAGAACCCATGAATTTGCCTCTCCAAGGTCATCAGTCTTGCCTCTTTCTTGGTACTTTGCATTTTCGAGCGACAGAGGGAAGCATTAGGATCGACCCCCAACTTTCCTCAGGGGCTTCTGTATCTCCTTTCCTGCTGGTGTTCTGCTTCCTATTCGATTATGATGAGTCAATCAGGACTTTAGAATGTGGTCTTCTGACTCTATGTGTACACAGTGAACATTACATTATTCTGTGGTGTAAGATGTTCTGTAGGAAGGTCTGCAATAATGATGAAAAAAACATGCTTTTAGGGTGAAGGTGAGGAGGCATCCCATTGCCTTAGCCCTTCCCTTTCCATCAGAGTTCAGCTTGGATCTTCTTTCTGTGTGGACAGTTCTCATCATTCAGTTTACCTAGGTAAACTAAGCCACCCAAGGAGGACAGGAGACATAATTGAATGTGTTAAGTTGTGTTCTTTTTCTTCCCTCTCCCACTGGTCCTTTACAGTAATCATCAAGTCATGAGCTCAGATTTCCATGAAGCTAAGTTAAAAATTGCACCAAGAAAGCTGCATAGATAGACACTCTGTATGCTGATCTAAATCAGGCTGACTTAGGTGCCTGTAATGTGTTTGCATCGGGCCGTGCGGACAGTAAACGCAGCAACAGCTGTTACACTGCTACCCAAGGTGAGGCCCCGTGGAGCAGGTGCCTGGGATCTTACTTTTGGAGGATGGAGCACTAGTAGTGTGTAAACTCAGGAGAGTTCACATAAAATAATGGGAAGCCGATTGGGAGCTGTAGATTTTTATACCTTGGACTTTGAACTTTTTAGGACTTGGAAGAGTCTATGATAAAACTGTACAGCCCAGACAAAAGGAAGGTGACCCAGATAGCTCACATGGCAGTTTTTAAGATCTAAATAGAACAATCCTTGTTCTCACTATACATTTATGTATTCTTTTATAGCATAAATATGTGGTTTGAGCAATAAATACTTTTCTCTCTCTTAAATGGTGCCACAGTATCAGTACTTCCTATATCCTATTTTTTTCTTTTGCATCTGTTCTCAGAAATGTTGAAAAGTCTCACATTTAAAACAGGATGTTTGAATTTGCTTTCATTCCTTTTTCATTCAAGGGAATTGATCTAAGATAGTACATCTTAACATGAATATTGGCAGCTGCCAATTATCCAGGAGCTTGACTGTGTAGTTTGTGAATAACTTAGTCCTCTTATTTTGCCTTTTTTGTTCCTATTATTCTGTAATCCCTCTCTTCTTCTTAACTCTAGCATCATATAGGAAAAAGAATCTGACCTCCAGTGTTATTATTCTATTAGCAGATTTGTTGAAAAGTTCAGTGAGTGATAAGATTTTAATTAAAAGTATCTCTCAATCATTTTTAACCTCCATAAAACTTAAAAAAAATTATCTTCTACTGAACATGGCTATGAGCTGGGAAAATGTCAAGTTTACTTTTTGTGTTTTGTATTATGAAACGTGTATGTGGTGTACTAGTGTTGTGATTAAAAACAGAAACTCAGGGCTTCCCTGGTGGCGCAGTGGTTGAGAGTCCACCTGACGATGCAGGGGACGCGGGTTCGTGCCCCGGTCCGGGAAGATCCCACATGCCGTGGAGTGGCTGGGCCCGTGAGCCATGGCCGCTGAGCCTGCACGTCCGGAGCCTGTGCTCCGCAACGGGAGAGGCCACAGCAGTGAGAGGCCCGCGTACCGCAAAAAAAACCAGAGACTCAGTCAAGATTGTCAGGGATTAAGTCCTGGCTCTCCACTCCCTAGCTTGTGGCCCTGGGTACACGTCTTAAATTTTCTGGGCCTCAGTTTCCATATCCCCGAAGTGTCAATGATAATGGAACCTGCATCTGGGGTGGTTTTGAAAATTAAATTAGTTAATATTTGTAAAGCTCTTAAAACATATACTGTAGGGCTTCTCTGGTGGCGCAGTGGTTGAGAGTCCACCTGCCGATGCAGGGGACACGGGTTTGTGCCCCGGTCCGGGAGGATCCCACATGCCACGGAGCGGCTGGGCCCGTGAGCCATGGCCACTGAGCCTGCACGTCCGGAGCCTGTGCTCTGCAATGGGAGAGGCCACAACCGTGAGAGGCCTGCGTACCAAAAAAAAAAAACCCACCACATATACTGTAAGTGTTTTCTGCTCTTATTATTATACATATAATGAATATACTTATGCTTTTGGGAACTAAACATACTCCTTCCTTGGCAGGTTTTAATATTCCCACCAAATCCTGTGGTTTATTTTCAGAGTACTTGCATGGCTTTTGACAGTGATTTCCAAAAATATTATAGTAGTTGACAGGTAAAAATATGCACTAATCTCCCAAGGCCTTATGATTGGTTGATTGGTCCTGTTTTCAGAAGAGGGGGTGGTAGTGCGTAATTGCTGGGAGTTGGAGGTTTTGGTCTTTGCCACTTACTAGCAGTGGCCTTGAGCAAGTCATGTAATCCCTCTAATCCTTAATATTTCCTCCTATAAAACAAAGAGGTTTGGGCTTCCCTGGTGGCACAGTGGTTGGGAGTCCACCTGCCGATACAGGGGACGCGGGTTCGTGCCCTGGTCCAGGAGGATCCCACGTGTCACGGAGTGGCTGGGCCCGTGAGCCGTGGCCGCTGAGCCTGCGCGGCCACAAAGAGGTTTGACTAGATAATTTCTAAGGTTTCTTCAAATCCAAAATTTTGTTCTGTTTGCTGATAAGCAATTTCTTCAGTTGGGGTACAAATGCCACTATATGCCATTTGATTTTTGAAATGATCAATTACCATGGTGTTTTATGTATGCTGACAAAGGGGTCAGGATTTGGACCTTGAGTCTTTTTCAGAATCTTTGAAGGATGAAGGTGTGTGTGACACACATCTTTGAAAGGACTAGATGTTTGAAAAGGAAGATTTTTTTTTTATCTTAGATTTTTAACTCTAGAAGCCAAAAAAGGATGCTTTTCCTATTGCTCATTTGCTTACCAATACCCACAGTGCACTTCCAGACCACAGCGATTTGAGGTGGAAACATCTGAGTCTCATCTCTAAGAAAAAAAAAAAATCAAAGGCAAAAGCTTTCTGAGAAGTAAGCTTCTCCTAATTCTTATTGATGATAGAGGAGAGGTATTTCTTCTTTAGATTATCTCTGACTTTCCTTCTTAGTTGTGCACTAGGAAAGTATTGACAAAAAAAGTTTAAATAATTGTTTTGTGATGGTTGTGACGTTTAATCATCAAGAATGTTTATTGTTTGGTGTTTTCTTGCTTTACAAACTTTTCTTCAGCTCAGCATTATTATCCTTTGGGGTATACTGAAAACAATAATCAGTCAATAGGAAAACCCCAGGAATAGAATAAATTCTAGGAGATACTCATTATTTTTTATAAAGTCATTCATTACTTTTAAAAGGAGTGACTGTGCCAGATCTGTTTGATTTTCCTCTATGATAAAGTGAAAGGCCACCAAGATGAAAAAGTAAAGAATGTTTACTTCAGCCACAAATCAGATATTCTCTTAGTGTTTGAATGAAGTAAGAGTTGGAGGCAAATATTTATCAACAAACTAGAAAAATATGATGACCATCATGCTAAAATAGTTAGTGAGTAAACAAATCAGTTCCCCAGTTTATTTCCAAAGAATCATTATTGATAGCTTAATATTTAATTTCAAATGACGTTCCAGAGATTAATGTCTTGGGGTTTATTTGATTCAATGGCTCTACTGATCCAAGAGATAGAATTAAGAATTTATTATTAGACTTTCAAATAATCTCACATTTGATCATGTTGTTGTTGCTTAGAATATAGGGATGGAGTTATATATTTATATCATGTAGGTGAAATTGGTAAGGTAGGGAAGCGCAGAACATTTCCTAGTTATCACGATGCACAGGGCCTGCTGTGAAGTGCGAAGATGCTGCAGAATAGAGTAAGGATTAAAACCACACAGGTCCGAAAATGCTATGTTGATACTTGATTTTACAAAGAAAAGATCCTTGATAGTCACATTTAATTATTAGCTAACTAAAAACCAAATATTTGGTACATAAGATATGATGTGTCTTTCTAGAGTCCCAATGTTAGTTTTCTTCTATATTGTAACAATTTCTGAGGTCATATAGTGTATTTTATTGACCCTGAGCCATCTACCCCCTCACACACACATTTTGATACATCTAAAATTGGGCTACATCTTAAAATTAATGGTATCTCATAGTTTTATTGGTAGCTTTTTCCCCTAGTGATACATAATCTGATGTTGAGTCTTAAAATCATTGTTATCTTAAATTCAGTGAAATGAGGTATTTAGGAAAAAATATTTAAGCAGTAAAAAACCATATAGTGTGAAAAATTTGTCTTCCTTGACTATCTCCCAACCTAGTTCCTTCCTCAAGGGTAGCTGTTCTTAGCAATTCAGTGGGTATCCATTCAGACCTTTTTTCTATACATTGATAGACATGGATATTTAGAAAAACATACTTACAAGCACATAAATGCTATTTGTAATTTAAAAAATTATAAATGAGATCATCATAAATATTATTCTGTGACTTGGCTTTCTTTACCTAAAAATGTACCATGGGTGTTTTTCCCTAACAATTTATTCTTTTTAATAACTGAATGACATAATGACTGTGTAGGGTAGATTTACCATAATGAATTTAGCTCATTGATAGATTTAGAATATTCCCCATTTTCAATCCTGCAGATAAATGTTATGGTTAATATTCTTACATATGAATCTTTGCATATACATAGAGCATTTCCCCAAAAGAGTTTCCTAGAAGTGAAATTGCTGGGTTAGTACATTTTAAGATTTACAGATATTGGTGAGTATTGTAAAACATTTTTATATTAAAATAAATATAAACATTCTTTTTTCATTGAGAATAAACCAAATTAGCTCAAAATTTTATTGTGAAATATAAGACTTCAAAGAACTTTCTCGATCAAGGGAAGCAGCGTTAGGCTGAGGCTTCCAGGTTCCATAAGAAGAATTTATTTACTCTCTGTTGTAATGTTATTTTAAAAAACAAATATTTGAGAAGTTGCATCCCCGCCCCCCGCCCCCGCACTTCATTTCATAAATGAAAAAACTGAGGTTCAAAAGCGGTGAGGCAGCTTGTACAGAATGACCCAGACAATTTGTGGTGGAACTGGCCCTAGAACCTCCTCACATCTCTTTCTAGAGCAGTGTTCTTTTTACAGTGCTGAATACCAGGGTTAATAATATAAAAAATTGGAATAAACCACTGAAGGGTGATATGAGCAAATTATTTTGTATGGTGCTTGCTTGACAGCTAACAAAGCAGTTGGGAGTTGGGAGAATATCCAAGATAGAGACTAGATTGCTCTCTGACGCAAATGGTGAGACCTTTATCTAACTTGGAATCCAGATTAAAGTTGCAATTTCTTTCAAGCTTTTTCGTTTGCTATTGCTTTCTGATACGATTTGAAATCCCCAGTCCTTCTTGACGGATTAAAATGATAGTGCATCCATAAAACTTAAACGAACATTAAAAACTCAGTGATAGAGAATGTCAGAAAGAGGTTTTGTGTTTTAGGAAAATGTTGGCGTCCTCATTCTTTGTATGCAGGTCTTGATGACATTTGCATGTCGATGCTACATTTGGCCCTAGCCAAGAGTGACCAAAGTTCCATTTTTATTCTTTAGTATTTTCAGTTCATCTCCATGAGCTTCCAATCCAGGAAAACATTTGCATGATTCAGTAGTGATCTTTTTAAAAGGTAAAAATGGATAGCAATATTTGTCAAAGGTAAAAGGAAACGACACGTTCTAAGTAGGGGGGGCGAGAGGTCCTTGTATCAATCAGAATCTCTACAAAAAACAGATAGCATCCTCAAATTAGGACAATTTGAGAGGGTTTAATAAATTGAAAAGGTGTTGGTAGGGTGTAAGGGAAGCATGAGGTCTGGTAACTGCAGAGCTGTTACCACCCTTAGGCTTAATAGGACCAGAAAAAGGCGTGGTTATGGAAACCTAGGAGGACTGAGTCCTATCAAGAAGGCTACCTGGAGAAGGATGCAGCTTTGCCTGTGGAGGGTTGCAGCCAGCCTGAGGGCATCCCACGGGGAGGAAGCTAGGGGATTAATACCCTAAACTCATTCTCTCCCCTCACTATGGACTCTGTTGGGGCTCCCACTGACTAAACCCAACCAGAAGCCAAAGAGTAGGGCTTATAGGTCAGCCATGCAGTGTAAGAGTAGAGTGGGGAAGAGTGGAGGCTGATCTGGAGAGGACGCTGCTTTCATGCACATTGTTATTGGGGCTTCTCTGTGTATATTCATGTCAACAGATGAAAGCATGTACTCGGAAGACATTCCTAAAACATACCTCCGGAGATGCCAGTGAAGCTCGAGGTGCTCCTGTTGGTCATTTTCTTTTGAAAATAAATTTATTTACTTATCTATCTATCTATTTATCTATCTATCTATTTATTTATTTACGGCTGCGTTGAGTCTTTACTGATGTGTGTGGGCTTTCTCTAGTTACAGCAAGCAGGGGCTACTCTTGATTGTGGTGCACGGGCTTCTCATTGCGGTGGCTTCTCTTGTTGCGGAGCTTGGACTCTAGGCGTGCGGGCTTCAGTAGCTGTGGCGCACGGGCATAGTTGCTCCAGGGCATGTGGGATCTTCCCAGACCAGGGATGGAATCGTGTTGCCTGCATTGGCAGGCGGATTCTTAACCATTGTGCCACCAGGGAAGTCCCTTTTGGTCATTTTCTATTGGAGATGTGTGTTGCCCTTCATATGTGAAAATAGTTCTACTGAAAATGGTGACCTGGATTTTAATAGTGTTTTGTCTAAATTAAGATTTGGATTACTTCAACAAGGTCTAGCAATGGGAGAAAATAAAAGATTTAAATACTAGTTTTGTGGAGAAAGCTTGAGAAGTTAAGCTGTGCGGGCTCCCACCACAATACACTAAGATCTTTGCAGATAATGAGCAGATACAGAAAAGCGTGGATGAGACCAGCCTGTGGCTCAGCTCCGCTCCACTGTCATGGCTGAAGCAGAATTAATTCTTAGGATCCCTCCTAACGTCATCACATTGTGATTCCCAGCACATAAAACAGTGGGAGGTTTGGTGGGAGTAAGGATTAGCGCTGGGAGATTTTACCATTCTGATGACAGCCTCCTTATTAAAAGATGTATTGACTTAGTGGAGCGGGGGTGGGAAGGCTAAGAGGAGTATTCCCTTTACAGTGTTAAAGCGGAAATTGTTTTGCGAGGTTATACGAAGCCGATGGAAAATACTAGCTTGGAGACCAGACTTTGCCATTTTGGGTAAAGCTAAACAGACCTTGTGTGTCTCTATTAAAAAGTCCACTTGACTGCTTGCCAGTTATGCAGTGTAAAATTTGTGAAAATCCATTGAGTTGCACATGTATATGGCATGTTTCTGTATGTGCCTTATACTTGAGTTAGAAGTTCTGTAAGTCTCTTTTGGGGAAGCAAGTGAAACTAGTGGGATTCTGGAAGCTGGGATAGAGATTAAGGTTAGGATGGGCATAATGAAGGCCCTTGCTTCCCATTGTTAGAGCCTGAGAAATGTAGAGGGAGGAGATTCTTACACTGACTATGTGCCGGAGGTTCTGAGTTCAGAAGAGCTCTAATCCATGACAGGTGGACCAGTTGGCCAAGGATGGGACACATGACTCATCACTGGGAGATGGGAAGACCATGCCCTTCCAGTGTCTGGAGCAGAACGTTCTCTTGTTGGTTGGTGCTCCTCTTGGCCTTTTGCTTCACCACCCTCCCTGGGACAGATTACTCACTATACTGGTGGTTACCTGCCATGTACGGTAGATGCCTCACCCCTCTAAAAATGATGATTCCTAAGGTAAAGAGGACTCAGAGTAGATTTTCTCTCTGCCTCTAGCAGTGTCTGCAGGGTCAGAACCAGGCTGTTTCCAGTGGTGAGAGCTGGTCCTTATGCTTACAGAACAGTGCCAGGGCATCAGCGCAGAGCCAGTTCAGACAACAAAGAATAAAATGATGATTGCCATGCGTCTCAGTTGAGGTTTATTTGAATAAAGTGCTAAGATTCAGATGTTTACTCTTGGAAGAGTGTGTGCTTGGTACATGGGTGTACTCAACAGAGAGGTGCTGATTAAGTCTTTACTAAAGCTAAGATGGCAAACATATTACGTGAACACTGAGTGTTTTCATTTTGAAAACTTATAAAATAATATACATTATTTTTAGACATTAGTTTCTCATATTATTTTTATAGCTCTGATTCTTTAATTATTGCTACTACAGAGTGTTGTAGTGTTGTAAGCAGGATGAGGTAGATCTTATAATTATTATAGATGCTTTCATCAGCTGTGGTATCTTGAATGGTGCGCGCGTGCGTGCATGTGTGTGTGTGTGTGTGTGTGTGTGTGTGTGTGTGTGTTTTAAACCCCTTGGATCAAAGTTACAATATAAAGAACTATGCAAACTATGCAAGATATTATAACTATCAGGGTTTTCTTAGGACTGAGTAATATGTTGATAAGTGTGATATTGTTTTGCCCTGGTTTTGAAATATACACTGTATAAAGGTAGCTTTGAAAAAAGTTCTTCGTGCCACATTCCAAACTTAGTGGGGGTGAACTTCCCAAAATATTTTTTAAGAGAAAGGAAAAGAAGAATACAAAAAGACAGAAAAATAATAAGGAAGTGCATAGCTTAGTTTCTATGAATGTTTTGATTCATATCCCTTTTAAGTAAAATATGTTCTGACTGTAAGATGTGCAACTAGTTAGATTTTTTGCTTGAGTGTTGCATTTACATAGAGTAGCTGGCTTGCAAAATGCCAGCCAGCAGCCAACTCAAATACTGAAGATTTGTCTAACTTAGTGACTAGTTTAGTAGGAAGATATCTTGAGGACGTTGCAGGGGAGGCACATATCAGATACCTAGCTCTGGAAACTCAGCCAGAATTTTGTCAGCAGTGATCTATCTGATTCTTAGGGTATTTGATTTTCATCTCCTAATTTAGGACTTGCAAAGATGCTGTGAGCATAAAACCTCACCTCCACATACTTAATTGAAGAGGATAATTTTGAAGTTCAAGATTGCCTTCCTGGAGAAAACTTGGGTATACCCATCAAGCTCTGAATGTAAACTATACCATTTCTTTTTATTTTTAATTAAAAATAAAAGTGGGAGGGGGCGGGGATTCCCTGGCAGTCTAGTGGTTGGGACTCTGCGCTTGCACTGCAGGGGTCACCGTTTCGAACCCTGGTCAGGGAACTAAGATCCCACAATTTTGGGATCTTAAATTTTGGGACAAAAAATTTTGTCCTGCAGTGTGGCCAAAAAACAATTTTTTTTTTGTTTAAATTGAAGTATAGTTGACTTACAATCAACTATTTGATTTCAGGTGTACAGCAAAGTGATGCAGTTATATACCCTTTCTTTAGAAGTGTAAAAAGTGCCCACTATCCCCTAAGCATTTATGTTACAGTAATTTCTGAGATTACCCCAGCCAAAGACATGGATAGACTCTGGAAGCATTTCCCAATTTACTGATTGGGGCTTCTTCTGCATCCTGATTCTCCAAAAAATTATTAGACCTTTCTGCAATACTGAGGGACAGATCAGACACTGATGGATAGTCTTCTTTATTGTACCTCCACGTAATGACACTGGCCTCCAATTTCAAAGGAGCCCTTTATTGTAGATCATGTATTACATTTGTGTTCTGCAGAACACACTTTGGGGAAAATTATTTGCAGTAGGTAATTGGGAGCTACTGAAGGATTTTTAAAACGGAAAGTGGTATGATCAGATGTGCATTGGTCAGAGTGGAAGATAGATTTGTGGAGAGGGAGAGTTGAGGCAAGGAGTCCAGTTAGGAAGCTCTTGAAATAGTGTAGGTGTGAGATGATGGAGACCTCAAGTAGGGCAGTAGCAGTGGGAATAGAGGAGGAGGTGAACTGAGAAATATCCAAGTCATAAAGGCAGCAGGTTTAATAACTAACTAACTTAGGAAGGGAGAGGAGTCTAGGTTGAACCCCTCCACTCTGGTTTGGGTGACTGACTGGTTAGTTGTATGCTGCTGAGATTGGGAAGCTGGGGCATTTCTTCTGATGCCTTTTGAATTAACCCAAGGAGCTCAGGTTAGAAGCACTATCCAGGTTTTGAAGGCTTCAGTCTTCCAGCTGTTGATCTTGATTCATGGCTAAGAAAATTACTTGGCTTCATCCCAAGGCTGTGGAATAGTTTTGTTTCAGAGATCTAGGACCCCCAGGGACCAGGAGCTGGCTGCAGAATAATTATGATCTAGCTGTCTCCATTCTGGGCCCTGTACCCATCCTGATAGACCCTATTACGTTTTCTCTGGAAACCAGAGAGGAAACATGCTGTGTTCCCCTAGCCTTGGCCTTGAGGAACTTCTCAGCAAAGAAATCTTCAAACTGATTTTTAAACAACCCCTTCCTCAGTAAGCGAGTATTGTTCCAAGTGACAATCAGTCTACACAGAAGGGCATTTGGGATATTGCTCAGCTAGTAACCAGAAGGAAAAACTATTGAAAAAAATTTTATTCTCTTATATATGCTTCTTTTTCTGTTAAGAAGTAGAAGATCATAATATTTTTCCAGAGTATCTCCGCTCTCTTAATTTTGTTAGCGTTTCTAGCCATTCGTTTAGTATGTTCACTGACATATGTGAGAGAAAAATGGGTCCCTAGTCAAGTAAGTTTGGTAATGACCACATTCAGTACCCTTTCAAGGCACACAGTAGGCCACTAAAGTCGCTTAGCATTCTGTGATAAATAAACTGATTAAATTTTATTTAACCCAAAGATATCCCAAAGTCATCTGATCTCAGAGCCCATTTTTTTTTCCCCCCAGTGAATGCCTATTAACTACTTGAAAAACTGGTATTCTGCAGAATGCAGCTGGGGAAAGGCACATCTAGTTATTTATACCAAGTTACATATTTTCTGGGAACAATCTCAGCATCTCAAATTGGGTGCATTTTGCAGGCAGGATGCAGTTAACATTAGATTGATATATATGTTCCCAGGCCTTCCTCTCAGAGACTTTGGTTCACTAGTTTGGGATGGGCCTTAGGGTTTTCATTGTTGACATACACTTCTAAGGTGATTTTTATGTAGCTACTTTGAGAAATACTGGGTAAAATTATTGCCCTGATCAGCCAGTGTTTGTGACAGGGCACAGTACTTGGAGTTTCCCTTTTTTTCAGGTCTCTCTCCCTCTGGGTGGCAAGCCCTTTGAAGTAGGAGTGTCTTTCTTATTCCTCTCCCTACCCTTGCCTAGCCTTGCTTGCCTGGGTACTTGCCCCAAGACAGACACTCAGTAAATATTTGCTGGAATGTATTGAAATTCAATAACCCTAATTCCTCCAGAAATCAAGAGGGACCTCGGGAATGGTCAGAAATGATTGAACATGGTGTATATGTCAGGGATTCCCTAGGAACGTATATCTATGAGCAGCCACACAATTATTTTTTATTTAAAAAACCAAAGTAAATTTGGGATTCCCTGGTGGCGCAGTGGTTGAGAGTCCACCTGCCGATGCAGGGGACGTGGGTTCATGCCCTGGTCTGGGAAGATCTCACATGCCACGGAGTGGCTGGGCCCGTGAGCCATGGCCACTGAGCCTGCGCGTCCGGAGCCCGTGCTCCGCAACGAGAGAGGCCACAACAGTGAGAGGCCCGCGTACCGCAAAAAAAAAAAAAAAAAAAAAAAAAAAACCAAAGTAAATTTAAAAATAGAGGTTAGCAGGTTTAGGAAATCAGAAGGCCTATATCTGTAAAAGAGCTAGAGTGTGATAAGGGAAACTCAGTCTTCTCCCCTTATATTTCCAACTGGGCTATATATTGATTGTAAACGGAGTGGTGACAATGTAAGTTTCCCTCCACACCAGAATCCTAGACCCTACTCCGTGGAGCCCACCTCTTTCAACAGTTTTTCTTTTTTTTTACTAGAAGCTTTATTGAGATATAATTCATATAGCATACAATTCACTCATTTAAAGTATATAGTGCCATGGCTTTAGTATATTCAGAGTTGTGTAATCATCACATCCCCCCAGAAGGAAATCTCATACCTATTAGCAGTCACTCCCCACTACCCCCCAACTCTCCCAGCCCTAGGCTGTCTCTATGGATTTACCTGTTCTGGACATTTCATATATATGGAATCAGTCATACAATATGTGGCCTTTTGTGACTGCCTTCTTTCACTGAACATGATGTTTTCAGGCTTCATCCATGTTGTAGCATATATCAGCATTTATTTCTTCTTGTCGCCAAATAATATTCCATTGTGTGGATATAAACTATTTATCTGTTCATCCACTGATGGACATTTGGGTTGTTTCACTGTTTGGCTGTTATGAATAATGTTGTACAAGTTTGTGTGTGTATATGAAACTTAATAGTTTCTTGACCAGTCACTTTAAAATGTAAGCCATTTTTTAAAAAATTGGAGTAAAATTGCTTTACAATGTTGTGTTAGTTTCTGCTGTACAGTGAAGTGAATCAGCTCTATGTATACCTATATCCCCTCCCTCTTGGACCTCCCTCCCACCCCACCCCCATTCCACCCATTTAGGTGGTCACAAAGCACCGAGCTGAGCTCCCTGTGCTATACGGCAGGTTCCCACTAGCTATCTGTTTTACACATGGTAGTGTATTTATGTCAAATCTAATCTCACAATTCATCCCACCTTCCCCTTCCCCCCGTGTCCACATTTGCATTCTCTATGTCTCTGTCTCTATTCCTGCCCTACATATAGGTTCATCTGTACCATTTTTCTAGATTCCACGTACATGCATTAATATACGGTATTTGTGTTTCTCTTTCTGACTTACTTCACTCTGTATGACAGACTCTAGGTCCATCCACATCTCTACAAATGACCCAATTTCATTCCTTTTTATGGCTGAGTAATATTCCATTGTGTATATGTACCACATCTTCTTCATGCATTCATCTATCGGTGAACATTTAGGTTGTTTCCGTGTCCTGGCTATTGTAAATAGTGCTGCAGTGAACATTGGGGTACATGTGTCCTTTTGAATTATGGTTTTCTCTGGGTATATGCCCAGTAGCGGGACTGCTGGGTCATATGGTAGTTCTATTTTTAGTTTTTTAAGGAACCTCCATACTGTTCTCTCCATAGCGGCTGTATCATTTTACATTCCCGTCAACAATGTATGAGGGTTCCCTTTTCTCCACACCCTCTCCAGGATTTATTGTTTGTAGATTTTTGATGATAGCCATTCTGACCAGTGTGAGGTGATACCTCTTTGTAGTTTTGACTTGCATTTCTCTAATAATTAGTTATGTTGAACATCTTTTCATGTGCCTCTTGGCCATCTGTATGTCTTCTTTGGTGAAATGTCTATTTAGGTCTTCCACCCATTTTTAATAATTTGAGATATACTAAAGATATGTTGAAGATTCAAGGTATTTTTGAATCCTACTCCACTGACCTATATGGTCATATCTCAGCTATTTCCATGTAACTCTGCTCTAGGCAGTGTGGTCCCCTCCCAGTTGCATGAATAGGCAGTGTTCAATCCCAAGTGTGAGAATTGTGGACACCGTTCCCTTTTTGGGGGGAAGCTCCACCCCACTTTAGAGCTTTCACACTGCACAAGGTCCAGCTCTTATTCCATTCCTCCTGTGAGGCTCTTCCCAGCGTTTCCAGACTTTGGAATTCACGTGGCAGCATCTATCCCACTCACCTGGGCGCTGACCACCTGCAGCCCCGTATAGCTTTGTCACTCTTTCATGAGTCTGTGTCCTCTCTGCAGGTGTGAGATGCTGGCGGGCAAGGATCAAATCCTACCATTCTTTTGCGCCTCCCTTACCCCAGCCACAACTACACAAGGGTTAGAGAGAAATGAATACTAAATAAATGGTTGCTATAGCTCAAAGCCTCTGTGACATCAGTGTTCTCCATGCAGAGTAAAATGGGACTGGTTTGCAAGTGAGGAAATGATGGGAGTCATCGATTGAACCAGGTGCAGCTCTGAGATTGCGAGGGGCTCATTTAAAGAGTTGCAGACTTGTCACAGAAAATGCGGAAAGGCACTCTGTTTAGAAATAACCTTGTCTGAACATCATATATTCTCTTCATTTCTTCTTACTTGTTCTCATTTGCAAGGACATGTTCAGGGACATTGTCTTGAAAATAGGATCCTTGCAACTTCCTCTCTTTTATTTACAAGTTCAGATCATAATTTAGCGGCTCTATCATTATCAGAGCCATTATGTCTGTGATGGCCATAGACCACTTCACTAACAAGGTCAGTTCTTTGAATGACCCCCACATAAACAGACATTCTAATGTTAATCTCTAAAGCCAAATGGAAACCAAAAAGAAAAAATTATGAAAAATCAGATAGAAAAGTATAATAATTTGAAACAGAACAAAGATATTTGTTTTTCTGGCATTTGGCAATGAAAATTTCAAGCCATTTTCCTATAAAACCTTCTCTCTAGATATTTCTCTGTGGATGAAAGTATTAAACAAATCATCCCAGTTCTTTCTTTATGAGCTAGTTATGAAAAGGTCCATGGGAATAATTCTGCCTAAATAAAATTACTAATTCATAGCCTTAATTTTTCTGTGATATTGAAAAGAGCTACAGCCTAGGACAGTAGCTGTTGGTCACTGCTACCCTGGTTTAGAATGAGGGGCTGGCTGAGGGTTGTAGAGACAGACTGTACATTATAGTGAAGCTGCGGCTGTTACTTATTATGTCAGGGGCCACACTGGTTTGCTTGGTCACAGCTGTAATGGGTAGAACAGTGGTAGATCCCTTCAACAAGAATGTGTCTTTGGATCCCCGGCATCATTCATGTAAAGACAGGGGTCATCTGGGTGACTTCCTTAAATTCCTACCGTGCAAATATGTTGACATGTTTGTTCAACAAACAGAATTTGTTGTGAAGGCATGAGCTTTGTAAATTAATCCTAGAACTATTTATTGGTGGCCTTTGTACAGAGCAAGTTATTAAGTCAGAATGTTACCAAAGAACTGTTTACAGATATGGTTTTTTTCTGATCATCCAAATGGACAGTTAGTGAGTACCTATGGCATGCCTAACACTATACTAGGAGTGGTAACCCCTTAGAGTTATAGAGATAGAAGGTGTCCCAGTATGGAAATGCTTAGGGTTAAGTCAAGAGGACCAGATCCATGCACATGAAACAACCAGGAGGGACCATAGAATAATGGGATGGGCTTTATTTTTGCAGAAAGAATTGGATTCACCACAGTGCTTGCCACTTACTAACTGTTTGGATTTGGACAAATTATGTACCTCTCTGAGTCTATTTTCTTATCAGTAAAGTGGGGTAATAATATCCTTACAAGATTATTGTGGTGATGAAATCAATTAGATAACATACATAAAAAGATAAAGTTCTGACACATAGTAGTTTAATAAAATTTAGATACTATTATTAATTGGAAGACAGCTTAGGGTGACTGAAACCAGGTCCAGGAGATTTGGTATAGAGTCTAAACATAGGCACAAAAGGAATTGGGAATCATAAAAAGACTTTGGAGGCATGGAATTAGCCTGTGTAATTTCATAAATGTAATATCTAAGCCAGACTACGGTAACCATAGTAATAGTTCCCATGTGTTATAGGCCAAAATTGTTGTAATTACTCGATGTGAATTTTTTTCCCCTTAATTTTCACAATAACCTTATGATGTAGATACTTTTATCATCCATTTCCTAGGCGTAGAAAATGTTAAGTGATTTGTCCAACATCGTTCAGCTAGTAAATGATGGAACCAGGGTTTGAATCCAAGTGTCTGACTCAGAGCCACTTCCTAAAACAGGGAAGCGAGGGGTTAGGGTGGCTAGAAAGGCAGAGATGGCAAATCAAGTGAAGAAACAGAATCACAGGAGAAACACTAGGCAAGATATTGACAGACTAATAAAGATGGGGACCTGCTGGTGATCAGGCATGGCAGTGAGGGCTGGGACAGATCTGTAGGCAGAAGGGAGCCACTTCCTCTCAAGGTGGAACTTTATTGCATCTGGAGGAGTCCTGGCAACGTGGTGGTCTCACCTGACTGCATCTGCTGCATCTTTGAGTTCTACTGATAGAGACCGAGCCACTTCACATACCTTTCCTGTGTCAGGGCAGAATCTTTCATCTCATCTGAGTCGTTCCTTAATTTCCTTAAGCTTAGGACAGAATTGCATTCCAGGAACCCACCTGATATGCACTTTTCTTCTCTAAACATACCCTGTCCTCTCTTTTCCACGAGCCATCCATGCACTCATCCGTCTATTCATTCAACTAGGCCTGAACACTTGAAGCCTGTGCTGGCAAAGGGATGAACAAAGTCAGAAACAGTTTTTCATCCTTCTCACACAGTTCCCTAAAATGTACCCCCTATTCCTGGGACTATAAATATTTCAAATATTTTTGAGAACAATGCCAGTTTAGTCAACATCCGCACCCCACCTCCAACTCTCCCCATAGAAGTCCTTTTTTTTTGTGGTACGCGGGCCTCTCACTGTTGTGGCCTCTCCCGTTGCGGAGCAACAGGCTCCGGATGCGCAGGCTCAGCGGCCATGGCTCACGGGCCCAGCCGCCTCCGCGGCACGTGGGATCTTCCCGGACCGGAGCATGAACCCGTGTCCCCTGCATCGGCAGGCGGACTCTCAACCACTGCGCCACCAGGGAAACCCAGCAGTCCTTTTTTGATGAAGGAATCAAGCCATTGATCTGCATTCTGGTTCATGCTCCTCTCTTCTGAGAGGGGGTACGGCAGCCCTTTAAGTCCTGGACTCGCTGCTTCTGCGGTCCTTTTATTCGGGGCCTTTAGACTTCTATGGCGAATTATTAGCCAGTTTTAAATGTACCTTGTGCCTATTTACACTTCCTTTGTGCTTTCTTTTTAAGTGTCTGGGAAACAGGATCCACTTTGCCACCTTCCCTGGAGATCAGCTGTCTACAGAAGTGGGGTGTGGTAAGGGGACAGGAGAAAGAGGAGGCTCCCGGGCAAGGGGGGACTTTCAGAGATCTTTTCCAGCCGGTACTTGCCCTTGTCTGTCGTACATAGAGCTGTCTAAGAGTGGGCTGTATTTTATAGAAACAGTGCCCTCCCCCTCCAAAGTCTGTTTCTAGCTGCCTCTTCCAAATAATAGTTACTCTTCATTGAAGGCTTACTATGAACCAGGAGCTATTTCAGGGAAGATTTGTACATTACCTGTGCAGCAAACAGATGGGACGTGGCTGGTGTCTATCCTGATTAGATTGCTTATTTCGTTGTTTATGCTGATTAGTTGGTATTCATATCACACCACTTGTCAAACAATTTGAGTATTTCCCGGCACTTTCTGAATACTCTACGTGACATATATCATTTATTTCTCATAAGAGCAGATGAGCTATGAGGTGGGTGTAATTATCCCTGTTTTACAGATGAGAAAACTGAGGCATAGAGAGGATAAATAACTTCTCATGGTCACACAGTTAGTCTGTGGCAGTATCCATGTTCATACCCAGAGCCTCCAGGCCTTTCTAGCGTGCAATGCTACTTTCCAAGCCCTAGAAAGCCCCTTTTCAGTGCTTGGTGCAACTAAGTCATGTCTTGCTGCTTTGTTTACTAGATGCAGGCTCTCAGAATGCCTCCTTCTCGGAGACCAGAGGAGGGAGGTTTGATCAGCTTCCTTGTGCACAGTACTCCAGCCTCTTCATTAGTCTTTCCTGTAGGAGGAAACAGAGGTGCAGCTGTGGCAGAAGCCAGACAGTGCAGTCTACAAGCATCTCTCAAGCCACTTCCCCCAAAGCCTGCTGTGCATGTTTCTGCAGTGGGACCTAAGCTTTCTTCCCCTGCACGGACTGCCCTGATCTATGGTATATTGCATTCTCTTAAACTATCAGATTCCACCACTCAAAGGAGCAAACTGAAACCTGTTCTCGCTGACCTCCCTGATTCTGCCGGCTCCTCTAAACTCTCAGCACCCTTAAGGGAAATTGAAAAATGTGACCATCCGTGGCTGTGTGCCAACTCTGGAGGGCTTGCTCTGGTCAGCTCCATCCTTATAACACTTCAGTTATCAGGACATTGATTATAGGGGGAACAGCGTTGGAGAAAGAGGAGAGTGAAATTGGATCATTAGTTTTTCCAAAAAAATTTTTTTAATTGAGGTGAAATTTATATAACATAAAATTAACCACAGTACATTCATAATGTTGTGCAACTACCACCACTATCTAGTTCTAAAACATTTCATCACTCCAAAATAAAACCCAGTACTCATTAAGCAGTTACTCAGCACTCCCCCCTCCCCCTCCTCCTACCCTGGGTATCCACCAGTCTGCTTTCTATTTCTGCGAATTTACTTTTTCTAATATTTCATACAAATAGAGTTATACAACATGGCCTTTTGTGTCTGGCTTCCTTCACTTAGCAGAATGGAGATTCATCCACATTGTAGTATGTATCAGTACTTCATTTGTTTTTATGGCTGAATAATATTCCATTCCATGGATAGATCACATTCATCCATGAATGGACATTTGCGCTGTTTTCAACTTTTGCTGCTAGAAACTTTTTTTTTTTTTTGGCTGCCTTGGGTCTGCTGCACACGGGCTTTCTCTCTAGTTGCGGCGAGCGGGGGCTGCTCTTCGTTGTGGCGCGCCGGCTTCTCACTGCGATGGCTTCTCCTGTTGTGGAGCACGGGCTCTAGGCGTGCGGGCTTCAGTAGTCATGGCATGTAGGCTCAGTAGTTGTGGCACACGGCCTAAGTTGCTCCGTGGCATGTGGGATCTTCTTGGACCAGGGCTTGAACCCGTGTTCCCTGCATTGACAGGCGGATTCTTGACCACTGGACCACCAGGGAAGTCCCTAGAAACATTTTTGGATGTGTGTTCATTTGAGTACTTGTTTTCAGTTCTTTGGGGTATGTACCTAGGAGTGGAATTGCTGGGTCATATGGTAATTCCATGTTTAACTTTTTGAGGAACTGCCAAACTGTTTTCCGCAGGGGCTGAAACATGGGTCGTTGGTTTTGGTAGAGAACTTCAGGGCAGACATCATGAAGACAGGAAAGCACATACGACTCTGTCTCTATAGAAAGTCTATCCATCTTGGGACAAGACTGAAAATGTACAGTAAGATGTCTTCTAGGGACCAATACTGAGCAATAAAAAATATAGCTGTATGTGTATGTACGGGGGCAGAGATTTTCTTATGTCTCCCCCAGTCCATCTCCCACTGGGATTACTGAGATAACCTCTTTGCTGGTCACTTTCCCTCTGCCATTGTCCCTCACCAGTCTTTCCCTTGGAGTGGTTTGCTCTAGGAATTATCTTTTTAAAGTGCAGGTCTCGTCTTGTTACTCACCTATTTAAAATCCTTAAGTGGTACCCCATGGCCTTCAGAATACATTGCACATCCCTCTCTTTGGTGCATCAGGAGCTTTACTCCTTGGTCCATGCTGGGGTCTTCAGCTTCAGCTTCTGCTACACCCACAGGCATTGTCATCCTTAGACGACATTACCTACCTGTAGGTCCCCAATGGCTCATGCTCTTACCCCTTCTTGCCTTTGCACATGTTCCCTCCTCTGCCCACAGGGCTAACTGTTACATCTCCTTCCAGACTCCGCTCAAACACTGAATCCTACCAGAGGTCTCTCATGACTCCCCGGCCTGAACTTTGGTACTCCCCACTGTATTTTCATGGCTTCTTTACAGCTTTTACTAGGCTTCACAAGGATAGGGACCATTATTCTGTTTGGTTCATTGTGCGTCTCAAACACCCACAACAGTGCTTGGCACAAAGGAGCTCTCAAAATAGGTTCTGACTGAATGAGGTCAGGATGGCATTTTTCATTTTGTTGTCTTACTATCTGACACGTAGTAGGTATCAAATAAATGTCATTTGAATGAAAGATAAGGTGGAAGAGAAGAGGAAAGGGCGAACGAGGGAGGGTGGGAAGAAGACATAGGAGAAAGAGAGATGGAGAAGAGGAAAGAAGAGAGCAGGAGAGGCAAAGAAATGACAAAAAAGATGAAAAAGAGAGTGGATAAAAGAGTGGGAGAATGAATGAAACTGGGGAAGGCAGAGAGGATGCCTAGCTTCAAAAAAAGTGTAGCCATTTGTACTACAGATTTCAAACTTATTACATTCAAACATGTGCTTGCGTATTAGAAGGATGGAGGGCTTCAAGTCTTGGGATGAATGCCCCTCACCTGATCTCATCACATTCCATGTCCATTCTGCACAGGGTCAGGGGAGGGTATCAGACACCTGGCAGAAATAGCTGCTTCCATCAGTCCCATCATCCTTAGTCTGTTTGGGGGACCTCTGGGTCAGAGCACATAAAGGGGCATTTGAGATCAAAGCGGGAGTGGCTGTCTTCTGCTCAGCCTAAGCTGCCTTCCTTTGCTTACATAGCACACGTTATGTAATTTGCACTTTGCAAGCAGCTGCTAGGTGATGCCGCTACCTTCTGGCTCTGCAGTGACAGAAGAAAGGCTCACTTAGGAAATGCTGGCATGGGACTAGGAAGGCTTTTTAAATTCAGGTCTCTATGGAGAAAATGACACCAGGTTCCTTCCTAGTTTCTCATAAGGGATTTTTAAGCAGCTAATCTAAATGCGATAGATGCCCTGGTGACAGGCTCCTGCCTACCCACATTGCTTCATGCATGCCAAAAGGTGGAGGAGCAAGAAGGCCTCCGCATGAGTCACTGGTCTCCTAAGGGCCTGAGCTCCTAAATGGAGCATGAGGATGCCCTCACGCACCTCCGGCAGCCCTGGCCAGGAAAAGACTCCTCAAGGTACCCCTTCTGCACTCTTTCACTGGCCTTTTCTCCCATTTTAAGGCTACTGCTGCTTGTTTCTATAAACCAGCAACTAGTCAGCCAACAAAATGATGTTCTCAAAACAGTGATTAAAATCTGATCTCATGTGTCTCACTACAGGGCTCTGTGTCAGGGCAGGTGCCTGCAGACCGTGTTGGGTGGGCTCAGAGAAGGCGAGTGGAGTTGGCGGTACTCACTCCCAATTAGAAGTGTCTCCTGTCAGAGCCAGAAGACCTCATGGCTTTTCACAAATCAAAGAAACTTCTCCTTGCAAAGGGAGCCCTGAGGTAAATGCTTCCAGAAGCACCTTTGGAAGTGCATAGACATTTTCAGGCCACTCAGGAACTCTTTCTAAAGTTGTTTATTCTCTGTGTGATCCAGAATCCCTGCAGCAGGGATTCTCAAAGTGTGGTCCACAGACCACTCTGTGGTAGAGTCCTCTGGGGAGCTGGTTAGGAATGCAGTTTCTGGATTCAGCATCCACTAGGGGAAGCAGGAAACACCATCTTTATAAACACGGCAGATGATTCTTTGCATGCTGAACACCAGAGCCACAGTCTTACAGGTTTACAGAGCAGCAAATCTTGAAAGGCAAGCCCCAGACATCTCCTGTGTACGCACCTGCAGAGTTCCTTCTCTGTGTCTCACCTGGGTGACCCCCGGTCCAGGATGACGCGACCAAACACACAGCACCTGCTGCTGGCTGTAAGGGCACTTCTGGAGCTCTGATTTAAGCCATTCTTGTCAGCTGGGTTGCTTGTGTTGTTTTGTTTTTAGTGTTTATTTATTTACTTGGCTGCGCCGGGTCTTAGTTGTGGCATATGGGATCTATTTCCCTGACCAGGGATCAAACCTGGGCCCCCTGCATTGCGAGCTTGGAGTCTAAACCACTGGACCACCAGGGAAGTCCCCTGGGTTGCTTTTTTTTGATGACTGCTCTTTTCTTCATATTGGCCGCATACGGAATGTTTTTCATCCATGTCTCTCCTTGGGGGATTGGACTGAAACCAAATCTCAGGCTGTGAGTACATGTCGCCACCAGGGTTTGTGGCACAGGGCACCAGGATTTACTTGGACTTTGTTTTCAGACCGGTACCGGTCCGTGGCCTGTTAGGAACCGGGCCGCACAACAGGAGGTGAGCAGTGGCGAGCGAAGCTTCATCTGCCGCTCCCCATGGCTCCCCATCGCTCCCCTTCGTCCTCATTACCCCCTGAACCATCCCCCACCCCTGTCCATGAAAAAATTGTCTTCCAGAGAACTGATCCCTGGTGCCAAAAAGGTTGGGGTCCGCTGTTCTGAAGGACTCAGAATTGCCACAGTCCTTCAGAGTCCTAATCTTACTTCTATAAGGATCTATAGAAGAGATCCTCACAGCGGTGGTAAAGTACCCTCCACCTAAGGATGGTTTTGATAAAATGGAGAGGGAGAAACAGCATCTCTCTGGGACCGTTGTTGCCTTCCTTTTTCCCTCCTCCCTGTTGGGCATGCTCACCCCCTTTCTACCTCATCCTGCCTGATGCCAAATGTTCATCAGGAGCCCTTGGCTGGTCCGGACACACCCGGAATCTCTGATCTTCTTCTGACCCGCTGATTGCCCATCAGAACTAATCTGTCCTGTGGCTCGCGTTCTCAGAAGTTCGCTAAGCTATGGATCTAATTGTAATGCTAATGATTTAAACCAACCCAGCAACTCTCGGGTAACATCTGCATCTCAGTCACAACCTCATTGAAGTGAATGATGTAGGAATTTGAGGCCCCTTAGGGCAACACATGGCAAACGCGGAAGGTTGGTCTCTGAAGTCTCATTCTGCCTGTTCTCTGTGTACGGCCACTCTGCAAGAGGTAGTCCTGGGATAAAATAGTCTTCAAAACCTGAGTATTTTTTTTATCCCATGTGGCTTTCCTTTTGATGAACTTTCAGTTTAGTGGAAAAGTTGAGAAATTGTTTTAACCAACAAATTCATTGAGGCGCCTGCAGAAAATTACCTGGTGCTCGCAGTGTGGGGTTCTCCGTTAGTAGAACTTCCAATAAATATTGAACTTAGTGCCAGTGAGTGACTGAGATACTGAGCAAAGGTATAAAACAATGCCCAGGTTATTGACCCCAAAACTAAAGGAGGCCCATGATCTGTGTTTTAGTCTGCCTGGCCTGCCATAGCAAAATACCACTTAAAGAACAGAAATTTATTCTCTCACGGTTCCAGAGGCCAGAAGTGCAAGATCAAGGTGCCAGCAGAGCTGGTTCCTGGTGAGGTCTCTCTTCTTGGATTGTAGATGGCACCATCTCACTGTGTCCTCACATGGCATTTCCTCTGTGTGGCTGCATCCCTGGTGTCTCTTCCTCTTCTTCTAAGGACACCAGTCCTATTGGATTAGGACTCCTAATGACCCTGGTTAATCTTAATTACCTTACTGTTAACCAAATACATTAGGGATTAGGGCTTCCATGTATGAATTCTGGGGGTACAGTTCAGTCCATAACAATCTGAAAGGCAGAACTTCCTACTTCAGGGCTTGGTTCTGTCACTGGTTTGCCTCATGAGTAAAAAGATAATTCTAAACCTTGTTAAATGGGTAATCTGTACAGCAACCTGATACAGTTGTTCCAGTCAGTGGACAATGTGGTGTAGTCTAACTTGGGCTCAGCTTGCTTATGCTTAGGTTTCCGGAATCCATAACTCAAGACTGTGGGTTGTTGTTCTTGAGCATATATGTGTGTGTCTAACTGGAACTTACAGCCATATAACATAAAGTGATTATAGCAGAGGAAAATTCTGTGGGGAGCAGAGCTGTTGCAGAGTGACAAAACAGGTGTCTACTTCCACTCTTGGTGATCTTGGAACATCAGATCTTGGACCCTGAGGACAGCTGTGTTTGGCGCAGTTGCGCCCCCTCCTGGATCTCTTTCTTCTGTTGGTTTTCAGGATACACATTGTCCAGGGTCTTCTGCTCCTCTGATCTCTCCTGTATCACCTTTGCTGTCTTCTCTTCCACCTTGGAATCCCTTACCACTTGCTCTTTCCTAAGATTTACTTTAGACCTTGATCTTTTTTCTCTTTTCTCATTTTTTTTTCTTTAAGAGCCCCTCTGTTTCTCCACTTCAGCCATCAGCTTTATTCCAATAAATCTCGAATCTTTATCTCTATCTGTGATGTATCATCCAAGTCTCCGGTACCACAGGCCTGATTGCCTACCAGCCCTTTCCACTTGAGTCTCTTGTTATCACTTCATTTCCAGTAACTCAAATAAGCTTATGCCTTTACTCCATCTCCCATAAAGTTGCTAATGACTAAATCCTGACAGCTTTTCTTATACTATGTATTATGCCATTTCTTTCTTAATTCTATTACCATTGGCCCAATCCAGACCCTGTTGCCTCATAACTGGATCACTGCCACAGCTTAATTTCTGGCTTCCCATCTTTCTCCTCTCCATTCCATATGCTCCTGCTAGAACTGTCTTCAGATAAAACTTTTATCATGTCTCTCATCTGCTTAATACTTTACTCTCTTCTATCCTCCAGATCAGACCCAAAGAACTCTGACTAACTTTTGACCCTTACTATTGGGTAGGCCAAAAACTTTGTTTAGGTTTTTCTGTAAGATGTTATGGAATAGGGGCTTCCCTGGTGGCACAGTGGTTGAGAATCTGCCAGCCAATGCAGGGGACATGGGTTCAAGCCCTGGTTTGGGAAGATCCCACATGCTGCAAAGCAACTAGGCCCGTGAGCCACAATTACTGAGCCTGCGTGTCTGGAGTCTGTGCTCCGCAACAAGAGAGGCCGCAACAGTGAGAGGCCCGTGCACCGCGATGAAGAGTGGCCCCCACTTGCCGCAACCAGAGAAAGCCTTCGCACAGAAACGAAGACCCAACACAGCCAAAAATAAATAAATAAATTTGAAAACAAACAAACAAAAAAAAACTATAAAAGAAACAAAGATGTTATGGAATACATTCTTCATCTCTTTTGAACCATCAGAGCTTAGCACTGAAAGGGACCTTAGATAGTCTAATCCTGTATCCATCTGATGATCAACGACCCACATAAACTATCACTCAGGAGCAATATTAACACCTTTAGTCACAGGCGACGTAGGGAAGCACATTCCCTTTCATACACTTTAGTTGTCAGAAATGTCTTTCTTGAATACAGGTAAATTTGAAGTCTGTATAAAATTGTCCATTGACCTTAGTTCTGCCCTTTTTCCACCTACTAGCTTTTAGGTATTTGTAAATGGTTACCATGTGTTGTCTTCCCCAAATAATACACAACCAGTTTCTTCAAATGATCCTCAAAAATCCCTTCCCTCCTGGTTCTTGTCTGGAGGCTCTCCTGGTTGACACTATTCATTCTAACATGAGGCACCTTGCACTGACCCCTATATTAGTTTGGGGGAGGTGGGGCTGTCATGGTTAATATTAACTTTAGAATCAACTAAAACCACAAGCCCATTTAATTATTTTTTTGTGTGTGTGGTATGCGGGCCTCTCACTGCTGTGGCCTCTCCTGTTGCGGAGCACAGGCTCTGGACGCGCAGGCTCAGCGGCCATGGCTCACGGGCCCAGCCGCTCCGTGGCATGTGGGATCCTCCCGGACCGGGGCACAAACCCGTGTCCCCTGCATCAGCAGGCGGACTCTCAACCACTGTGCCACCAGGGAAGCCCCCTTCTAATTACTATTTGTACTATTTTTAAGTCAAGTGTCTCATAACTGTACTTGGGTAGATTTTTTTCCCCCCAGAAATAAATATCTTTATTTAGATTAAATTTCATCTTGTCCAATCTGGCCATGATTTCAGCCAGAAGAATTCTTTATGGATTCTCTGCCTGTCACCCTATGTATAAATGTTCTCTCGCAATGTTATGGTCCACTGTAAATTTGATCATCAGTGCTATTTATATCTTCATCCAAGTTTCTGATAATGACGTTTTGGGCAGGACGCATTTGGAACCAGCAGCAAAGGTTGATACCTTGATAGGCATCCTGTGTCCAGGTACCTGCACAGCCATCGAGCACACAATCTGTGATTAACCAATCTTGTGAATAACTCTGTTCCATGGCTTGATGCATTCCAAAGAGCATTTCTTGTAGCCATATCAGACAAGAAGAACATGGAAATCAGGGGTGGCTTCCTTGTTATCCAGCATGCATGCCATGTTCGTGGTCACTTTGGGGCCTTTTTTCCATTCTTTTTGGCTAAAAGCTTCCTTTTTTTTTCACCTTTTACTTATATTCATAATGCTCTCTAGCACAGCCAAGAAGCCAGCACTCATCTCCTCCCCATTAATTCCAAGCATTCAGTTTTGCTACAAAGCCCCTAACCTTAAGGCACTTTGCATTGTTTATATACATTGCTTAGTATTACATTTATGCCCAGAATGAAACACACACTCAGGAAATATTTGTTGGATGAGTGCAGGGTAGGCTTGTCATCTTTATCAGACCATAACCATAAACTTCTTGATGGGGGGTGCTAGCCTTACATTTTTTTTTTTTAAATTCTGGAGAAATTCACATAACATGAAATTAATCATTTTAAAGTGAACAATTCAGTGCTCCTTTGGGGGCAGTCAAAATGGAGTAGGAAGGCAGCTGAAGCAGAGTCTCTCTTTCCAAGTCACTCCTGGTCTGGCTTGGTTCATTTGATATATTTCTGTGGAGGTACTAAATGGAAATTTACTTTCTAAGCGCTACTTGCTCATCCAGAAGAATTCTTTGTCTCTGAAATAATAGCATGAGAGAGTCTAATACTTTCAGAATAAGGCTTCCTTTAGTTCACAACTTAGAGTTTCCAAAAATAAAACACTGGCTGTGTTGATAAATTCATTTCAAAGTATCTGGGTAATTAGTCATTAGTCACAGCATGCTTATGGAGGAAACCGATAGATTACTGCATCAGGTTATTGTTAGCAAATGCCTATTTGAGGATTTCTGTGTAGTTCTGTGCCAAAAGAAGAGTGGCACAGCTACGTGCACCATAATGAAATACCTTCACGCATCTCTCTTCCAAGACCCTTGAGAGTCATGCCACTGTTAGAAACACAAGCATTTGGCAAAGGCATTCTATCCCACTTTAAACAGTTCATGCCACATAACTCTCCCTTGTCTTCTTTAATGCTTTCTAGTTGGCAAGCGGTTTCCACCTCCAGGATCAGTGAGTCAGGTGGTAGTAGCATTGTACCCACTTATAGATGAAGAAGACGGAGCTCAGATACAACAAATATCTTGCCTAAAGCCTAACAGTTAGTAAATGCTGAACCTGAGACTTAAATTCCAGCCTTATCTCCCAAGTCTTTGGATGCCCCAGAGACACTTGCAACACTCAGGTTTGCCCCAGGTCACAAGCAGTCAGTGGTGAAACCTCTGGCCTCCTACTCTACAGTCCTGGGTTTTTTTTTTTTCTTAATCAAAACTGCATTGGTAACTACAAATTTTATTATGTGAACATCTCTTGTGACATGCATCTGTACAAACCTTTCAGGCAGTCGTCCACAGCTAGGTTGTGAATAAAAGGACATACGTTTTTCTCTCATTTTATTACAATGAAGTTTAACAGTACAGAAACGTCACATGACCTTGGTGAGTCTAGAACCCTGTTTTGGAGAAGCATTTTAGCTGAAAATTTCCATTCCCTCAACACTTAATCCCTTTCCTGCTTTTTTACCTTTGTTCATGCCTTTTCTCTCTTCTGGTACCACTTACACATTTTCTGTCTAAATCCTACACAAATTCAGAGGCTTCTCTTTGGGAACATTCTTGAGGTTCTTTCCAGAAGGCCCTGTGTCATGCTGTGTGGTTTGAGGTCAGCACCGTGTGCTTCACATCTCCCGTGTGTACAGTAAGGACTGAGAACACGCTTTGTTTATAAGTGTCACATTAACTAGAAAGAGCCATTCTTCTTAGGAAAAGAACTGGATTCTACTGCTTTTAATTTGCTTTTTACTTGGGCACACATATACATGTCAACACTGCCAATCATGCAGATAAACTAGGAATCGTTATTTGGGCAAATGTTATTAGGCTGGACAATTTTTTTCTGGATAGATTTCATAACTAACAGGAGTATAATTTAGGAGTAGGACAGATTATTTGATGTAAAACATGATATAATTCATAGCCAGTCTTATCTAAGAGGCTAGGCTCTTCTACTTTAAGAAATGAATTGAAAGGAATGTGATGACTGAAACAATTTTTTAAATTTGTTTTGTAAGTCCTTACATTTGTGTACTATATTTTTCCTTTCCAAAAAACTTTTATATCATAACAGGGTGGGTTTCATCATTGTCCAGGCCCATCAGTTTTTCTTTGGTCATGGAGGGTGCTGGCAGGTGCCCTAGGTCGTTGAGAAGAGTGCTCACATACAGCAGTTTGGAAGGGGCTAGCAAATTGCTGGGTCATGGAGAGTCACTTTGGTTGGCTGACTCCTGGGTGAGGTGCCCATAGCTGTGAATGGAAAGTTTTCATCTCCCAGAGAGAAGAAGTTCAGCCTAAGGGACCCACAGTGATGACATAAATGATAACTCATAAAGCCTCGTCTGGAGTCTTCCAGACTTTGTCATTTGTTCAAGGAAAGTCCTGGGCCATTTCCACTTATTTCCAGTGGATTCTTAAACCTGATCCCCTTGTCTGAGGCCCTCTGCAAAACCTCCTTTAAGGTCAGGGTCCTGTGCTATCTCTCCCTCCCCTCGACCCTCAAAAATCCAGGTGACTGTCATCTGGTTTCCTCTGGCCTACCCTTTGAAGATCTTTCCTTTGCTTCTCACAGTAACTTTCTTTTCCCAACAAAACCTACTGCTTCAAAATAAGTATTTGGGCTTATTTTATTGTTTTGCATGTTCTCATGTAAGTATCAAAAAAAAAATTGTTTTTCTTTTGGAAGTCAGAACTGAGTGTAGATTCATTCTTCTCGCTGCATTCCTGCTCTTTGGGTACCTGTACCGCTAAGGGATGCCAGTCCCCTGAGGCAATGTGGCTGCTGCTGACTAAGAGGAAAGAAAAGGGCTCCAACAAGGAAGGGGAAAAAAAAAAAAGCAAAAGGATTAATATCTTGCAACAATATATACTAGCTTTTTAAAATTCCCTTAGGAGCAACCTTGGGACATATGTAGGGAAAGTATTATGTCTCTTCTAAAGATGAAGAAATGAGACATGAGAAGATCTAATGAAGGTCTCAAAGTTAGTACGCACAGCTGAGAAAGAATCGAAATTTCCTGGCTCCCAATCCAGCTTTTCTCTCACCAGCAAACATTGCCAGTTGTGGTCCCTGCCGCCTTCCATTGTGTTTACCACAGTTTGGGACATCTGAGGCTGCGTTTTTAACTATGTTGCTGTCCCTCCACCCAGATTCTCCAAATGCAAGAAATTTCAGATTATTCTCATTTTTGAGCGTGGAAGAGGAAGAGGGGTAGTTCAACCCTTCTCATACTTCAGATGTCCTTTTTAAAAAAAGAACAGGAGTTGAGGAAAATGGCGGAAGAATAAGACGTGGAGATCACCTTCCTCCCCACAGATACATCAGAAATACATCTACACGTGGAACAGCTCCTACAGAACACCTACTGAACACTCACTGGCAGAAGACCTCAGACCTCCCAAAAGGCAAGAAACTCCCCACGTGCCTGGGTAGGGCAAAAGAAAAAACAGAGACAAAAGAATAGGGATGGGACCTGCACCAGTGGGAGGGAGCTGTGAAGGAGGAAAGGTTTCCACACAGTAGTAGACCCTTCGTGGACGGAGACTGCGGGTGGTGGAGGGGGAAAGCTTCGGAGCCACGGAGGAGAGCGCAGCCACAGGGGTGCGGAGGGCAAAGCGGAGAGATTCCCGCACAGAGGATCAGGGCCGACCAGCACTCACCAGTCCGAGAGGCTTGTCTGATCACCCGCCGGGGAGTTGAGGCTCGGGCTTCGGTCGGATCCCAGGGAGAGGACTGGGGTCGGCTGCGTGAACACAGCCTGAAGGGGGCTAGTGTGCCACAGCTAGCCGGGAGGGAGTACAGGAAAATGTCTGGACCTGCCGAAGAGGCATGAGACTTTTTCTTCCGTCTTTGTTTCCTGGTGTGCAAGGAGAGGGTATTAAGAGCGTTGCTTAAAGGAGCTCCAGAGACGGGCATGAGACGCTTAAGGCTGCTGCTGCCGCCACCAAGAAGCCTATGTGCAAGCACAGGTCACTATCCACACCTCCCCTCCCGGGAGCCTGTGCAGCCCGCCACTGCCAGGGTCCTGTGATCCAGGGACAACCTCCCCGGGAGAACGGACGAACGGACGGCGCGCCTCAGGCTAGTGCAACGTCCCACCGGCCTCTGCCGCTGCAGGCTTGCCCCACACTCCGTGCCCCTCCCTCCCCCCAGCCTGAGTGAGCCAGAGCCCCCGAATCAGCTGCTCCTTTAACCCCGTCCAGTCTGAGCGAAGAACAGACGCCCTCCGGTGACCTACACGCAGAGGTGGGTCCAAATCCAAAGCTGAACCCCAGGAGCTGTGCGCACAAAGAAGAGAAAGGGAAATCTCTCCCAGCAGCATCAGGAGCAGTGGATTAAATCTCCACAATCAACTTGATGTACCCTGCGTCTGTCGAATACCTGAATAGACAACAAATCATCCCAAATTGAGGAACAATTTGGACTTTGGGAGCAAGATATATTATTTTTTCCCCTTTTCCTCTTTTTGTGAGTGTGTATGTGTATGCTTCTGTGTGAGATTTTGTCTGTATAGCTTTGCTTCCACCATTTGTCCTAGGGTTCTATCCATCCGTTTTTGGTTTTTTTTTACTTAAAAATTTTTTTTCTTAATAATTATTTATTATTTTAATAACTTTATTTTATCTTACTTTATTTTATTTTATTTCTTCTTTTCTTTTCTTTTCTTTCTTTTCTTTTCTCCCTTTTATTCTGAGCCGTGTGGATGAAACTCTTGCTGCTCCAGCCAGGAGTCAGTGCTGTGCCTCTGAGGTGGGAGAGCCAACTTCAGGACACTGGTCCACAAGACACTTCCCAGCTCCATGTTATATCAAATGGCAAAAATCTCCCAGAGATCTCCATTTCAACACCAACACCCTGCTTCACTCAACGACTAGCAAGCTACAGTGCTGGACACCCTATGCCAAACAACTAGCAAGACAGGAACACAACCCCACCCATTAGCAAGAAGGCTACGTAAAATTATAATAAGTCCACAGACACCCCAAAACACACCACTGCCCACCAGAAAGACAAGATCCAGCCTCATCCACCAGAACACAGGCACTAGTCCCCTCCACCAGGAAGCCTACACAACCCACTGAACCAACCTTAGCCACTGGGGACAGACATCAAAAACAACGAGAACTACAAACCTTCAGCCTGCAAAAAGGAGACCCCAAACACAGTAAGATAAGCAAAATGAGAAGACAGAAAACACACAGCAGTTGAAGGAGTAAGGTAAAAACCCACCAGACCTAACAAATGAAGAGGAAATGGGCAGTCTACCTGAAAAAGAATTCAGAATAACGATAGTGAAGATGATCCAAAATCTTGGAAATAGAATAGGGAAAATGCAAGAAACATTTAACAAGGACCTAGAAGAACTAAAGAGGAAACAAGCAACAATGAACAACACAATAAATGCAATTGAAAATACTCTAGAAGGGATCAATAGCAGAATAACTGAGGCAGAAGAATGGATAAGTGACCTGGAAGATAAAATAGTGGAAATAGGGCTTCCCCGGTGGCACAGTGCTTGAGATTCCGCCTGCCAATGCAGGGGACGCAGGTTTGAGTCTTGGTCCGGGAGGATCCCACATGCTGTGGAGCAACTGAGCCCGTGCACCACAACTGCTGAACCTATGCTCTAGAGCCGGCATGCCACAACTACTGAAGCCTGCGTGCCACAACTACTGAAGTCCATGCGCCTACAGCCCGCGCGCAACAAGAGAAACCACCGCAATGAGAAGCCCGTACACCCCAACGAAAAGTAGCCCCCGCTCGCCGCAACTAGAGAAAGCCCACATGCAGCAAAAAAGACCCAACACAGCCAAAAATAAATAAAATAAAATAAACAAATTAAAAAAATATGTAGTGGAAATAACTACTGCAGAGCAGAATAAAGAAAAAAGAATGAAAAGAACTGAGGACAGTCTCAGAGACCTCTGGGACAACATTAAATGCACCAACATTCGAATTATAGGGGCCCCAGAAGAAGAAGAGAAAAAGAAAGGGACTGAGAAAATATTTGAAGAGATTATAGTTGAAAACGTCCCTAATATGGGAAAGGAAATAGTTAATCAAGTCCAGGAAGCACAGAGAGTCCCATACAGGGTAAATCCAAGGAGGAACACGCCAAGACACATATTAATCAAACTATCAAAAATTAAATATAAAGAAAACATATTAAAAGCAACAAGGGAGAAACAACAAATATCACACAAGGGGATCCGCATAAGGTTAACAGCTGATCTTTCAGCAGAAACTCTGCAAGCCAGAAGGGACTGGCAGGACATATTTAAAGTGATGAAGGAGGAAAACCTACAACCAAGATTACTCTGCCCAGCAAGGATCTCATTCAGATTTGATGGAGAAATTAAAACCTTTACAGACAAGCAAAAGCTGAGAGAGCTCAGCACCACCCAACCAGCTTTACAACAAATGCTAAAGGAACTTCTCTAGGCAAGAAACACAAGAGAAGGAAAAGACCTACAATAACGAACCCAAAACAATTAAGAAAATGGGAATAGGAACATACATATCGATACTTACCTTAAATGTAAATGGATTAAATGCTCCCACCAAAAGACACAGACTGGCTGAATAGATACAAAA
Organism: Phocoena phocoena; assembly: GCF_963924675.1. Classification (NCBI taxonomy): domain Eukaryota; kingdom Metazoa; phylum Chordata; class Mammalia; order Artiodactyla; family Phocoenidae; genus Phocoena; species Phocoena phocoena. The sequence goes on along the minus strand of NC_089225.1, from coordinate 36,702,975 downwards.
ACAAGATCCATATATATGCTGTCTACAAGAGACCCACTTCAGACCTAGGGACGCATACAGACTGAAAGTGAGGGGATGGAATAAGATATTCCATGCAAATGGAAACCAAAAGGAAGCTGGAGTAGCAATTCTCATATCAGACAAAATAGACTTAAAATAAAGACTATCACAACAGACAAAGAAGGACACTGCATAATGATCAAGGGATTGATCCAAGAAGAAGATATAACAATTGTAAATGTTTATGCACCCAACATAGGAGCACCTCAATACATAAGGCAAATATTAACAGCCATAGAAGGGGAAATAGACAGTAACACAATCATAGTAGGGGACTTTAACCCCCCCACTTTCACCAATGGACAGATCATCCAAAATGAAAATAAATAAGGAAACACAAGCTTTAAATGATACATTAAACAAGATGGACTTAATTGATATTTACAGGACATTCCATCCCAAAACAACAGAATACACATTTTTCTCAAGTGCTCATGGAACATTCTCCAGGATAGATCATATCTTGGGTCACAAATCAAGCCTTGCTAAATTTAACAAAATTGAAATCGTATCAAGTATCTTTTCCAACCACAACGCTATGAGACTAGATATCAATTACAGGAAAAGATCTGTAAAAAATACAAACACATGGAGGCTAAACAATACACTACTTAATAATGAAGTGAACACTGAAGAAATCAAAGAGGAAATCAAAAAATACCTAGAAACAAATGACAATGAAAACACAACGACCCAAAACCTATGGGATGCAGCAAAAGCAGTTCTAAGAGGGAAGTTTATAGCAATGCAATCCTACCTTAATAAACAGGAAACATCTCAAGTAAACAACCTAAACTTGCACCTAAAGCAATTAGAGAAAGAAGAACAAAATAACCCCAAAGTTAGCAGAAGGAAAGAAATCATAAAAATCAGATCAGAAATAAATGAAAAAGAAATGAAGGAAATGATAGCAAAGATCAATAAAACTAAAAGCTGGTTCTTTGAGAAGATAAACAAAATTGATAAACCATTAGCCACACTCATCAAGAAAAAAGGGAGAAGACTCAAATCAATAGAATTAGAAGTGAAAAAGGAGAAGTAACAACTGACACTGCAGAAATACAAAGGATCATGAGAGATTACTACAAGCAACTCTATGCCAGTAAAATGCACAACCTGGAAAAAATGGACAGATTCTTAGAAATGCACAACCTACTGAGACTGAACCAGGAAGAAATGGAAAATATGAACAGACCAATCACAAGCACTGAAATTGAAACTGATTAAAAATCTTCCAATAAACAAAAGCCCAGGACCAGATGGCTTCCCAGGCGAATTGTATCAAACATTTAGAGAAGAGCTAACACCTATCCTTCTCAAACTCTTCCAGAATATAGCAGAGGGAGGAACACTCCCAAACTTATTCTACGAGGCCACCATCACCCTGATACCAAAACCAGACAAAGATGTCACAAAGAAAGAAAACTACAGGCCAATATCACTGATGAACATAGATGTAAAAATCCTCATCAAAATACTAGCAAACAGAATCCAACAGCACATTAAAAGGATCATAAACCATGATCAAGTGGGGTTTATCCCAGAAATGCAAGGATTCTTCAATATACACAAATCAATCAACGTGATACACCATATTAACAAATTGAAGAAGAAAAACCATATGATTATCTCAATAGATGCAGAGAAAGCTTTCGACAAAATTCAATACCCATTTATGATAAAAACCCTGCAGAAAGTAGCCATAGAGGGAACTTTCTTCAACATAATAAAGGCCATATGTGACAAACCCACAGCCAACATCGTCCTCAATGGTGAAAAACTGAAACCATTTCCACTAAGATCAGGAACAAGACAAGGTTGCCCACTCTCACACTATTATTCAACATAGTTTTTGAAGTTTTAGCCACAGCAATCAGAGAAGAAAAGGAAATAAAAGGAATCCAAATCGGGAAAGAAGAAGTAAAGCTGTCACTGTTTGCAGATGACATGATACTCTACGTAGAGAATCCTAAAGATGCTACCAGAAAACTACTAGAGCTAATCAATGAAGTTGGTAAAGTAGCAGGATATAAAATTAATGCACAGAAATCTCTGGCATTCCTATACACTAATGATGAAAAATCTGAAAGTGAAATTAAGAAAACACTCCCATTTACCTCTGCAACAAAAAGAATAAAATATCTAGGAATAAACCTACCTAAGGAGACAAAAGACCTGTATGCAGAAAATTATAAGACACTGATGAAAGAAATTAAAGATGATACAAATAGATGGAGAGATATACCATGTTCTTGGATTGGAAGAATCAACATTGTGAAAATGACTCTACTACCCAAAGCAATCTACAGATTCAGTGCAATCCCTATCAAATTACCACTGGCATATTTCACAGGACTAGAACAAAAAATTTCAGAATTTGTATGGAAACACAAAAGACCCCGAATAGCCAAAGCAATCTTGAGAATGAAAAATGGAGCTGGAGGATTCAGGCTCCCTGACTTCAGACTGTACTACAAAGCTACAGTAAGTAAGACAGTATGGTACTGGCACAAAAACAGAAATATAGATCGATGGAACAGGATAGAAAGCCCAGAGATAAACCCACGCACATATGGTCACCTTTTCTTTGATAAAGGAGGCTAGAATATACAGTAGAGAAAAGACAACCTCTTCAGTAAGTGGTGCCGGGAAAAGCATGAAATTAGAACACTCCCTAACACCATACACAAAAATAAACTCAAAATGGATTAAAGACCTAAATGTAAGGCCAGACACTATCAAACTCTTAGAGGAAAACATAGGCAGAACAGTCTTTGACATAAATCACAGCAAGATCCTTTTTGACCCACCTCCTAGAGAAATGGAAATTAAAAACAAAAATAAACAAATGGGACCTAATGAAACTTAAAAGCTTTTGCACAGCAAAGGAAACCATAAAGAAGACCAAAAGACAGCCCTCAGAATGGGAGAAAATATTTGCAAATGAAGCAACTGACAAAGGATTAATCTCCAAGATTTACAAGCAGCTCATGCAGCTCAATAACAAAAAAACAAACAACCCAATCCAAAACTGGGCAGAAGACCTAAATAGACATTTCTCCAAAGAAGATATACAGATTGCCAACAAACACGTGAAAGAATGCTCAACTTCATTAATCATTAGAGAAATGCAAATCAAAACTACAATGAAATATCATCTCACACTGGTCAGAATGGTCATCATCAAAAAATCTAGAAACAGTAAATGCTGGCAAGGGTGTGGAGAAAAGGGAACACTCTTGCACTGTTGGTGGGCATGTAAATTGATACAGCCACTATGGAGAACAGTATGGAGGTTCCTTAGAAAGCTAAAAATAGAACTACCATACGGCCCAGCAATCCCGCTACTGGGTATATATACTGTGAAAACCATAATTCAAAAAGAGTCATGTACCACAATGTTCATTGCAGCTCTATTTACAATAGCCAGGACATGGAAGCAACCTAAGTGTCCCTCATTGGATGAATGGATAAAGAAGATGTGGCACATATATACAATGAAATATTACTCAGCCATAAAAAGAAACGAAATTGAAGTATTTGTAGTGAGGTGGATGGACCTAGAGTCTGTCATACATAGTGAAGTAATTCAGAAAGAGAAAAACTAATACCGTATGCTAACATATGTATATGGAATTTAAGAAAAAAAACAGGTCATGAGGAACCTAGGGGTAAGATGGGAATAAAGACACAGACCTACTAGAGAACAGACTTGAGGATATTGGGACGTAAGCTGTGAGAAAGCGAGAGAGTGGCATGGACATATACACTACCAAATGTAAAATAGATAGCTAGTGGGAAGCAGCCACATAGCCCAGGGAGATCAGCTCGGTGCTTTGTGACCACCTAGAGGGGTGGGATAGGGAGGGTGGGAGGGAGGGAGACGCAAGAGGGAAGAGATGTATGTATATGTTATAAAGCAGAAACTAACACACCATTGTAAAGCAATTATACTCCAATAAAGATGTTAAAAAAAAATGTCTGAAAAAAAAGGACAAATATCGTATATTAACGCATGTATGTGGAACCTAGAAAAATGGTACAGATGAACCGGTTTGCAGGGCAGAAGTTGAGACAGAGATGTAGGGAACAAACGTATGGACACCAAGGTGGGGAAACCACGGTGAGGTGGGTGTGCTGAATTGGGCGATTGGGATTGACATGTATACACTGATGTATATAAAATGGATGACTAATAAGAACCTGCAGTATAAAGAAACAAAGAAACCAAAAGAACAACTAATACTAAATTTTCTTTGGGTTATTTGTATGGAAATATGTTAATATAAATGTTTCAGACATTTAAAAAAAACCAAAAAACAACAACAACACAAAAACAAAAATTTTTTTAACCTCACTGACATCCAAGTAAAACTCTGAAATTATAGGATTCGTCTTACTTATGGAATCCAACCTAAGGGGAAAGTAAAAATGTGTCTAAGCACCTATGATACCCATCTATACCCAAGGGAGTGGGTCCCATTCCTTGCTAGCCCCACTTCTGCACTCAGACACAATGCCACTCTGTAAAGACACAGGTGAGAAACGGAAGCTTTGGTTGCAAAGGGTTTTATATAACCAGTGAGAGGCTAGTTAATTGAGTCCAAAATTTCAAAATGCTGTATCTTGTAGTCCTCCTAAAAAGAAGATGAAAATATATAGCTATAAAAGAAGAAATAAACAGTTCAGAATGGTTTGAATAGCCTCCCCAAACTTTCAGATGGGCAGGTACATTCTGTATATGCATGTCTGTTGACATGTCTGCCGACATGGTTGTCCAGGAAGCCATATTAGCACATTAGGATACTTAAACAGAGGCCCTCGGGCGAGGCTTTTACTCTCCTTATTAACTAATATTTGCTGAAAATATGCTAGAATTTCTTTAAATCAAAGGTAGTGTTATGTTATTCAGCACTTCTGGTACATAAAATACTCAGGGTATGTGACAGCTGTCTTCCGATGTTTCAATGACTGTCATGTGTGTCTAGCTTATTCTGTGGGAACTCAGGGTATTGGATTAGAATTCATGGATAGAAATCTCAGGCAGGCAGATTTTTATAATACATAAGAATAAAATTTCAGAACTTTCTGAAAATTGAATGCTTGAGTTCCCCAGCCTGGCAGGTGTTCAATCAGAGACTGGAAGACCACTTGGCGTTTGTTATTTAGATGGATCTCGATTCTTAAATTGGCAAATGAACTACATACTCTCTAAGACATCCTCCAAGTTTGAAATGAGGTGATCCTGTGTGTCAGTTGGAAGTTAGACTTTGAAATTTGACCATTACATCAGTGACCATTTAACAGCCATCAAATAGGGCACCATGACATAAGATTCCATTGCAGATTCTGCAAGTCACCATATATCCATTGTCTACAGGAAAGGGGAACATGAACACCCCGGGGCATAGAGCTCCCCAGACTATAGATGCAGAGATAATGTATTGATTCCTTAGAAAACCTTCAAGTTTTTCTCTAATTTCTGAGCTGGTACCATTCCAGAATATTCTGTTTATCTTCTCCATAGTATGCAAAAGCACACTGCAAATAGAAATCAATTGAGGAAGGTTTCCTTCCTTTTGGGAGGCCCTGGCAACTCAGATCCCTCTCTTTACCCTCCTTTTCCACCTCCAGGCTCTTAACTAACTCTTGGGTAGCTGGGAAGTGAATTGATAGCTTAAAAAGGCTTAATTTAATGCCCCTCAAGAGGTCTTTGAATTTTCATAGCGAGTTCTGGATGATCAAGGCAAAACGAAACAAACCTCTAACACTTAAAAGAATAACACACTAATGGTAGAAATTGATCCTGGGACTGGCGGAAAGATTTTTGGTGAGGGGACTGGAAGGGAGAAGGGCCTTTCTGGCATGTAGATCATTATCCAAAGTATCCATTTACAAGGCCTGCTCTGATAGGAATTCACTGAAATGTGTTAATTTTAGTGGTTTCCAAATAGGAAACTCTGCGAATGTGGACTGGAATTTATTCATTGCTGAAACTGGGTTGAAAGGTAATTTGTGCCTTTTCCACAACTGCCACACATCTCCTCTGACAAAACCTTCTCTAATCCCTACAAAGAAAACCTTATTCAGTGAGACATATAAAGATACCAAATGCACTCTCATGAAATGACCTCCATAAATCAACTGAAGCATCTTCAGTGATTTATGCTTTGAGAGGTTGGAGAACACTTACAATCTTGAAACACAGGAGGGATTTTAGAGGGTTTTAGTGGCAGTTCTTCTGGTGCACATTAGACTAAAGCATACTAGTCCTCAGGAAGAGAATTGGCTTTATACCTGATGATGCAGTAGGCATCTTGTTTCCCCAATGAGAGGTGGTCCAGGCCCCAGGGTCTTCACAGCCACTTATTACTGGGAGAGAAAGATGAAAGGGGGAGGGGGCTTTCACTTTCAAGTGTCAGACCTGCTCCCAAGAAGGCTACTTTTCATCCCTGAAGGAGGCAGTTGATACACAAATGACCAAGGAATCAAATACCACAGGACCTCCCAAGCATAGAGCACTTGAATTCACAGATCTGAAATTAAACAACACGATTCATTTTCAGCAGTTGTTTTCACAACAGCATCCAGAGGCTTTTACTATTCTTTGTGGAATGGGAACCACTTAGGCAAAGTTTTTTGCACAACATTTCTTTGGAGTTCTGACTACCATTTTCTGCGTCTTTGGCTGAGGTCTTTGGCTAAGATTCCCTGAAGAAGTAGGCAGAACCAGAACACATTATGATCCTTGAATGTCCATTAGAACCAAAATACGGCTTTTCATTGCAAGAAAGCCACGGTCCTCTGTGTAATTAACAGAGTTGGCTGCTCCCCAGAATGCTTTAAACAAGGATTACTAACTGTATAATGTCTGAACTTCCACTCCTTGGAAAATTAACATAGGCTTTCTGGCACTCTGCAAAAGCTGTTTACATTTCTGTTTCAAATAGTACTGAAAAATTCCTGAATTGTACTTTACTCCAGAGCTTCAGTTTATCATGGATCAGATTATTTAAATGACCAAATCTTGGGAATCTTAAGATAAAGTTGATGTAGTTTTGTTTGTTTGTTTTGTTTTTCAGAGCTGGCTTAAGAGTTCCTCCATGTATTAGCACCTGTAAACTTGATCCAGTAATCATTTGGGAAAAATGGGTAAATTCACTTACATAAAAAAATGTAACATGGGCTTCCCTGATGGCACAGTGGTTGAGAGTCCGCCTGCCGATGCAGGGGACACAGGTTCGTGCCCCAGTCCGGGAAGATCCCACATGCCGCGGAGCGGCTAGACCCGTGAGCCATGGCCACTGAGCCTGCGCGTCCTTAGCCTGTGCTCCGCAACGGGAGAGGCCACGACAGTGAGAGGCCCGCGTACTGCCAAAAAAAAAAAAAGTAACAAAGTATAATAATAGTCTTTCAGAAAGCAATCCAGATCTCCCTTTTCTAAGCATTTCAAATTCTTTGAAGGGAAACCTTCAAAGATAGGAGTGGGAAAATCTGTACCCCTCGGATTATTGCTCTCCTCAGGGTGAAAGGCCCAGCTTCACATTCTGTAGTCGTGAGACTGCAGGTTTCATATTCCAAGTCAATTCCTACTTTATCAAGTCTAATAACAAGTTTCATGTATTTGGTACATAGTCCTATTAGGGATAACTATCTTAGGCAGTCTCCTACATAAGTTAAAAAAAATCCTCAATATAGTTATTTTAATGGTGATCCTATAGTTTAATCAAAATATGTAGAATTGGATTTCAAGTGTCACTGCAACTGAATTAAGGATCCCAATGTTATAAGCCTGTCCTTTACTCATCACAGTACCACACACTGTGGGCAGGGGCTGGGGGGTCTGAGTGGAGGCAGTGGGGTTTAGCAGTTCAAAGAGTGGACTTGGAGTTGCTCAGACCCAGATTTGAGGCCCGGCTTCTAACTGTGTGATTTTGAGTATGTTGCTTAGTCTTTCTGAGTTGCGGTTTCCTTATTTGTAAAAAGGCGAATGGTAATAACAAAAAAACTAACAACCTCAAGGGTTGTGGTAGGGTTTATATAAAATAATGCATGCAGAGCACAATGTTTAATATTTAGAAAGTAACCTCAAGTATCATTACTATCATTATAGAATAAGATATGGTCAAGGTGCTTTCCTGTCTTGTTAAAGACACAGGACATGTGTCCACAGAGCAACCAGAAAATATAAATCTGTTCTTAGATTACTGAATTGTGTGACATATATAAAAGGCTAGCATGAGACACTGACATTTCTAGTTTACCCTGTTGGATACGATATTAATTTCCTGGGTCTGCCATAGCCAAGCACTACAAACTGGGTGGCTTAGAACAACAGAAATTTATTGTACTTATAGTGCTGGGGGCTAGAAGTTTGTGGAGCTTTTGTGCCGACATTTGTAATATCTAGGTCCTAACAGCAACAGGAAAAAGACAAAGTATATATATTATTCTCTTACAGAATGACCTCATTTAAACTTGATTACCTCTGTAATCAAAACAGGTCACATTCTGATCTATAAGGGGTTAGGAGCTCAACATATCTTTTGGGGAGGACACAATGCAACCCATATCGGATACATATTCTCTAGTGTTGTCTATAACCCCAAGCTCCACCAGTGAGGGGCCCTCACATGTGGTGTTTATTGACTGCCATGCATTGGCTATTTCAGAATTTGGGGCTCATGTCTCATCTATAGCTTTAGGTGTGGTAGAAATCTGTCATTTTTGCACAGATTCTTTCAGGAGGTATACTTGTTTGGTGGCCTATTGTACTTTGTTTTAAAATGTTTTTCCCCTTTATTTTATAATTTTAAAATTATAAAAGTAGGGGACTTCCCTGGTAGTCCAGTGGGTAAGACTCCATGCTCCCAACGCAGAGGGCCTGGGCCCGATCCCTGGTCGGGGAACTAGATCCTGCATGTATGCCGCAACTAAGAGTTCACATGCCACAACTAAGAAGTCTGCGTGCCACAACTAAGAAGTCCGCATGTTGCAGCTAAAGATCCCGTGTACCACAGCTAAGACCCAGTGCAGCCAAAATAAATAAATATTTTTTTAAAAAATCAGTCACACAATTTTCAAAAAAAATTATAAAAGTAATATGTGATTATTGTAACAACTGAGTGAAACGTAAAAGCAAAAGTTAGCCATCTCTCTCTAGCTTTCTTTCATTTTCACCTTCTCCAATAGTAATGTCAATATTGGTAACCCAGCATCTATCTTTCCATCAGTTATTCATGTTCAATCAGGTGCAAATATACTTTGTCATTTTTTTGGTAACTGATTTTTACAGAAAATGGGATTGTGCCATATTCATTATTTTGCTTTCATCCACATCATAGTTAGAGAGCTTTTGCTTTTGAAGAGTTGCATTATATATGGGTATACTACAACTTTTTTCTATTCATTTTTAAAACTTACTGATGGAAGTTTAGATTTCTATTTTCCAGTTTGAATTGTAGGAAATGTTAAGGAGGGGTGGAAATCATTTGTTTGTCTTCCTACTGTGCTACTTGTAAATTTATTATTTTTAAAGAAAACCCTCCAAATCTCAGTTCTTATCAACGTAGGAATGTCTGGAAGGGTCTCACAGAGGGATAAAACCCTTTGCCACTTTGTTGCCCTGTGTCTTCATTTGGGAAAATGACAAAGGGTGTGCCTGGGACCAAACGGGAGTGTGAAATGTGGTTTGGGAGCATCTTTGAGTTTCGTAATTTAACGATGTCTGAATATTCCTAATTTGGTGTTGCCGTGTTCCTTTCGTGAGCCTGAAAATAAACCTTCGTGTGTTATGTGCTACATATATCATTGCCAGCTAGACTTGGATAAGCAGGCTCTTCAGGAAAATTAATTAGAACACACTAAACGTAACCTGGATTTTATAGATAAGCTTAAGCTGATGTCACCCTCCACTTTGGGGCCATTTCAGGGCCTAGTCTGTTCATAGACATGTCAGCAACAGGTCTCCCAAGCATTGTGTTGTAGTCACTAGTTAGCATCACTCATAAACTGGTTCTGTTTTCAAAGCAAACACAGGATACAGGTTCCTTAGCAATTTCTGGTCAATAGTCAGCTGTTACACTGCAGTGACCTAGGATAACCTGAGAGTTCACTGCAGGAAGTGAGTTTATAGGTTTATATATTTTAACTGCAGGAAATGAGTAGCTGCTAACATTTTCTTGCATAATATGTATATTTTCAAGATGTATTAAGTGAAAAAAAGCAAATTACAGAACTTTATATATAGTACTTTTCCACATATATTACACAATAAACTAATGTAAGCATTACACACATATATATACTATATGTAAAGATACACACAAATATATATGTGTGTTTATGTTATTATATGTGTGTGTGTGTGTATATATGTATAGAATATTCTGGAACTTTCCCTTTCACTGAATAATATACCTTCAACATATTTCCATGTTCCACCCCATTTCTCTCAGTTGTATCAAAATTAGTATCTTTTGTTTTCTAATTCACACAGGTTAATATTTTCAAACTGTAGGTCACAACCCATTTGTGAGTCATTAAATCCATTTAGTAAATTATGACCAGCATTTTTTAAACCTGAAATAAAATAGAATAAAAATAGAAAGCTATCAGAGAGCATTACATATAGTAAGAGTTATGAATCTGAGATTTCAGTTGTGTGTGTATGTATGTGTTTACTGGGTCACAAGATAAAATTTTGTCTCACTGTAGGTTGTGGTAAAAAAATCTTTGAAATATACTCATATAAGTGATCTCATTTCTGGAACTTACAAATACTTTTCCTTTTCCTCTGGCAGTTAGAGGATAACCCTTCTCGTGGCTCCATCTCCCTTTGCCTCCCCATCAGGAACACTGAGTGGAATTTTGTAAGCACTGTGATGGCTTGACAGCCTCTTGGTGGAATGACAGTGGGGGCAGAAGCTCTGGCTTGGAAGGTGTTACCCTCAGCGGAATGTCCAGGAGGTGGGGACTAGAACCAGTTTGCTTTTAAAAAAGAAAAAAGGCAAAAGGTGAAGGCACTATTTGTTGAATTTAGGCAGAATAGTGAATCCATCTGTATTAACTTTCTTGGTTAATTTTGAATTATTTGCCAAATAAAGTACAAGGATTGCAAATCCACAGTTGATTTTTCAGCTACCTTTCTGACCACTTAGGCAACTCAGTTTCTCAAGGAGGCAGAAATAGGAGAGAGATGATCAGGGTGTAATCCCTTAAGAGTCATCACGCCTACACATTTGTGGACTGCCCCCCAAGCACAAAGGGATGTCCTAAGGCATGGGAATAGACCAGGTGAGGTCCTGGTCTTCACAGGGCTGCTTGTGGCTCTGTTACATTGTAGTTATTCAAATACTTATATTTGAACATCTGCAATTTAACACAAAACGTAGAAAGTGCTGTAAAAGGGGGCGTTAAACTGGCCAAACACTCCCATTTGTAATTTGAAAGTCATTCAATAATAAAAAGATATATATTTTTTTTAATTAGGCAATAAATGGCTCCCATTTGCTTTTACACCCTTCTATGCAGATAGTTGTATGTGCTCAAAGTCCAAAGCAGCTCCAGGGACCAGTTCTGAGCAGCTCATGCCCTGAGCAGTAGAAGCTGATGGAGCAACCGTCTCTCAGGAGATGGTCAACCATTCTCCTGACCAAGTCTTCTCCTTTTCCTACCTCGTACTCAACACAGGTTTCTGCTTACTTAAGACTTATGCTTACTCACAGCCCACCCATGCCTCTCCACCGTACAGACTTTTGCTTCTGCTTCTGCTGCCACCTGCCTGATGATTTTCCTTTTTCTAGTGTTTGACTCCCAGGAAAGCAGGAGACAGGAAAAAACAGAAAGGGAAAATGAATCTGAGTGGTCACACTCTCCTCTTCTGTATGCATGCTCTTTCTTTTCAAGCCATTGGCCACCCTCAGCAATCTTGCCATTCTCTGGCTTTGTCTTCATTTGCACAACCCTGGTTGCATCTCTCCACCTACTCAGCACCTGCACCACTGAAGCTGGATGAGACTAGAGTGGAGCACACAGTCATGGTGACTCACTTGAAATTCATGGTCATGAACCTCAAGAGAGTCCCCCGGTTTTAGTCTCCAGTCACTCTGCATTTCACTAGTCCATTCAATCTCCTACTCTTCTGCACAACCATTTCCTTCATACCTTCTGCCCCCTCCTCAGACATCTAGCACCTCCTCCCATCCTCACTCTCAACTGATGACTTAGCTTCTTATTTTAATGAGAAGATAGGAGGAATCAGAAGAAGGGTCTCATCAGCATTTCCTCCCCCATAGGGTCTCAGCAGCATCTCCTCCCCGCTACCTGCTACTCTGTCCATATTCTATGCCTTCTCTTCTGTAGGTGCACAAAGGACCCAGGTTCTTATATTAGGCCAACTCCTCCATTTGTCCATCCATTAGATGAATCTAATTCTCCATCTCCTCTTGCCTACTCAAGAGCATTGCTTTAGCAATTCTCCCAATTCCTGCGTCATCATTGCCTCCCTCTGTAGTGAATCATTCTTATCTGCAGTACAAATATCTTTTTATTTCTCCCATGTTAGAACATTGTCTGCTGATGCTTTCTCCTCCTCCTGTTATCCATTTCTCCCTTCCATTTTCAGAGGTCACTCTTAACTTCTTTATGTCATGAATACCTTGAATGGTCTGGTGAAGTTTATGGACTCCTCAGAATAATGTTTTTAAATGCTTAAAATTAAATATAGGATTGCAAAAGAAGCAAATTATATTGGAATATAGTTATCAAAATGACCTTCCACTGCTGTGATGTGGTAACATGTTATTCTTCATTAATGCACTAGATAATACATTTAAAATATAGGCAAGCTAAAGGGAGACTTTATTTTTCAAAAGCATAGTGCTGCAAAGGTTCTCACCAATCATAGTTCTTGCATCCTGTAACCTTTGTGTTACAAAAGGTTGTGCTATCTTACAAGAATTAAGAATTCTCATTTGATCTGTCAAGTTTTGTAAAATTTAAACCATGAAAATCACTCATCGACTTCCATGTATTGACCAACAAGTAATTATGGATAGAACGGGGATACTGATGAACAACAAAGGTGTCTGGGTTCCACAGGGAGAATGTGTACTACCAGGTGGCTGAATGACTTCTGGGCACATTTGCCACGCGTTGGCCAGCCATGTTTGTCCCAGTACTTGTACAGCAGATCCCAGTCCCATGAGATCTAGTGATAGTGATGGAGCCAGTAGTTACTGTACGTTTAAAAGAGTGACAATCATGATGTTGTGAGAGATCTGTAACAACTAAAATGTGATGTGAAAAAATATCCACGGTTTCTAGATTTGGCAACAAAGAAACAGACACTGCTGATTTTACATTGATAATTGGAGAAAATGCTAGATTAGTTAGAGAGTAGTGAAAAGATCTAATTCTTTTCCCGTCTAAATTCATGAGCTTTCTGAATTCTAGCCACAGATTCTTTGGGGACCCTAATTTAAAAGGCCTTGCTTTTCATAGCAATATTCCCTTTAAGAGCTGTTATATCCTCAGCTTTCTACTTCTCTTTCTCCTTTCTCTATTGGAGTCCAATAGTCTCTATGGCCCCCATAATCCATTGAAACTGTTTTTATCAAGGTCACCAATGACTTCCATATCGTTATAGCCAGTGATCTTGCTTGCCTTATCAGCAGTATTTGAGACAATTGATCATTCTTTCTTTTTGGTATACTTTCCTTCACTTAGCTGCAAGGATATATACTCTCTTGGTTTTCCTGTGGCCTTTCTGGCCACTAGTTCTCAGGTCTCTTTACTGGTTCCTCATCTCCTGCATGCTGAATCTTGGAGTGACCCAGGACTCATCCTTAGGCATCTTTTATTTGTATCTATGCATTCTCTTGTTCTTTTCATCCAGTCTTGAGGTTTTAAATACTCATTGTATTCTGATGTTCCCACCCAATAATTTTAACTCCAGTCCTGTCTTATCGGCTGAATTCCACACTACTATACCCAACTGCCTACTCAGTATCTCCACCTGGTTGCCTAATGGGGAAGATTCATCATGTCCAAATCTGGGTTCCCGATGTTCTCCCCAAACCTGCTTTTCTTGCCGTCTTTCTCATCTCAGCAAGTGGCAGCTCTATTCTTCTAGTTGCTTTGGTCAAACACCTTGGAGTCAGGTTTCACTCTTCCTTCTCTCACATCCCACATCCAACCCATCAGCAAATCTTGGCAGTTCTAGCTTCAAAGTATATCCCAGTGTTACTATTTTCCACCACCTCACTGTTGCCACCTGACACAAGCCTCCAAGGCCTTTCCCCTGGTATACCATAGCCTCCTTACCACTCTCCCCACTCCTTTTTTCTGTCCTTAAAGCTGGAAGTCCACAAATCTTACAAGCAACCCATTCACTCTGCTCCTCAGAATTCAGAAGAAATATGCACAGATGCCTAACTACATTCAAGCTCTTCTAAGTGCCAGATGTTTTCTGCTAATGCACACAATTCCAGATGGTGGATATTCTCCCATGAGTGACTCATGGAATTCATTCAGCAGCCACATCACTAACCTGATAGGATTTTACATGTAGCACTACAGGTGTGATACCCATATTAACAAAGTTTTAAAAGCTTGGTACCTCAACTTTAGGAGCTTATTTTGAAAGGATGCTTGGAAGTGGTTTCCAACGTTCAAATGAAATTATTACCTAGGTCCCCCAAATATTATGTGATTACTGTCATGTGACTGCCAAATACACAAAATGTGTTAGCTAATAGCCACATTCTTCTACTGTTCATTCTCTGCTATTGCATCAGAAAAGAATAGAAATGCCTCAAGTAGCTTAGAGTGCTGGTAACCTTTCTTAGCAATTAATTAAGTCATTCATTCAGTAAACACTTTGAATGGCTTTTATGTGCTCCACTAGGTGCTAGGGGCACGAAGATGAATAAAATCCAGTGAATATCCTCTAAGAGCTCACAGACAAGTGGGGGAAGCCGAAGAGTAAACAATTAGGTACAGTGCAGTCTGACATGTGCCATAATAGACATGGTAGGTATACAACACTAGCACAAGGATTGGAATACTCAGCTCTGTTTAAATTGATCAAGAAGTTTCAATCCTGCGACACTGTTGGGGATTCCTTGAAAAATGATATGCTCTTGGTTACCATGTGTAAAGGGTACCTGTCCCTACCACACCTCAACTCTGTACCAGGGCTTGAAATTCTAAAGGATAAAAAACAAATATCATAGGTATTGTAACCACCCTAAGTTGAAGAAGGGCCAGTCTGAAATGTTCGAGAAAGTGAGATCTGTTCTAAAACCTCCTAAAGCAGGTATATTCCAGAACCTCTCTTATTCCTTCAGAGATTGGGGAAGCTTCTTAGGCATTCTTACCTTATATATAATTTACCTCCATCATGTTACGACTTTTCTCCATGGTGATGTTTTACATAAAGGAGCTTACACATACATATATTTACACATACATACACATACTTTAGGAGGTTTTAGAACAGATTGTGTGTGTGTGTGTGTGTATGTATACACACACACGTAAAGATATATAATATATAATAAATATATTTATATAAAATTAATATAAGTATATATTATAAATATATCAGGGAATCATATTTAAAAACCAGCCCTCCTGAGTGGAGATGAGATAGAAACTCATGGAAAATTATTAGAAATTTTAGAATTATAAGAGACTGCTTGAGTAGGTTCAAGTATCACTGTTCTTGTGTGACTTTACTAATAATAGGGTGCAAGGAGCCAGGAAGTAATCTCTCAATCCTCTTCCATAGTACTTATGAGAAAACTGAGACTGATTTGGCAGTGAGGAACTTTCCTAGAGTTATCCTGCGGGAATAGAACCCAAGTTTCCTGCCTCAGTCCTGTTCTGCTTCTTCTACTTTCTTTATGTGATTTCACTGGCTGGCACACAGAAACTTTTCCAATCAGGATTCTATCGGCTAATGTGAGTTTATTTAGGCAAGAATATTTATGTTGTACTTGAAGAATGGGATATCAGCTAGATGCCCACCGTTTGCCTCTGACCAGGCTCCCTCTCACTAGTGGCTACAACAGAAAGGCCATGTGAATAGCTCCAGCAGTCCACAAGCAAGGGGCCACACTGGATCACAGGCCTGATGCCAGCACGGGAGAGGGTCAGGGTCTGGACAACAACTCGTTGAATACCAAGCTAGCATGTGAGAGATCTAGTATTTAAGCAGAATTGTAGGGTAGGATGTCAGAGTCTTTAAGGACAGAGAGGAATTGAGAGGCAAAGTGAGGTGAAGCTCTAATGGCCCAGTAGTAATCATGGGTCCCCTGGAACTGTAAGAGTTGGAGCCAGATTCAGAATGGAAGCAGCCTCTAGCAGGGGTAGCAAACTTATAGTCTGAGGACCAAATCTGACCTGCAGTTGTGTGTGGTTGAGAATAGTTATTGTTTTTAAAACTACTTTAAATACTTTAGGTAGGTCACACACTCTCCATTTTTCCAGCCTTACCTGTTGTCTCATACCTACTCAGACAGGTACTTAATGAGCCCAGGCTGCTGTTCCTTCAGGGGTCCAGGTATTGCACAGCTGATTAGGAAGCAAGCAACGTTCCTTAACACTGTCTCCAGTCCTCAGAGGCTCACAAATATGAATGTGGATAAATTCCAACCTGAAGTTATTTCATAGTAGGCAAACCCAACAAATCTTGGGTATTGTCTAGATATTGTCCTTTGGAATCAACTCAGTACTTTATGAAACTGACTGATGAAGTACAAAAGGTTTCAAAATGATGGTATGAAGATAGCATTTGTGATTTACAACTGCCTTGTAAAATATCTTTTTTGAACGTTTTGGTTGCCAGGAAACTCCAGAGTGTACATGCCAAAGGTCTGACACTTGAAAGGTCATGAATCTTATAAACCCCTATCTCACACAGGGCAAATTTTATATAAACTCCTTATAGTAGGCAGAATAATGGTCTCCCAAAGATATCCACGTACTAATCCCCAGAAGCTGTGAATATGTTAGGGTACATAGCAAAGGAGAATTAAGGTTGCTTATCAACTAACCTGGAGATGAGGAGATTATCCTGGATTATCCCTGCAGGCTCAGTGTAATCACAAAGGTCCTTAAAAGTGGAAGAGGAAGGCAGAAGAGAGAAAACCAGAGAGTTGGCCCGGTGAGAAGGACTCAGCCAGGCATAAGGATTACAGGTGGCCTCTACAAGCTGGAAAAGGCAAGGAAATGGATTCTCCCCTAGAGCCTCCAGAAGGAACGTAGCCCTGCCAACACCATGACTTTATAGGCCAGTAAGACCCATTTTGTAATTCTGACCTCTACAACTGTAAGATAATAAATTTGTGTTGACTTAAGCCACGGAGTTTGTGGCCATTTGTTACAACAGGATTATGAAACTAATACGCTACTAGATGAGGAAAGTGTGAAATGAGGCATGCCTGGATCAGTGTGGCTTATCTACGTCATTCATGTTGTTTTAAACCAAGATTCACCATCTGATGTTTGTAATTTGGCATTTGCAGCAACAGGATGAAACTGGGACTTGTTCCCAAAGGAGGTTTGTGAAGCTCTTTGAACTTCCTAAGCCAATCAATTGAGTTTTAAATAGCACAAGCTAAGGATTCTAAGGCCAGCTCTCAAAATCTTGAAGCCCCATTATAACCAGCCACTTAGCTGACTGTTTCACTGACTGACTGTTTCACTTGTCAGTTGTGATCATAAAACATAGTTGCATGTTTAGATAGAAACTCTTTTTTGTTAGTGGAGACCCAAATTACAAATTACATTAGACTGATAAATGTCTGAGGTTACTACAAAAACTCTAGACTAGTAGAGTGAAAAAGGAATATAGAACGAAGTCTCTTTACAATTGCCCTATTTCTATTAATATTCACGAAGGACACATTCTGACACCTAATAATTTCTAAATTGGTGTGACACTTAGTGGGATACCATAATAGGATTACCAAGCATAGAGCAGGAGCTAATTACAAGGCATTTAATTTGGAAATCACAACCACTGCAAAATAGCTCTATAGCTTGATTTTTTTGGGTGTTTGTCATGGCAGGAATAAAAATGAGTCCGGAATTCAGTCCTGTCTTGTCTGAACTTTCCAAGGTATATCCTGGTTTTAAAATTTATTTATTTTATTTATTTTGTATTTTTGGCTGCGTTGGGTCTTTGTTGCTGCGCACGGGCTTTCTCTAGTTGTGGCGAGCAGGGGCCACTCTGTTGCGGTGCGTGGGCTTCTCATTGCGGGGGCCCCTCCCGCTGCGGAACATGGGCTCTAGGCGTGCGGGCTTCAGTAGTTGTGGTGAGCAGATTTTAGAGCGCAGGCTCCGCAGTTGTGGCGCACGGGCCTAGCTGCTCTGCGGCACATGGGATCTTCCCAGACCAGGGCTCAAACCCGTGTCCCTGCACTGGCAGGCAGATCCCTAACCACGGCGCCACCAGGGAAGCCCCTATCCTGGTTTTTAGTCGCATGAGGAAAAAATTCAGTCTGGATAGTTTTTTTCAGACTTTCACTTAAGATGTGCCTCTTTGATGGTGGATCTCGTCTTAATGTTTCCTTTGGCATTGCTAGATCCTGAGTCTTCAAAGTGTGCATTGAGGGGCTTCCCTGGTGGCAATAGATAGATAGATAGATAGATAGATAGATAAATAGATAAATAAAACAAAGTGTGCATTGAGGACTGACATACCGATTAAGGGGGCACCAAATGGGAGTGAAGGAGAAGTGGGGGAAGTGAGCAAGTGAGAAGTCTCGGGTACAGAATTTACCGAGGCGCTCACTCTCTGGACTATGCACATGCCAGTCTACACTTGCATGACCCTGGTGGTGGTGCCTCCTTAGGAGAGAGGCAACCGGGCACTCACTTTCAGGGTCACGCATGTGCCGAGTTGGCTCTTGCACCACCGTGACAGTGAGTGCCTTTTTAACATTTTACACCCAAGGCACCTCACTTGCCTCAGTGGTCTTGCCCTAGAGGTGAGGGTGTGGTCGCCGATGGCTGTGATGATGGCTGTAAGCCTGTCTCTAGTCAGGTGTTGCTGTGGGACTCCTCATGCATCCCAGACCATCCCCTTTGGCCAAAAAAAAAAAAAAAAAAAAAAAAAAACAACTATAGAAGGCCTCCCTTAGTATGGCCCCAGATCAATCCAGAATTGAGCACGATCCCTCCTTCAAACCATACCTCTGAGGCTACACTTGTTGAGGCTCTACGCTCACCACTGAAGAGAGCTTGACCCTACCGTTGACTCTGGTTGAAAACACACCTTCCATGTGCTACAGAACTTCAGGGAACAGATCCTTTCGACTCTCCTATATGCCTTTTGATTTCAGGAAACTCTTTCTATTCAATGATTATTTGAATCTATTTTGTACACATAGAAGCAAATCTATTTTGTACAAAGTCAGAATGGTAAACTATAGATGTAGTTAACATGGTATTTCCATCTCTGGGCATGCTTTCGTTGCCAATTCTGCCTTTTATGCAAGGGATCACTTGTATGGAATGCTAAGCCTATACAGTGCAGTTATAACATGAGTTTTATCGGGGAACAATTAATAAGCAGGCACAGAGCAGCATGTACACAATCCTTTGAACTCTCCTCCCACAGCTTAGACCAGGCGTGAAGGTCTGCTTGCACTTTAGCCACAGCTCGGGGAGAGAATGCTCGATGCATTTATAGGGTCAGTAGCCAGGGCACATCTATGTGATTGTTCAACAATGGAAGCTCCCTGGTCAGGGAGTGGCCTTATCAGAAAGGGAAAGCCTCTGGAGCCTAGCGGTTGGTATCAGCTTATTTTCCGTTGAGCTGAGCCAGCTTTCTTCTCAACTGGCAAAAGAGGGAAGGAAACCGAGTCTCCGGAGCCGTCCATATTTGTGTCTTGCTAACCACAGGTTTACTGTTCTCTTTGCCTGATTGGGAGCAATTGGAGAAGAAAGACAAAGTCATATGAATCTTTGCAACTCCCGTGGTACCCTGCCTGTGGTTGAGTGCTTAGTACATACTTGGTGAGTGAATGAATGAAATGCAATAGACCTCAATCAATGCTGAATGAGTGCTGTATTAAAAAACATAAGTACATACTTCCATGGCAACTTGAAGTATGGGCTATGCCTCCATAATGGCAAACCACATATTTTGGTGGGGAACAAACCAGTACATATGGCTGAGGGTGACTGCTGTATTGTTTTGGTTTTTTTTTTTCAACAAAGAAGAAAAATGCTATTTTTTTTTCTGTTGTATGTTCTTAATGTGCAAATTGGTAGCACCCTTTCTCCCCTTGCCCTTTTCAATTTTGTTTCAAAACATTTGTCTCTGCCATATTGAGATGAGGAATTGAGACAAAAGACCCCCTTTAGTTGTCAGTACATGGAGGTTTCCAGCCAGTTTCTCTTTAATGCCTTTCTAGGTGTGCACAGACAAAGCACACGGAGGGGAGAAGAAGTTTGGGTAAATAGTGCTCATTTTGGAAATATTCTTCTTGTGTAGACTTGGTTTTCATAATAAGAATGACAGTCATCATCATCATCCTTATTCTAGTGACATTTACTCTGTTCTGCAGTGTACTGAACTCTTCATGTCATTTAGTCCTCAATCCCTTAGGGCAGTCACTGTTTATTAACCACATTCCCAGACCTGAGTTCACCTTGGAGTCCTTCCAGGTATTTGTTTTATAGCTATATTCCTTATACACCAGCAGCTGTCGTGTATAGGGATCCAGCTGAGATCCAGGCAAGCAAGTTTTGCCGAGTCTTCCCAAAGCCTTCCAAGTTGGCAGTTGTCTTTTCATCCATGATGGTTTCCTAGCAGGGAGCTATATTCTCTTCTGGTTATTCAAGGGCTGTGTGATCAGAACACCAGCTTTATAAATATTGGCTAACATCGTATTAGGGTCCCTACATCCTAGATATCTTCTTATTGAAATATTTAAAGTGAAGCTATGGTTGACTGATAAATTGTTTTCCTGTTAATCAGAAAAAACACAAACATATTTCTAAATATATCCACTTAATTAAAAAAGATATACTGGTCATTAAAGAGAGCTGATGATTCTAAGCCAGTTTCTTTTTTTTTTTTCCTAATGTATGCAGTTTGTTGAGTTTGGACATAAACATGTACCCATGAAACAATGACCACAATCAAAGCAACAGACATATCCATCACCTCCAAAAGTTTCCCTTGTCCCTTTGTTGCCCCCCTCCCACCCCCATGGTAAAAACACAACACAAGATCTACCCTCTTAACAAATTTTTAAGTGCACACTACAGTATTGTTTTTAATTATAAGCACTACGTAATTCAGCAGATCTCTACAACTTACTCATCTCACATAACTGAAACTTTACACCCATTGAACAACTCCCATGTCCCCCTCCACTCCAGCCCCACACCCACCATGGAAGTCTCTGCTTCTGTGAGTTTGACTATTTTAGATACCTCGTAACGGTGGGATCATGCAGCATTTGCCCTCCTTATTTCACTTAACAAATATCTTCCAGGTTTATCCATGTTGTCGCAATTAGGATTTCCTTCTTTTTTAAGGATGAATGATATTCCACCGTATGCATACACCACATTTTCTTTATCCATTAATCTGTTGATGGACACAGGTTATTTCCATATCTTTTTCTTTTAATTGAGGTATAATTGATGTACCATATTATGTAAGCTTCAGATGTACAATATAGTGACTCACAATGTTTAAATGTTATATTCCACTTATAGTTATTATAAATTACTGGCTATATTCCGTGTGTTGTATAATATATCCTGTAGCTTATTTATTTTATACATAGTAGTTTGTACATATTAATCCCTTACCCCTATCTTGCTTCTCCCCGCTCCCCTCTCCCTACCGGTGACCACTAGTTTGTTTTCTATATCTGGGAGCCTGCTTCTTTTTTGTTTTTTTCACTATTTTATTTTATTTTTTAGATTCCACATATAAGTTGTATCATACAATATTTGTCTTTCTCTGTCTGACTTATTTCACTTAGCATAATACCCTACAATTCCAACCATGTTTTTGCAAAAGTAAACTTTCATTCTTTTTTATGGCTGAGTAGTTTTCCATTCTCTCTCTCTCTCTCTCTCTCTCTATATATATATATCACATCTTCTTTATCTATTCATCTGTTGATGGACACTTAAGTTGCTTCCATATCTTGGTAATTATAAACAATGCTGCTGTGAACATTGACGTGCATACATTTTTTCAAATTAGTGTTTTGTTTTGTTTTGTTTTTCAGATATATACCCAGGAGTTAAATTGCTGTGTCATAGGGTAGTTCTGTTTTTGTTTTTTGAGAAACTCTGTACTGTTTTCCACAGTGGCTGCATCAATTATATTCCTATCAACAGTGTACGAGGGTTCCTTTTCCTCTACATTCTCACTAACATTTGTTATTTGTGGTCTTTTTGATGATAGCCATTCTGACAGGTGTGAGGTGATATCTCAGTGTGGTTTTAATTTGCATTTCTCTGGTGACTAATGATGCTGAGCATCTTTTCATGTGTCTGTTGGTCATCTGTCTGTCTTTTTTGGAAAAATGTCTATTTGGGTCTTCTGCCCATTTTTTTTTTTTGGCGGTACGCAGGCCTCTCACTGTTGTGGCCTCTCCCGTTGCGGAGCACAGGCTCTGGACACGCAGGCTCAGCGGCCATGGCTCACGGGCCTAGCCACTCCGCGGCATGTGGGATCTTCCCGGACCGGGGCACGAACCCGTGTCACCTGCATCGGTAGGTGGACTCTCAACCACTGCGCCACCAGGGAAGCCCCTACCCATTTTTAAATTGAGCTTTTTGTGGGTTTTTTTTATGTTGAGTTGTATGAGCTGTTTATATACTTTGAATTATTGGTCATATCATTTGCAAACATTTTCTCCCATTCAGTAGGTTGTCTTTTTGTTTTGTCAGTGGTTTCCTTCTCTGTGCAAAAGCTTTTAAGTTTAATTAGGTTCTGTTTGTTTACTTATTTTTTTTCCTTAGGAGACAGATACAAAAAAATATTGCTTTGATTTATGTCAAAGAGCGTTCTGCCTATGTTTTCATCTAGGAGTTTTATGGTTTCCAGTGTTACATTTAGGTCTTTAATCCATTTTGAATTTATTTTTGTATGTGATGTGAGAAAATGTTCTAATTTCAGTCTTTTATATATAGCTGTCCAGTTTTCCCAGCACCACTTATTGAAGAGACTGTCTTTTCTCCAGTGTATATTCTTGCCTCCTTTGTCATAGATTAATTGATGTAAGTGTGTGGGTTTATTTCTGGGCTCTCTATCCTGTTCACTGATTTGTGTGTCTGTTTTTGTGCCAGTACCATACTATTTAGATTACTGTAGCTTTGTAGTATAGTATGAAGTCAGGGAGCATGATTCCTCCAGCTCTGTTCTTCTTTCTCAAGCTTGTTTTGTCTATTCAGGGTCTTTTGTGTTTCCATACCAATTTTAAAATTATCTGTTCTAGTTCTGTGAAAAATGTCGTTGGTATTTTGACAGAAATTGCATTGAATCTGTAGCTTACTTTGGATAGTATGGTCATTTTAACAGTATTCTTCCAGTCCATGAACACAGTGTACCTTTCCATCTGTGTGTGTTGTCTTCAATTTCTTTCATCAGTGTCTTATAGTTTCCTGAGTAAAAGTCTTTTTCCTCCTTAGGTAGATTTATTCCTAGGTATTTTATTCTTTTTGATACAGTTGTAAATGGGATTGTTTTCTTAATTTCTCTTTCTGATAGTTTGTTGTAAGTGTATAGAAATGCAACAGGGAACTTCCCTGGTGGTGCAGTGGTTAAGAATCACCCTCCAGGGCTTCCCTGGTGGCGCAGTGGTTGAGAGTTCACCTGCTGATTCAGGGGACACGGGTTCGTGCCCTGGTCTGGGAAGATCCCACATGCCGTGGAGCGGCTGGGCCCGTGAGCCATGGCTGCTGAGCCTGTGCTCCGCAGCGGGAGAGGCCACAACAGTGAGAGGCCCTCATACCGCAAAAAAAAAAAAAAAAAAAAGAATCGCTTGCCAATGCAGGGGACATGAGTTTGAGCCCTGATCCAGGAAGATCCCACATGCCGTGGAGCAACTAAGCCCGTGTGCCACAACTACTGAGCCCGCATAATGCAACTACTGAAGCTTGCGTGCCTAGAGCCTGTGCTCTGCAACAAGAGAAGCCACCACAAGGAGAAGCCCACGCACCGCAGTGAAGAGTAGCCCCCTCTCTCTGCAACTAGAGAAAGCCCACGCACAGCAATGAAGACCCAATGCAGCCAAAAATGAATAAATAAATTAATTAATTAAAAAACTAAATGCAACAGATTTCTGTATATTAATTTTGTATCCTGCAACTTTATTGAGTTAATCGATGAGCTCTACAAGTTTTTTGGTGACATCTTTAGGATTTTCTATGTATGGTATCATGTCATTGGCAAATAGTGACAGTTTTACTCCTTCTTTTCCAACTTGGATTCCTTTGATTTCTTTTTCTTCTCTGATTGCTGTGGCTAGGACTTCCAATACTATGTTGAATAAAAGTGTCCAGAGTGGGCATCCTTGTCTTGTTCCCAATCTTAGAGGAAATGCTTTCAACTTTTCATCATTGACTATGATATTAGCTGTGGGCTTGTCATACATGACCTTTATTATGTTGAGGTATGTTCCTTCTATGCCCACTTTCTAGAGAGTTTTTATCATAAATGGGTGTTGAATTTTGTCAAAAGCTTTTTCTGCATCTATTGAGATGATCATATAGTTTTTATTCTTCAATCTGTTAATGTGGTGTATCACATTGATTTGCATATATTGAAGAATCCTTGCATCCCTGGTATAAATCCCACTTAATCATGGTATATGATCCTTTTGATGTTTTGTTGGATTTGGTTTGCTAATATTTTGTTGAGGATTTTTGCATCTGTGTTCATCAATGATATTGGCCAGTTATTTTCTTTTTTGTGTGATATCTTTGGTTTTGGTATCAGGATGAAGCTGGCCTTGTAGAATGAATTCAGAAGCATTCCTTTCTCTCCAGTTTTTTGGAATAGTTTGAGAAAGATAGGTGTAAACTCTTTTCTAAATATTTGGTAGAATTCACATGTGAAGCCATCTGGACTTTTGATTGTTGGGAGTTTTTCAAATTACTGATTCAATTTCATTACTGGTAATTGGTCTGTTTATATTTTCTATTTCTTCCTGGTTCAGTCTTGGGAGATTATACATGTCTAGGAATTTGTTTCTTCTAGGTTGTCCATTTTATTGTCATATAGTTGTTTGTAGTAGTCTCTTATGATCCTTTGTATTTCTGTGGTGTCAGTTGTGACTTCTCTTTTTTCCTGTCTAATTTCATTGATTCAGGGCCTCTTGCTTTTTTTCTTGATGAGTCTGACTGAAGGTTTATCAATTTTGTTTATCTTTTCAAAGAACCAGCTCTTAGTGTCACTCATCTTTTCCTTTTTTTTTTTCTATTTCATTTATTTCTGCTCTGATCTTTATTATTTCTTTCCTTCTACTAACTTTGGGTTTTGTTTATTCTTCTTTTTCTAGCTCTTTTATGTGTAAGATTAGGTTGTTTGTTTGAGATTTTTCTTGTTACCTGAGGTAAGTTTGTATTGCTATAAACTTAACTGCTTCTGCTGCATCCCGTAGATTTTGGATCATTGTGTTTTCATTTTTGTTTGTCTCCAGGTATTTTTTGATTTCAATAATCCATTGGTTGTTTAGTAGCATATTGTTTAGCCTCCACGTTTGTGTTTTTTACAGTTCTCTTTTTGTATAGCTGATTTCTAGTCTCACAGCATTGTGGTTGGAAAAGATGCTTGATATGATTTCACTTTTCTTAAATTTACCAAGGCTTGTTTTTGGCCTCATGTGTGATCTTTCCTGGAGAATGTGCCATGTGCCCTTGAAAAGAATATGTATTCTGCTGCTTTTGGAGTTGTTTCCTTATCTTGACTGTTAAGAATAGTGCTATAATGAACATGGGAGTGCAGATATCTCTTTGAGATCCCAATTTCAGTTCTTTTGGATATATACTCAGAAGTGGGGTTGCTGGATAATATGGTATTATAGTTCTAGTTTTAATTTTTTGAAGAATAGCCATACTGTTTTCCATAGTGTAAGCCAGAGTTTCTGAACCTCAGCACTATTGACACCTTGGACCAGATAATTCTTTGTCATGGGAGCTTGTCCTTGCATCTTAAGATGTTTTGCAGCATCCCTGGCCTCTACCCACTAGAGGTCAGTAGCATTCCCTTCCCCCACTCAGTGTGACGATCAAAATTATCTGTGGATATTGCTAAAAGCCCTCTTAGGAGGCAAAATTATGCCAGTTGGGAATCGCTAGTCTAAGCCCATAGTTTAAAAAGCTTGACCTTGCACCAGAACAGAAATTACTATTTCCTCTTGTGGCTCTCCAGGAAAGTTGTATGCAGTTTCAATATTTCGGCTTTCTTTGTTAGATATGAACAATCATTAAGTACTTTATAGTCCTTAGATAATTCCTTCCCTGTGACAATTTATAATCAAGATAAGATTTAAGTTTTTTTAGTTGACTGTTTTAAAACTAGTGATAGATTCTCATGTTGAATGTTTTTTTCCACAATAGGTCTTTTTTAATGGAAAGCTTTTAAAATAGGCGTGAATAATTTTATGCTTTAAGCACTTTTATTCTTCCAAGTATTCATGTAAATATAGAGTAAAATGGTTCAATGTATATCTGTCTTGATCTCTTATGTATTTCTAACTATTTGGTATTTTCTATAGCACAAGACAGGGGTTATATCAGGAAATCATGTAGAACGGGTATTCTGTGTTTTAGAAAGTAGATAAGAAAATGTAATCATAGTAAGAGACCTGAAAACCTTAAAAAACGACCCAGGAATAAGGAAGTCAAGGGTGGAAACTTACCTAAAGTTTTCTTTCTTCCTAAATTTATCCAATTATCATTTTTCAAGTATGATACCTGTTTGCTTTTTTTAAAAATATACATAACAAAATTCATAAATCCTTTATGTTGGCTTTTTTGCTTTTTACTTAAAGAAGATGAGAAAATATCTAACACGAACTTACGATAACCAACTTAGTAAACTTGTTTAATAACCAATTTTTACTCTTAAGTAAAATGCCAGCTTATACTCTTTTAAGTAATCTCTCAGAGTTATGAGGGAACTTGAGAAAGTAGGGCCGGAGATTTCATAATATGAATCATAAACTTAGTCCTCTTACCATCTTGGTCAAAAAAATGTATTCTTATTCCTGACTTAAATCTCTCATGCTGCAGTGAGGCATGTTTCTTTCACTCTGCCCTCCCTGCAAAGTCACTTTCTCCCAGCAGCCCTTGAATTTGAGCCATTCACATTCTTAAAGCGTGTTATTTAAAATCTTCCTTTGGCTTTCTAACTCCAGAGTAGTAGATCCAAATTCCTTTGTCATGATTTGTCATCATCACTTGCAACCCTCCACGTGCTTCCTTCAGGATCTTCACTTTCCCTTGTGTGCAGATTCCTGAAACCAGGGAGGGCTAGGGATGCCAGGATTGCACCACGGAGAGCCTGTTAAGGTATCCTGATTGACCTTAAGCTACTGTTCTAACTAGAATGGGATCCTCTCTTTATCATCAGGCAAAAGTTCAGCTTCCTTTTACCTTAAAAATAGTCCCTGCATAGTCTCTGCTTTCAAACTTTCCAAAGTGCTCAAGTTCACCACCTCAACCTAAATATACTGCTCTATATCTTTTAAGGCCTGGGAACATGGAAATTAGCAGCAAATGAGCCCCTTATTTTCTGCTGTTAATACCCTATAGACCTTGAAAGGCCCCTTTGCTGAAGACAGGCTCTCCCTGGTGCCTTTGTTCCTTCTCCCACTGTGCCCTTCCTCTCCAGCCTCCCTGCCTGGGTTTTGACAGCAGCAAAGGCCCATCCCATCCGTGTATTCTCCTCCTGCAGCTGTTTTTTCTAACCCGTTGCACCAAGCTAAGCTTCCGGACAAAAGCCTCTTGAAGAATATTTGAGAACTTTTGATCCACGTGTGATCCCTTTGAAAAAACCAACTCAGGAGGCTCTTTATTACCAGTTGTTTTCATTGCTATCATCTCTACTCTCAGTTTCTTTGATTTAGAAACTGTGTGCTGACCTGATTGAAACAGTCTTAGCCCAAATGAGCGAACAGATAGATGTGCCTGGCAATTGAAGCAGGAAGGCACCTGCTGTGCTCTTCCTGGCTGAGACCAGGAAAGGAAGCTGCTGTCCTGTCCATCACACCTGAGAGGGAGGAAACAGGAAGAATGGTTGAGAGGTTTAGTCAGTCTTTGAAGCAGTTTTTCTTATTCGAAATCAAATCAATATTTGATTTAGAAAAGCATATACTAAACGTAATATGATATCCTGAACTGAATACTGGAACAGAAAAAAGGGTAGGAGTAGAAGACTGGTAAAATCTGATCGTATCTGGAGTTTCACTAATGGTAATGTACCAATGTTAGTTTCTTAGTTTTGACACATGACCATGGCCGGGTAAGATGTTAACATCAGAGGAAACTGAATGAAGGGTATGTGAGAACTCTCTACTATCTTTGCAACTTTTCCATAAATCTAAAATTATTCCAAAATAAAACGTTTATTTTAGAGGGCCCCAGCTTAATCCCAGACCCCACTCACACCCACATAGATATTTGCATACATGCTGGATGGAGCTGGGTAAACAGGCAGGAGAATAGCCACACTGTACTTGGAATCGCAACAGTTTCCCTTGGCCTCTGGACATTCCTTCCTTGCCAAGGCAACTTCTATTTTATTTTATTTTTTAATTAATTAATTAATTAATTTTTGGCTGCGTTGGTCTTCGTTGCTGTGCGCAGGCTTTCTCTAGTTGCAGAGAGCGGGGGCTACTCTTTGTTGCGGTGCACGGGCTTCTCATTGCGGTGGCTTCTCTTGTTGCGGAGTGCAGGCTCTAGGCGCGTGGGCTTCAGTAGTTGTGGCACGCAGGCTTAGTAGTTGTGGCTTGTGGGCTCTAGAGCGCAGGCTCAGTAGTTGTGGTGCGCGGGCTTTGTTGCTCCACAGCATGTGTGGTCTTCCCAGACCAGGGCTCGAACCTTTGTCTCCTGCGTTGGCAGGCAGATTCTTAACCACTGCTCCACCAGGGAAGCCCTCCACTTCTATTTTAAATTAAAAATAAAGAAATGGAAGATGAGTATAAAAAGGCTTCTTTTAAAAGATAGGATATTTTTCTCTAGAATAATTTGGGTGGCTTACTTCTATTTCCTTGATGGTCAGTATATTAAGGACCCAATTCAAGGAAAAAATATTAACAAAGTACAGCTTTAGGACACAGCAGAGGATTGTTAGGGCTATAGCTCATCTATATCTGTAATGAATATATCTGGTCATATGTTAGTGCCCTTGCTTGTGCTATTTTTCCTACCTTCTGTTCTCTGCTTCTCTATAATAATTATTTACTTATTTACATGTTCCCTCATTCAATTAACATTTATAAAACCAGGCACTGAGTTTAACCCTGACGGGGGGAAAAAAAAAGGAGATGAATAAAGCATGGTCCCTGCCTGTATGGAGGGCACAAGCCAGTGAGGAAGGAACACACAGGGGGATAATGATTAAATAATCTAAGTGCAGTGATAACAAATGTACACAGCAGTTTTCACTAAGCAGGGCTACAGAGTGTTATCCCAGAAAGCATCCTGAACGGGACACACCTCTTCTTTCAGGATGAGTAGGAATTAGGATGGAAGTATTGAAGAGACACATCAGGGTAGGAGTCTACAAGACGCATTCAGGAAACTGGGGAGCTACAAGCTTTCAGCGTAGCATGAAGGAGGCCACAGGGAGGGGTGAGAGATGAAGCTGGGGAAATACACCGGAGCCTGTCTTAGGGCCATCGACATGGAGTGGTCCTTCTGTTGCTGAACAAGACTGTAGTTTTCACCCTTTAAATCGTAATCAGATGAAAATAGTAAGACAGCAAAAGTTAGGGACTAGAGAATTTCTTCTTCCCTTTATTCCCCATCCATGACAATGGCTCAGGTATTTCCTAAAAGTAAGGCTAAACTGAAGGAACTGTTCTTGCCGTGAACGAATTGGTGGCTTTATAGATGCAATGATTACTCTTAGGCTCTTACCCTCTGCCCTAGTAGCTAGAAACAGTGGTTTATTTGTAATGTTTATATAAGTGCTGATGCCCAATTATGATTACTATTAATACTTAAACAAACAGTAAAATATCAGACAATTATTTTTACCCCTGCAAAAGAGTGAAAATAAATCTTCTGCTTTTATTCTTGGCTTTATTAATATTTCACCCAATGTCTTCAATTACTTCTCATTTTAAAAACTCATGTGATGAAACATGAAAAGTTCTGATTTAAAGAAGCTGATAAATTGCTTCTTTTAAAATGTTCTTGCACTGTTGATCACACTTGAGTTGAGGATTTCTAAGATAAAAATGCATCTGAATAGTTCTTTTTTGATACAGGGTCCCTAAACTATTTGGGGAAAAAAGCCAGTTTTTATATTCTGGATCTGCTGCAACTCCTGGTGGCTACTGAGTAGGTTGATTATAGTGTGTGTGTGTGTGTATGTGTAGAAAGATAGAATGAGGTAGTGAAGTGCTGTTTATTCAGAGCTAGAAGGAAACCAAGTTAGGGTTTTGGCTAAACACCCTTTTTACTTAAGGGGATCTGGCCACATCAGGGTTTGCTCCCATTGAGTTGAATATGAACTTGATGTAAGACGTTGAGTATTCTTTGTTTGTAAACAATTACATTAGGAAATTACTTCAGAGAGTAAATGATATATTCCCATTTCCAGTCAGTGAATGCTTCTTGACGTCTAGCCCTCCTTGAGTGCAGGGGTGGCCTTTCTGGTTAGTTTCTTCAGATCCCTATCCCACTTGGTTCTCTTTCCCTTGGGGAGGCTTCTGTCAGTGATGTTTCCCTGGGATGTGAAGAGTAATCATTTATTATCTAAAGACCCTGCCCTGACATAAGGCAACTGATACTTGAAGGAGGAAGCGGAACCTGATCCCCATTCTATATTGTCAGGTATAATACACATATTTGTGGCCATCCTGTCATTGTATTATTTTCTTTAGGACTCTGAATTAAAGAGAACAAGTCATCTACCCAAGACCTGCAAACACTTAACAATCAAATTATCCATTTCTTAAGCCTATGAATTGTTCCTCTCTGCTGCAGAGTTGGATTTTTAGCTTGAAAGTCAAGTGTACATAGGGAAGATGTGTTGGGTGGAAGTAAGATGCATTTTGCATTATCTGCAGCATGTGTGAAACTGTAAATTGATAATACAGTTATTAGCAAATGGAGTGACAGTGGGTGACAAGCAACTGGCTGGTGAGAACTCTGGTTTGGGAGAAAGAAATGGCTAGGCATGGAGGCTGAGCTTTTCGTGTTCTCCTTCTTTGGAGAATGGGTTGGATATTTTAGGTTCATCTGCAGGCCTCGGTTACATTTAATAGCAAACGATCCTGGCACACACTTGAACCAGGCTGAGAGGCTGACAGCCAAAATGAGCTGGATCGTGTTCGCACTTCATTATTTGATTGCAGACTATGAGGGGAAATGAGAGCATTCTAGTTCTTTTTGGAAAAGATTGCATTACCTTTCAGAATGTTTCCTTGCCAGATGCCGCATAGGAATTAGGTGTAGTTCCTCTCTTCCCACCCGGCTAATAAACCTGGAAGCCAAAGAGATGTATTTGTTTCAATTTCAGTCGTTAGCATGTTGCTAATTGTTACTGTCTTTATGTTGAATGTCTCAGGGTTCCCTGATTTATGGAATATAGCTGGATTTTTTTTTTTTACCAGTTAGTAGAAGAAAACAGGAGATTGAATGGTATCACATTTATTATGGCAGTAACCAAAGGGGCAAATGGAGTTCACATACTTATAGTTTTTGTAAATTATTCTTTTGTTTGTCAATAATGGACAGTTTGTCTATTTTGATTGGCTAAGGGGTAACAGTGGCTCCATTTCAGCAGACAAATACTGAGGATTTGAATCTTTATTAAAATTAATGGCACCTGGAGGAATTCCCAGCTGCACATGTAACTAGATGTGCTTAACTACCCAATTAATCATGAATGGATGGATTCAGTGAAACACAAAATTTAATCTGCTTCTGTAGGGGTGGTTTTGAAAAATTGGAGGCAAGCATTTTTCTCCACTGAATGCAACTCTGAGTAGCTAGTAAAATGCCATACGTTCTTTTCGAAGAGCAGTGCAAAGAAATGTTCCTCCCTCCCTTCCTTCCTTCCTACAGATATAAGACATCTGCCGTGTGCCAAGCCCATGCTGGAGGCACAAAGATGAAAAAAATGCAGTACCTGCCCTGAGAAGTTATTGTCAGAAAGGAAAACAGCTCCACATACAAACAGTTACAACTCAGAGGATGGATGAAATGGAGTTTGCCAGATGAACAAGGAGAAAAGGAGCTTTTCAAATAAGAGTCAACAGCCTGTACAAGGGCAGGGAGGCATTAGGGCATTCCCCCTCCTTATTCAACAAGTGTTTTTTGCCTGCCTACTGTGGGACACACACTGTGAATGAAGCAGGTTTGAAAGCAGATTATGGCCGGAGCATGTTGGAGGAGAAAGTTGAAAGATGAGCCTGTCTTATTTTAGTTCTAGCTTGATGTTGATGAATTAAAGAGTAGTGGGACAAAGATTTTGAGTTGATTCAATGCATGTTTATACCTAATCTTAGTAGATATACAAAGAAACATACTGAATGAATCACAGACTCAGCATTCAAGAGCAGAACTAGGCCAACCCGTGGCACAGTAAACTACTGAATTCCTTATTTGGAAACTTCCAAATGGCTAGCAGGACCCTGGACAGACAGCAAGAGAGGGATTGAAAAACCTCCTGTCTGGAAAGAGAGTCTATTAACAGTTTTTTTTTTTTTTTTTTTTGCTATACGCGGGCCTCTGACTGTTGTGGCCTCTCCCGCTGTGGAGCACAGGCTCCGGACTCGCAGGCCCAGCGGCCATAGCTCATGGGCCCAGCCGCTCCATGGCACGTGGGATCCTCCTGGACCGGGGCATGAACCCGCGTCCCCTGCATCGGCAGGCGGACTCCCAACCACTGCGCCACCAGGGAAGCCCTAGTAACAGTTATTTTGATAATTGTTAGTGGAGAGCAGCAACCAAGGGCTCAAAAAAAACTATCTGAATACTTCTGTAAAGAAAATTTCACCCATCACAAATGGTAGTTTAAAATTCAGTGAAAATTATTGTAGGGTTTTTTTTTTTTTTAATTTCTGGTTGCACCTCATCTAACAGAGATTTTGAGGTGACTTAAAAGACCATATAAAGTCCCCCTCCCAAATTAGTAACAAGCAGATTAGGGTCATGGAAAATGTAAATCCAGGTAGAAGATGTACACCAAGAGGAAAATTAGAACTTAGCTCTGAGTATCCTGGTGGCTGAAGCAAAAAACAAAATATAATCAATTATAGTCTTCTCATTGTCCATAGGAGAACATATCTCAGGGCAGATGATGACTTCGTTTTTATTGTCTAGAGCACAAGGTTCTAATATTTGTGAAGAGCCCTTCTTCATGTAGTCATCTGAGGTAGAAGGTGATTGTAAACAGCCTTCCATGTTTTGAGGAGTGCTTTCACTGGGGGCTTTGCCGGGCATTCAGGGGGCATTTTTGCTGCAGAGTTTTCATGTGAATTTAAATTGGCGTTTCATTGAAAGACAAGTGATAGTGTTATCCACCAAGAAGAACATTGCCAACTTCAGCTGCAGCCACTTTGTTCTCATGAGGACTGCTTTTTGACAATATGTGTAGTGATTTATTTTCTGGTAAAGTTTGGGTGTTCTGCCAGTGTGAGCTTCATTTTTTCTCCATATGCAGCATGTATACAGCATTTCATACTAGGCGGTGATAGGTTCTTTTGTAGTTCCAGTTTTGTAAGGGAGTAATACATTTTGCAGTAAAACCAAGCTTCCCTGGAATTTGTTCAGTCAAGCAGTGATTGCTTAAAAGGGGAGGCTTGTTTCTCAAATTCTTATTCTCAAATTCTTATTCTCAAAATTGAGGCTTGTTTCTCAAATTCTTATTCTCAAATATCCTTATTCTCAAAAAATAAGGAGGCTTATCCTCAGCCTCCACGTATTTTGCTTGTTACTCATGGCCAGTTTTTACGCTCTCTTTGGTTATAAATAACTTCTGCAACAAGTACCAGACCACGTTTCAATAGCAACTTTCAAAACTCAATCTGCATTCCTTTTTAAATCCTCTGTGATCTTTTTTTGGAGGAAAAATTATCTACTAATTTTAATTTTGTAACATTATAAATAGTATTCCCTTGAACCTACACAGCTCAAGTTGGTGAAGAATGTTTTTCCAAAATATGAAGTTAATAATGAGGATTTATTGGATTTGTTAAAGGACATATTTTAAAACGTTCCCACCTTTACTACATTTTCTCTCTTATGAGCTCTGATTTTTGTTTCTCCTCATCTCTGCTGAACGGAAGATAGATAAAATGCTCATAGTTTGTTGATGGATTTAGCACAGCTTTTAAAAAACCGAACAAACCGTGAGAACTATTGGTCTTCAAGTTGAAATGACTAAATTAAGGTGGGGTTTTTTTTGAAATTACAGTGATCGGAGGTGGGTTTTTTCCCACCTCCGATCACCCTTAGCCAGCATCCCATCCCATTCAGTGCCCAGCAGACACTAAGCAGTAAGTAAAGTGTAGGTATCCCCTATATCCTGTC
Source organism: Phocoena phocoena (assembly GCF_963924675.1). Taxonomy (NCBI): domain Eukaryota; kingdom Metazoa; phylum Chordata; class Mammalia; order Artiodactyla; family Phocoenidae; genus Phocoena; species Phocoena phocoena. Next base: position 36,668,157 of record NC_089225.1, on the reverse strand, counting down.
AACCATTTTTAGAATCTGCCCTTTGACACGTGTTTGGGTTTGCCTTTGCCTCCTCCCTCTTCGTGCTCCATTTTCCTATCAATCTCCCCGTCGGTCTCTCTGACTGCACTCTTTCCCACTTCCAGACTGAGTCTCCTAGTGTCCCCTTTCCGTCTGATACTCTCCTGCCCACGTGCAGCGTCAGCCATCGACTCCCCTGCAGGGGGCTGCGATCGCCTCCTCCCGGCTTCCCGCTTTGCCGTTCTCTGCATTTACTCCCCTCTACAATTTTATTTCTAGCCTCTCCTCAGCATGAGCCTCTCAGGGTACTGCCTCCTGCCTTTGTTCACATTGCTGTTGCCTTTTTTTATTTTTATTTTATTTATTTTTTATACAGCAGGTTCTTATTAGTTATCTATTTTATACATGTTGGTGTATATATGCCAATTCCGATCTCCCAATTCGTCACACCACCATCACCCCCAGCCCCGCCACTTTCCCCCCTTGGTGTCCATACGTTTGTTCTCTACACCTGTGTCTCTATTTCTGCCCTGCAAACCGGTGCCGTTGCCTTTTTTTTGAAATGTCTCAGCTACAGTTTTCTGAACTCTGCCTTCTTTCAACTCTAAAGCTAGTAGCCCTCATTGCTTTTCTTTTTTTCCTCTCACTTCTCCCTTTTATTTTTATTTTTTTAATTCAAGTATAGTTGACTTACAATGCTGTGTTAGTTTCAGGTGTACAGCATAGTGATTCAGTTATATATATATATGTATATTCTTTTTCAGATTCTTTTCCCTTATAGATTATTACAAAATATTGAGTAGAGTTCCCTGTGCTATACAGTAGGTCCTTGTTGTTTATCTATTTTGTATATAGTACTGTGTAAATATTAATCCCACTGCTATATAGATTAATCCCAAACTCCTCATTGCTTTTATTAAATAACATAGTTCTAGCACTGAATTGCTTTGTTTCATGAACACATATCTCATCTCCTCAATTTGATTGTAAGCCGTTTAAAGGCATGAAACATGCCTTTTATATCTTTGATGTTCACCACAGCTCCCACCCCAATACTGACAACAGACTTGTCAAAATTCATCCTTCTCCAAACATATCCTTTATTTTCCTGCTCTTTGCTTTCCTCCCTGCCTGGAATGCCCTGTCTTGATGACATGCTGTACAACCTATTCCTGACAGCCCTGCTTGTTTAACACCCTTCACCTTCTCCCAAAGATTTTCTATTCCCCCAGACAGAATTAATCTATCCTCTCCTATTCATAGTTGCATTTGTATTTCTGTTAGAGCACTTCTCATGCTCTCCTTCATAACGTGGTTGTTTGCAGACCTGTCTGCCCTAGCAGATCATGAGCCCCTGTTATGCAAGGACCGCGTCTTATTCACCTTCATGCTACCACTGCACTCAGCACAGGTCTCATCCATACTAATTTTTCAACAAGGATTTGTCAGTTTGAATCCCATACTTGATGGGAGACAACCAGACTTGAACTATCGTTCGTTGTTAGGCACCTCCAAGTGTGGTTGGTGTGCAGAGGGCCACTTACCTGCTCTGTCCTCTTGGGATACCTGGACCCTGGGAACAGTTATGTTAGATTCACCTGGTTCAAATATAAAAGTATATATATCTATATACATATATAGATATATCTATATATATATATTTTAAGCAGAGGTCTTCTTAGAAGCCCATATGATTTAAATTTATTTATTTATTTATTTTTGGCTGTGTTGGGTCTTCATTTCTGTGCGGGGGCTTTCTCTATTTGCGGCAAGTGGGGGCCGCTCTTCATCACGGTGCGCGGGCCTCTCACTATCGCGGCCTCTCTTGTTGTGGAGCACAGGCCCCAGACGCGCAGGCTCAGTAATTGTGGCTCACGGGCCCAGTTGCTCCACGGCATGTGGGATCTTCCCAGACCAGGGCTCGAACCCATGTCCCCTGCATTGGCAGGCAGATTCTCAACCACTGCGCCACCAGCAAAGCCCGACACATATATATTTAACCAAGCAGTTAGGCATGATTTCACTACTGTGCATGCAGTAATCCATACAGACTCTGCCAAGGCTGTTGAATCCTTTGTTGCTGGGTGTTGGGAGTGCCCTCCCCCTGGAGAACAGAAGGAAAATGTCTCTGGCCCTTTCTTTCCAGGGCCCTTCTGCAGCACTGTTCACTGGCCCAGTATTGTTGTTTCTTAGGCCACCTCCACCTCCACCTTCCTCATCCAAAGCCTTTTTATTCTCTGCCTGTTTTTTAGGCAGAGAACTCTTAGTGTTGTGTGTGCATTTGCCCTGGATTCTGCATTGGGGTACTCAGTCTCCCAGAACTGAATTTCTCAAGTGTCTCCCCTGTTCCAATTGCCTAGTGCATAGGTACACTGTACATGCAGTGCTGGGAAGATGGAAGCTCCTTCTCCTCAGCCTGCCCGGTGCTGCCTGTGGTTCTCAGGGTCATCCTCTTCTGCACTGTGGGTCTCTCTGAGCTTCGTTGTGGCAACGTGGAAGGAGTTTTATATACTCTGAAATACTGGGGGCAGGAGAAGAGCTTTTAGGATGCACCCAATGAGAGAAAAGCTTTCCCCCTGAATGAACGTTGTGTGTCTTGTGTTTTGGTATGAACTGCCTACTTCTCTTCTCAGGCTCTTCACCCAGACTTGGGTTTCGCTCTATAACCATCACACTGTTGTCGAACCCAAGTTCATGTGCCTGACATACAGTGAGGCCAAACAAACCCAAATGCCAGAATTTGGAGCAGAGAAAGGCTTATCGCGAGGACCATGCAAGAAGAACAGGCAGCTCTTGCTCCAAAAGCCCAAACTCCTTGATGGTTTTCGAGGAAGAGTTTTAATAGGCAATATTTGCAGAGAGGACTGAAAGGCATGTGATCTTCCTCTGATTGGTTGGTGGTGAAGTAACAGGGTGGTGTGCCAGGAATCTCAATCAGCCTTTTGGTTCCAGCCAGTTGGGGGTCCACTGCTTATGCTCAGCCTGAAGTTACAGTCCTGTACCTGGGTGGGAGCCTTAGGCTGTAGAAGAACTCAGAGATACGTATCAGATTGTTATGTGTATCCCTTGACCAGAAACCAGGACCTTGCCCCATTGCTGTTTCTTGACTGCCTTTCCTTTGCTTCTGCATTCCCTCATTAGTAATGCATTCCTTGATTAGTAAGTGTTTGAATCAGCCCTTTGGAACTCAGGGAAGGTCTAGGAGTCTGAAACCTTTTTCCTACAAATAAGACATAGGGGACACATGGGAAAGGCTTTTGTACCCAGGAGGGCCCCACAGGGTCCTGCTCAGTTTCAGCACCTAACAATAGAGATGATAACACTATGGTACTCAAATATTTGTTTATTTCAAACCCAGCCATTTGAATTATCTATGTGTATGTTTCATGAATTTTTTCTTGATCTATCAAGATGCAGAGTAAGAGTGATAACAAAAGACCTATTTTTAAATTCACTAGAGCTTTAAAACGGGAGTGTTTTCATTTTTTAAGCATGTATTTCAAGGAGGCAAAAAGAGCGAGAAACTAAAAAAAAACCCACAAAATATAGCTAAGTAAAGCAACTGCTGCCTTATTTTCCTCATTGAAAAGACAGGAGGGCAAACTCTGTGACCAGAGAGCCCATATTCTGCTTTTGGAAGGGAAAAGAGTGTCATGTCTCTTTGAACCTGTTTAGGGTTCTAAAAGTCTCTGATGGATTGGCTCATTTTGTTGACGGCGCTGGCCGTGAAACCCAGGGTGTGGGTGGGTTAGTAAAGGATATGCCTGTGCTCTGTGACTGGTGACTGCCCCTAGCCCCGGCTGTCTTGATGAAGGCACTGGAGTCTTAAGAGAGGAGGACTACCACATCAGCCTTGGTTGGCGGGCAAGTCCCTTAGAGCTGCCATGCAATTCAGGGTAGAGAGTGGGTCAAGGGCGTCATCCCCACATGAGAAGGACAGCAGTCTTCTTCATGCAGCTGTCTGACCAAAACCCAAAACTGACTGTCTTCGCATTATTCCCGAAGAGGGAATGCCTCCCGGGTGAACACAGCTTTTGCACGCAGAAAAAATATGGAGAGCTAAAGCCAACCTGATTTCTCAATTTCCTTTTAGCCAATACCTTTAATTGTCCCAATCAAAGTTCTTACTAGAGCCTTTAATTCTTCCTCATTTTGATTAATTTAAGCTTTGCATCTCTATGCATTTTTTTTTAAGAGAGGGGTTAAAAATAGCAAATATGGGCTCACCCAAGAAGCAAAGGGCCAGGATAAATCCATCAACGGAAGTGTGCTTGCTAACCAGTATGGAGTGATACCTCTGCTGAGTGCTTACACTGTTCTGAGTGCACAATCTTCACAGCACTTCTATGGGTTAGGTTAATATGCTTCTCTTCAGAAAGGGGACTGAGCAGAGAAAGATTAGGTATCTTGTCCAAAAGCAAACACCTAGTAAATGGCAGTCTTAGGATTCCAACATAAGTCTAGTTTCAAAGCCCATCTCTGAACTCTTTATTTTTTCCAGCTCTCATACAAATAATCACTGCCTCTCCTTATGTTTCCTAATGAAAAATAAAGGTGATTCAAATAAATTAAATCATAGTATCTCTCCCAGACTCATTCTTTTTTTTGAATTTTATTTTTTATACAGCAGGTTCTTATTAGTTATCTATTTTATACATATTAGTGTATACGTCAATCTGAACCTACCAGTTCATCCCACCCCCTATCCCCCTTTCCTCCCTTGCTGTCCATATCTTTGTTCTCTACGTCTGTGTCTCTATTTCTGCCTTGCAAACAAGTTCATCTGTACCACTTTTCTAGATTCCACATATATGCATTAATATATGATACTTGTTTTTCTCTTTCTGACTTACTTCACTTTGTATGACGGTCTCTAGGTCCATCCACGTCTCTACAAATGACCTAATTTCGTTCCTTTTTAAGGCTGAGTAATATTCCACTGTATATATGTACCACATCTTCTTTATCCATTTGTCTGTCAATGGGCATTTAGGTTGCCTCCATAGTGCTGCAATGAGCATTGGGGTGCATGTGTCTTTTTTTTTTTTTTTTTTTTTTTTTTTTTTTTTTTTTTTTGCGGTACGCAGGCCTCTCACTGTTGTAGCCTCTCCCGTTGTGGAGCACAGGCTCCGGACGCGCAGGCTCAGCAGCCATGGCTCATGGGCCCAGCCACTCCGCGGCATGTGAGATCTTCCCGGACCGGGGCACAAACCCGTGTCCCCTGCATCAGCAGGCGGACTCTCAACCACTGCTCCACCACGGAAGCCCGGATGTGTCTTTTTGAATTATGGCTTTCTCTGTGTATATGCCCGGTAGTGGGATTACTGGGTTATATGGTAATTCTATTTTTAGTTTTTAAGTAACCTCCATACTGTTCTCTATAGTGGCTCTATCAATTTACATCCCCACCAACAGTGCAAGAGAGTTCCCTTTTCTTCACACCATCTCCAGCATTTGTTGTTCATAGACTTTCTGTTGATGACCCTTCTATCTGGTGTGAGGTGATACCTCATTGTAGTTTTGATTTGCATTTCTCTAATAATTAGTGATGTTGAGCAGCTTTTCATGCCTCTTGGCCATCTATATGTCTTCTTTGGAGAAATGTCTATTTAGGTCTTCTGCCCATTTTTGGATTGGGTTGTTTGCTTTTGTAATATTGATCTGCACGAGCTGTTTATATATTTTGGAGATTAATCCTTTGTTGGGTGATTCATTTGCAAATATTTTCTCCCATTCTGAGGGTTTTCTTTTCGTCTTGTTTATAGTTTCCTTTGCTTTGCAAAAGCTTTTAAGTTTCATTAGGTTCCATTTGTTTACTTTTGTTTTTATTTCCATTACTCTAGGAGGTGGGTCAAAAAAGATCTTGATGGGCTTCCCTGGTGGTACAGTGGTTGAGAGTCCACCTGCCAATGCAGGGGACATGGGTTCATGCCCCAGTCCGGGAAGATCCCACATGCCGCAGAGCGGCTGGGCCCATGAGCCATGACTGCTGAACCTGCGTGTCCGGAGCCTGTGCTCCGTAATAGGAGAGGCCACAACAGTGAGAGGCCCGCGTACCACAAAAAAAAAAAAAAAAGATCTTGCTGTGATTTACGTCAAAGAGTGTTCTTCCTATGTTTTCCTCTAAGAATTTTATAGTGTTAGGTCTTACATTTAGGTCTTTAATCCATTTTGAGTTTATTTTTGTGTATGGTGTTAGGGAGTGTTCTAATTTCATTCTTTTATGTGTAGCTTTCCTGTTTTCCCAGCACCACTTATTGAAGAGGCTATCTTTGCTCCATTGTATATTCTGGCATCCTTTGTCGTAGATTAGGTGACCATAGGTGCATGGGTTTATCTCTGGGCTTTCTATCCTGTTCCATTGATCTATATTTCTGTTTTTGTGCCAGTAGCATACTGACTTGATTACTGTAGCTTTGTGGTATAGTCTGAAGTCAGGGAGTCTGATTCCTCCAGCTCTGTTTTTTTCCCTCAAGATTGCTTTGGCTATTCATGGTCTTTTGTGTCTCCATACAAATTTTAAGATTTTTTGTTCTAGTTCTGTAAAAAATGCCACTGGTAATTTGATAGGGATTGCATTGAATCTGTAGATGCTTTGTGTAGTATAGTCATTTTCACAATATTGATTCTTCTAATCCAAGAGCATGGTATATCTCTCTATCTGTTTGTGTCATCTTTGATTTCTTTCATCAGTGTCTTATAGTTTTCTGAATACAAGTCTTTTACCTCCTTAGGTAGGTTTATTCCTAGGTATTTTATTCTTTTTGCTGCAGTGGTGAATGGGATTGTTTCCTTAATTTCTCTTTCTGATCTTTCGTTATTAGTGTATAGGAATGCAACAAATTTCTACGCATTTATTTTATATCCTTAACTTTACCAGATTCATTGATTAGCTCTAGTAGTTTTCTGCTGGCATCTTTAGGATTCTCTATGTATAGTATCATGTCATCTGCAAACAGTGAAACTTTTACTTCTTCTTTCCAATTTGTATTCCTTTTATTTCTTTTTCTTCTCTGATTGCCTTGGCTAGGACTTCCAAAACTATGTTGAATAGTAGTGGTGAGAGTGGACATCCTTGTCTTGTTTCTGATCTTAGAGGAAATGCTTTCAGTTTTTCACCATTGAGAATGATGTTTGCTGTGGGTTTGTCATATATGGCCTTCATTATGTTGTGGTAGGTTCCCTCTATGCCCACTTTCTGGAGAGTGTTTATCATAAATGGGTGTTGAATTTTGTCAGAAGCTTTTTCTGCCCCTATTGAGATGAACATATGGTTTTTATTCTTCAGTTTGTTAACATGGTGTATCACATTGATTGATTTGTGTATATTGAAGAATCCTTGCATCCCTGGGATAAATCCCACTTGATCATGGTGTATGATCCTTTTCATGTGTTGTTGGATTCTGTTTGCTAGTATTTTGTTGAGGATTTTGCATCTATATTCATCAGTGATATTGGTCTGGTATTTTCTTTTTTTGTAGTACGTTTGTCTGGTTTTGGTATCAGGGTGATGGTGGCCTCATAGAATGAGTTTGGGAGTGTTCCTTCCTCTGAAATTTTTTGGAAGAGTTTGAGAAGGATGGGTGTTAGCTCTTCTCTAAATGTTTGAAAGAATTCACCTGTGAAGCCATCTGGTCCTGGACTTTTGTTTGTTGGAAGATTTTTCGTCACAGTTTCAATTTCATTACTTGTGATTGGTCTGTTCATATTTTCTATTTCTTCCTGGTTCAATCTTGGAAGGTTATACCTTTCTAAGAATTCATCCATTTCTTCCAGGTCGCCCATTTTATTGGCATGGAGTTGCTTGTAGTAGTCTCTAATGATGCTTTTGTATTTCTGTGGTGTCCGTTGTAACTTCTTCTCTTTCATTTCTAATTTTATTGATTTGAGTCCTTTCCCTCTTTTTCTTGATGAGTTCTCCCAGACTCATTCTAATCAATAATTTTATCTCAACTTTTTTCTTTTTCGTTTGGTCCAAAAGTTTCCAACAACAACAAAAAAGCAGGTGTGGGGGCTTCCCTGGTGGTGCAGTGGTTGAGAGTCTGCCTGCCGATGCAGCAGACACGGGTTCGTGCCCCGGTCTGGGAAGATCCCACATGCTGTGGAGCGGCTGGGCCCGTGAGCCATGGCTGCTGAGCCTGCGTGTCCGGAGCCTGTGCTCCGCAACGGGAGAGGCCACAACAGTGAGAGGCCCGCATACCGCCAAAAAAAAAAAAAAGCAGGTGTGGATTTCCTCTCTGATCACTTTGGATATAATAATGAGCTAATGGATAGGCCTGAAGGAAGGGAAGAGAAAACCTGAAAGTTTGATAGTCCCATCCTTAGGAATAGTTGATTGCGTGTATTTTGATGTGAATTCAAATGAATACTCTATCACCATGTACTTGAAGACCTAATTCCTCTCACTATGAAGACATCTTTAAGAACAGATCTCAGAAGAATCTTAGAGATCATTCAAGAGATGCTCTGACCTGAAATGCAATTCTTGGCTTCATTAGCTGATGGTTGGGTGACTTAGGGCATGCAGCCTGACCCGTCTGTGAGGGCTCAAAAGAGCTTTGGAGAGAAATCAAGATCATTTACTGGGAAAAACATAGCATGGTTAGTGATTGTTAGTTCATTCTAAAAGCAGAGAAAGAGAGAGATTCTAGTGTTTTTAAGCCAGAAGCCTTAGTGATCTGCTCATCCAGCAGTGTCTACCAACACCTCAACTGAGCTTAGTTATTAGCTATTAGCAAGGGCTTTTGAGTTAGTGAGATCAGAGTTCACCATACTTGGCCAGCTGTATGACCTTGGGCAGATTATTGGTTTCTCCTGAATCTTGGTTACTTCAGTGAGGATAATGAGCTCCACGTCTTAATGTTTTTATGGTGATATTTAGATAACGTCTGTAAAGTGCTGTTTTATTCTGATTAAAGCCTCATTTCCTAGTTCCAAAGGTTGAACTAAGAATTTCCTCTAATCTAACAAGCTCCAATACAATTATCAGATGGGAGTCAAAAAGCAAGCCTTGTTTTCATTCCCCACTTCTGAACCCACTGCGGAGGAAGGACACTACCCAGGGAAGGCTATTGCTTTCACCACTCCAGATTCCATATAAAGTTGATCGATGCTGATGGGGAGGGCTGGGCACTGTGTAGTCGCTGTCAAGGCCCCAAAGAGCAAAGGAGGGATAGCAAGTTTGTAAGGAATATAGCAGCCTGGAGTACAGGTCTCGTGACAGTGAGATGCTGGAGGATTCCTTCTCTGGAGGTAACTAGGGGTAGCTACGTGTGCGTAAGGGACCCACCAGACCTCTCATATACCCTCAAATCAGTCACTGTCTTACAATTCAAAAATAGCATTTATACCTAAATTTGAACTACTACATTAAGTTGCATCATCTTGTTTTTAACTTAAGACCTACAAGCTTCACAAATTTAGGAGATTAGTGGTCAAAGAGAAAAACTCACGCTAACCTAGCCTTTGTTGGGGCCCCTAGCCCTTTCAGAGGGAATATTCTTTTCCAAAGACCACAATTAATAAAAGTGGTTAACACTAACCACACCTATCAAAATCATCATTTGAGGTTAAGGCAGGTAATTTCAATCTACATAACTCTGTAAAAAGAAATACAGGGCTTCCCTGGTGGCGCAGTGGTTGAGAGTCCGCCTGTCGATGCAGGGGACACGGGTTCGTGCCCCGGTCTGGGAAGATCCCACATGCCGCGGAGCGGCTAGGCCCGTGAGCTATGGCCGCTGAGCCTGCGCGTCCGGAGCCTGTGCTCCGCAACGGAAGAGGCCACAATAGTGACAGGCCCGCGTACCGCAAAAAAAAAAAAAAATAAGTACATGTTTATTTTCAAGCTACATAACTCTTAGTACACATTGTGTATATAAATGTGAATATCTATATACATAATATTAGTTTTTTGTAATTTCTCAAGGTAAAAATTCAAACTGTACAGAAAGATATAAAGTGTAATAAATGAAAGTTTGTTTTCCTCCTCCTGTGTGTGTGTGTGTGTGTATGCATACATATATATGTGTTATATAGAGAGAGACTCTCATTTATTTTAACACAATTTTAAAACAACATGCCAGATTATTTTACCATTTGATCTTGTGACAATTTTACATATACTTACTTAGAGGTCTGTGTCATGCTTTTTAGTGCTTACATACTATTCTATGTGTGAATACACTCTACTTTTAAAAACATGTCTTCTATGGCTAACATTTAGGTTTTTATGATTTTTTTGCTGTCATATGCAATATTGCAGTGAATATTCTTGTATGTACATTTATATATACATATCTGATATAGGTATATTTCTAGGGTAAATTTCTTCAGGTAGAATGGTTTGGTTAAAATTTATGTCTGTTTTATTTTGATTGTTTTTACCTAATTACCTCCAGAAATATAAAACCAACTTACACTCATACCAACATATGTACCCTCACTAGTATGGGGTATTTTCAAATGTTTTGATCTAATCAATGAAAGTAGTATCATATTTTAAGTTATATTTCTTTATGTAGGAAAGAGACTGAAGTTCTTTTCATGTGTTCAGTGTACATTCTTGTTCCTTTTTCTTTTTCCTAACTTTTTATTTTTTTGCCATATTGGTGGGTGAAGAGGTAGGTTGTTCATCTTTTTCTTATTACTTCATTAGTGGTCTTTGAATATGAAGAACGTTAAGCCCAGGTCACTTATGTGACAATATTTTCTTTTTCTGTCATTTGCATTTTTGTATTTTTTTCTCCCAGATAAATATTTAAACTTTTTATGTAGTCAAATTAATCAGTCTTTTCATAGCTTCTGAACATTTTGGCATGCTACATTAAAATTATAGCCATGGGCTTCCCTGGTGGCGCAGTGGTTGAGAGTCCGCCTGCCGATGCAGGGGACACGGGTTCGTCCCCCGGTCCAGGAAGATCCCACATGCCGCGGAGTGGCTGGGCCCGTGAGCCATGGCCACTGAGCCTGCGCGTCCGGAGCCTGTGCTCCGCAACGGGAGAGGCCACAACAGTGAGAGGCCTGCGTACTGCATTAAAAAAAAAAAAAAAACTTTAGCCATAGTTTCTGCCAGTGCTAGTATAAATATATGTATATATGTAAGAAATACATAAGGATATATCTATATAATTTTGCCTTTAAATATCTTCATCTGCAATTTATTTTTGTATAAGAAATCAAATAGAGATCTACCTTTTTCCCCCAATCGGCCAGCTAAGTTTCCCAACATTGTTTACTGAATAATCACTCTTTTTCCATTGATTTGAAATGTTTCCAGTTATATATATATATATATATTTTTTTTTTAATTTATATTTATTTATTTATTTTTGGCTGCATTGGGTCTTTGTTGATACATGTGGGCTTTCTCTAGTTGTGGCGAGCGGGGGCTACTCTTTGTTGCCATGCACGGGCTTCTCATTGCGGTGGCTTCTCTTGTTGTGGAGCACAGGCTCTAGGCACATGGGCTTCAGTAGTTGTGGCACGTGGGCTCAGTAGTTGTGGCACACGGGCTCAGTAGTTGTGGCTCGCGGGCTCTAGAGCACAGGCTCAGTAGTTGTGACGCATGGGCTTAGTTGCTCCGTGGCATGTGGGATCTTCCCGGACCAGGGCTTGAACTCGTGTCCCCTGCATTGGCAGGTGGATTCTTAACCACTGAGCCACCAGGGAAGTCCCCCTGTTAAATATTAATTATCAATATATAGAGGTTGATTTGTGGACTCTTATTTCTTTGATCTGTGCTAGAACCAAACATTTTTAATTTCTGCAGTTTTATAATGTTTTAATATCTATTTTAAAAAGGTTAATTCTCCTTCTTTATTCTTTTTTTTAACATTTTTTTCTGAGAGATTTTTGAATATTAAGTTTTCCAAATCACTTTCATATCATTTTGTCAAGTTAACATTGGTGTTCACTCTTCCTTCCAACATGGTTTCCAGCAACATCTGGAAGCCCAAAGTGCATACTCCCTTTGGGTGAAGTCTGGCCATTACCGGGCAGTCCATTTGTGTTTCTCTTCCTCCCCTTGAAACCTCCTTATTCACTTTTTCATTCAGTAAATAGTTTTGAACTCCTCTGAGGTGCAAAGCTCTGTGCTGGGGCCTCTGAGGACAACAAAAGTGGGGAAGACATGATCTCTGCCTGAAATGAAGCAGATGCTTCATTTTGGCTTCCGTCACATCTGCAGCCATCTCTGGGGAAGGGTTTCTGTTCTTGATGCAGTCAGTATGCATCGCTTTAATGAGAAACGTTATGAATACAAAATATTTTCAAAGAGTGAAGGATAATTTTTCATCAACCCATTTCTGAAGCTACAGAAATGATACAGGAGAGGTTCAAGTCCTTCCCTTACTTTCTTCTAAAGCAACCTATATTATTCCTTCCTTTATATGACAGAAGGAAAAGTCTTAAAAAATTTTTTTTTAAATACAAATAATTGCCTGGAGCTCCTTTTGGGAGAAACATATTTACTGTTATCAGGTCTCTAATATGACTCTCAAGAAAATAGACCACAACATAAAAGTAGTGTTTTGTGGGCTACTTTGTAAACTACTCTGGGGGTATGTGAAGTGTCAGTCAATCCCTTTTCCAGAAGGATCACAGACGCCCACATTTACAAGAAACCATTAGTTGCCTTATCACTATGCAGTTCTGCAGCAACCAGCAGCACATTCAGGATTTTCTGAGCAAATATATTCATTTCCTTTTTAACGTCTCCGCTGAAACTAGATTAGTGCAGCTTGAGCCACCGCCCTGGCATGAAGACCGCGTGCTGTGGCTGCTGCTTGCAGGTGCCGCTGCTGGGATCGGCCAGGTGTAGCTGCCCAGACACTCACCTGTGTCCCATGGGTTGGTCAGAAGCTCTCAGTTCTGAGCAGGCAGCGCTGGTTCCGGGGGTGGCTGCTCCGTGTCCCATGATGTTGTTCTGTGACCCCGTACAAAGTAAAGCTTGACTTCATAAAGCCACCTTCTCCCAGCAGGCAGTCACTTTCCCTTTCCCAGAAGGAGAGTGAGCTCCATAATCTCATCATCTGTACCATTAAAATAACCTTCTTCTTGTATGCAAAATGTGATCATGACTTTTTTCAACGTCTGTTGCCCTTTAGTCTCACAGGGGGTTTTGATTGATTACTAATTGTGTTCATTGATGTAGCACTTCTTACATACGTGTATGATCCCATGCACTGATTATCAGAGCAGTCTGGTGAAATAGGATCCATATAAAGTCATCTTTATCTTTTGTTCTTCCCCCAGTGTATTAGGCTGAACCATATGAAACTGCAATCCTCATAGTAGCCCAAGCTAAGAGGAATCTGCCCCCGTTACCAACATCACCACTGATTTAACTTGCAGATCTGCTGTTAGCCCCACAATGCAACTTCTCCTTTCCCACAAGCTCCTAAATGGCCATGACTGACACAGATTTCCTTTTCATCTCCATCTGGGCCTTTTTGTCACCTCCCTCTTCATACTTATGAGGCCAATTGAAACTTTTCTGCTGTTGTTGTATCGCCACTGATGGGTCTCCTTGGACTACCAATGAAAAGAAATACCTATCTATCATTCTGTGATATATGTAAGTCACATCATTATGCTGTACACCTTAAATTTATACAGTGCTGTATGTCAATTATAGCTCAGTAAAAGTCAAAGAAAAAATGCAAAAGAAAAGAAAAAAGAAAAGAAATACCTATCCGAAACCAGGCAATTGCAACAGTTGCCAAACTAGTCAACATAACGAGAAGGATAGGTTGGCTAAGTTTTCTAAATAGTATTACTTCCTTTTAAATAAATTATGTAAAAACAGTTATAATAGAACCCATTAATTTGGATTCCACTAGTCAGATAATTTAGACAAAGCCTGCATTTTGTTTTTAACTAAATATTGATATATAATTATAATTTAGTTATAAGAAGTAACCTGTAAATAAGTAGTTTAACACAACTGGAGGAGTTATCACTTAAGAGAAAAAGAAAACTCAAGGGGGCCTTAAAATCTCCTACCAATAACTAAAATGCTGAGTAAAAATCCTGTCATTAAAGCAGAAACTCAATGAAATTCACAAACCAAAACCTTGATAATCTAGAGTTACCATGTGAAGTTAGAAAAGCAAACATGTCTTTTGAAAAACAGTCTCCAGTTTGTTTTCCTTGATCTAAGAATGTCATTTCTTTACTTGCATCCATCGTTCCTAGTGAGATTTTGGTGTACGATCTATGTTAACAAAATATTGCAGAATGTTGTTTTCTTTTAGTGAAGGCGACTAAAATGTTTGACTTTTTAATGTAAGTTTGCACCACATTTTGTAGAGGAAATTTAAAAAAAGATTCTGCCCATACTCCTGCACTCTGCAATGTGCCCTATGATAGTGACATTGAGGGAAGTTCTTATTGCCTGTTTGAGCCTCAGATGCCTCATCTATAAAATGGGGATAATCGTAACCTACTTTGTAGTGTTGATGTGATAATCTAAAGTTCATAAGTTAGTGACTCACATAAAGTAAGGGATGAGTAAGCATTCATTCTCTTTCCTTTCCGTTTATGGCCTTTTCTGAGCATATTCCTTTGCTGCCATTGACTGCTCTTTGAAGCCTAAAATCGGAGCTTAGTCGGATTAATTGCTGGTCTTCTGTCCAATAAAAGTGGGCTGCAGAGCTTGCCTTATTCTCTCAACCAACATATTTGAAGACCTTCTGTTTATAAGACACGGTACAAGGTACCTTAGAGCAAAGTTAAGTTGTCATCTCTGAGGCATAATTTCAAAAGCTCCTTGTTCTGCCAAAGTGCTGATAATGTACACATTATCCAGTGCTCTGGATTAGGGCACTGAAAACCATAATTCTAAAAAAAAAAGAAAAAACTCATGTTATGGGGGGGTGTCTGCTAACAACATCACACCCAGTTAGCATAAACCTTGATCAATTAACCAACCACCCTAGAAGAACTTGAAATCATGGAACAAAGAATAGATTTTGATGGGAGCGAGAGTGTCTTTCTTTCAACGAAGTTGAGGTTCTGCTATGTTCTAGGCACTGCCCAGGCGTATCTACTTGGAGACATAGCCTGGACCCTGCTAGGCTGGGTGGGGGCCCTGGCTAAGAGCTCTGGACATGTTTGGTGAAGGGGGTGGAGGAGAAGAAAGCATCTGCAAGAAAGTGAGGGGCTATCCTGTAAAGATACATGTTGCCTACAAGACCTTTTTGTCTAGGGCAACCTCACGAGGGGGCTCTTTACCTATCCACCCTGGGAAATCTGGGAAAGTAATCAAGAAAGAGCTTTGTTCCTTCTACATTGTGGAAAAGTGCATCGTCACGTCATTGCAAACTCAGTGGAAAGAAACAAGCTCACATCCATTGGGAGTGATATGTGTCTCTGGACATTCCACTTTTACTTAGCCCACTTAATGCAACTATTAAAATACCAGATTTACATCAGGTTTAACATTCACTTGTCTGATCTGGAAGGGCTGACATTTGGAGTTCGTACCACTGCACAGCCCCATGTGGTAGCCACTAGTTAACATGTGGGTATCTGCCTTTAAATTAATTAAAGTGAAATAAAACTTTAAACATTTAAAAATTAAATGATAAGTTCAGTTCTTCCGTCTGGCCAGGCACATTTCAAGTGCTCCATAACCACATGTGGCTAGTGGCTACCATACTGGACAGCAGCCATACAGAATATCCATCATTGCAGAAAGTTCTCTTGCACAACACTGGTTTTATTTGTGCCATTACTATGCTTGTATGCTATGCTATACTATGGCATCTTAGTAATTCTCCAATATAACCCTGAAGGGTTCATTCCTATTTTGCCGATGAGGATAGAATCTCAGAAAAGTTAAGCAGCTCTCCTCTCACATTGTTGCCACTGACAGGTGGTCAGTGTCCAGTGAATGGACAGCTAAGCTAGTTAGGAAGTGAGAGGCACAGGACTGACCACAAAGCCCAAAAGTTCCAACAATAACCACGTTCTGTTCCAGTATTAATGCATTTAAAAGTCAAACATTTATAAACTCTCCCTTCTCCTTGCTGTAATTTAATGACATATCTAAATACTAAAGCTACTCATAAGAAGAGAAGTATATTTTAGTTTTAAAAGGACAAGATAAGTAAGTGGATCCCTGGATCTCGTGGTAGGTTTGGAGAGTGACTGCAAATAGGCAAAAGGGTTTTTTTTTTTTCCTGAAGTGGTAGAAATATTCTAATATTAGATTGTTATGTGAATTGTATCCTGTAAATTTATTAAAAATTTATTGAATCATAATTTAAATTATGTGAATTTTATGGTATGTAAATTATACCTCAATAAAGCTGTTTAAAAAAAAAGAACAAGATGTAAATCCTAAAACTCTAGGGCAGCCAAAAATTGAATGCTGAAGAGCTGCCAAAAACTTTAATGAGTGAGTCAAATATTATTTGCTGGCAATTCCTGAATTTTCCTCATGATGGTAAACGAAATGATGTTCCATCTCAAATCAAACACTGGGAAACTCTGTGAGGTATGTGTTATTATCTCCATTTCAAAGGGGGAGGAAATTGAGACTCAGAAAGTTAAAATTAGTTGCCCAAGACACACAGCCAGTAAGAACTAGAAGCAGTGTCAAACCCAATACTTCCTGACCCCAAAGTCCACGGCCACTCTCCCATTCATGTCATGGCCTCTCTCTCCAGGCAGGAAAAGAAACTTTTCCATTGTTTGACTTGAGATCACTTTCCTTCTTCTAGGACAACAGTAAACTAATTGACTTTTTCAATGTTTCTATAACGTTTGTATTTTATACTCAAGAAGATTTACGAAAGGTGTGAGGCTGGAATCTGTTTTCAATATTGAGTAAAAGGGGGAAAAATCTGGGCCTCATGTTAATAGAAAGACATGTATGTGTTTCTTTTGATATTCGCTAGGATGCATTATTTTATACATACATATGTAATGTTATATATATATAAAAAGACTTGCAGCGGGCTTCCCTGGTGGCGCAGTAGTTGAGAGTCTACTCAACTACACACAGTGACAGGCCCGTGTACCGCAAAAAAAAAAAAAGACTTGCAGCAATTGTTTCCATTTTTTCCCCCCAATTTAGTTGTTTCTTTGGAGACTCAAAGATGTGACCTGCAATGGTTTCTGCTTAGGGACTTTTGAGGGACTAGCCTCTGTCGTGCATCTTACGGAAAGATTAACAGCCCAGGTTTGGCTCACTTGATGAGTTGGGTGCCTTGCTCTTTGTCCATTTTATGAAGTGGAATTTTGGAAAACAAAAAGCTGACGGGGCTGCAGTTTTTAGCTTTGGCCAGAGCTAGTAACCTTTATATCTTTAGTTCTGTCCTCTAGCATTATTCCCTTCTTGCAGTTTCCCTCTTCCTGATCATAAAGGTATAACCAGACCTCTGGGCAGTACCCCCGACCCTCCAGTCCTACTAAGCCTGCTGCAGCCCCACTTCCCTTCCCCATCCTCCCTCTAGTCTGGCCCAGGCAGTCTCCTCTTGCCTCTCTGTGGCTCTCTTCTTCTGCTCTCTGTGCCTTTGTAAACAACCTAGGTTCTTTTTCTTTTCCTTTCTTTCTCCTGTCTGTACTCTCTATCAACCAGTTGAAACAAATCAAATAAAAATAGAAACAAGAAATCAGTTCTGTGCCAAGCCAGCAGAACATGTCCATGGGCCAAATTTGGGCTCTTGATGTTGGATCTCTGCTATCCCTAGGACCATTGAACAGCAATGATTTCCATATTCAGAGAAATGTAGATGTCATTGAAAGAAAAAAAAAAAAACAGAGTAAATGCTGTGAATCTCACACTGTAATTATAAAAATAAATATCACAGTGCTTTATTTTTCCCTCTACCAATATTATTAGAATATTGTGTGCTTTTACATACTTGGCAATAGTAGAACTTATTAAGTAATTTTGAAATTCTTAACAGTCTTGTTAACATTTCAAAATAAAGTTTATTTGCAGGAGCCCTTGAGTCACTCCTTGTGTGCGCAGAGGATTGAATGCCAGGATTTGAAAAATCGTTAACAGAGTTTTCAGGAAATTAGCCATCTCCTAGTGTCAACAGTGGATTGTGTATTTTAGCTGTTTGACTCACTGCTCCACTGGGCAGCCTGCTTTCTTGTGAACTGCAGTTGTTAGCCTTCCCCAGCACGTGTTTTCAAAACAAGTGCCTCCTTCCTGACTTCCTGCATCATAATCACTTTATAGTCCAGACACTTTCGCAGACATCTAACACCTTAAAATGGTCTACCACACACATCACACTTCAGCAAAGCATTGCCTAGAACTAACACAAAACCGTTTTCATATATTTTTTAGAAACATTGTTTTCTTTCTCTCTTCCTCTGGATTTTATGCAGATATACCTAAATTTGGACAAAAGATTTATGCTGATAGAACTCTCTTGTTTTAAAGGACTTCAAGGTAGCTCTTTTTTTTTTTTTGCGGTACGCGGGCCTCTCACTGTCGTGACCTCTCTTTGCCTATTTTATGAAGTGGAATTTTGGAAAACAAAAAGCTGACGGGGCTGCAGTTTTTAGCTTTGGCCAGAGCTAGTAACCTTTATATCTTTAGTTCTGTCCTCTTAGCATCTAGCATTATTCCCTTCTTGCAGTTTCCCTCTTCCTGATCATAAAGGTATAACCAGACCTCTGGGCAGTACCCCCAACCCTCCAGTCCTACTAAGCCTGCTGCAGCCCCACTTCCCTTCCCCATCCTCCCTCTAGTCCGGCCCAGGCAGTCTCTGGAGCACAGGCTCTGGACGCGCAGGCTCAACGGCCATGGCTCAGGGGCCTAGCTGCTCCGTGGCATGTGGGATCTTCCCAGACCGGGGCATGAACCCGTGTCCCCTGCATCGGCAGGCGGACTCTCAACCACTGCGCCACCAGGGAAGCCCAGGGTAGCTCTTTTTTAAGCAATGAATGCATCTATAAAATAGTCACCCTGTACTTATTTATTTTGTAGGTCCAGATTTTTCCCCAGTAGATTTGCACAGATGAGTTTGGTTATAATTTGGTTAGCAAATACATTTCCTCTGTAAAGGGCACTTTCAAAAGCACTGCATAAAGTGCATGGATTTGGACACACTGCAGTTATGAAACTTACAGCATAATCATTTTGCAATATATAAATGTATCAAATCAACACATTGTACACCTTAAACTTGCACAGTGTTATATGTCAATTATATCTCAATAAAGCTGGGGAAAAAAACTTACCGTGTTTTCTATGCAGCAAATACAATAAAAAAGGATACTGTACATTTCAAGATGGGCAACTTACTTGCATATGTAAGTAAGCTGAAAAATGATTAGAATCTCTTAACTCTTTTTTTTAAAATCAAGTTAGAAATACCAGCACTAGGAGATAGAAATGAGAATGGCTATTTATTGTGTGCCTACTATGTGCCAGGTCCTAGAGTAAATACTTCATCAAGTCCAGCTCAATGTAGGGTTTGAAACTGCTGGCTCTACGGTTGGATTACCCGTGTTTGAATCCCAGCTTACCCACTGCTCTAAGGATTCAGTGAGATAAGGTGTGCAAAGCATCTAGCCCCACGCTGGTGTGACAGCCAGGGCTCAATAATCAGGGATTCATTATATCCTATTCCATTTAATTCTGTGAAGTAAACCACATCCCCATTTTACAGAAGAGGAGACTGAGTCTTAGAGTGGTCTAGGAACTTGTATAAAGTCTTCAAAAGTGGGTTGCAGAGTTAGAATTTAGAACCAGGGTTCTACTGGGCATTCTGATAAAACTCTAACCAGGAATTATTGTTCTAGGCTGCCAGGAAAATCTGTGCTGGGATTTTTTTTATGGTGGGAAAGACTACCCCAGCTAAAATGACACCCTCTACTGAGACAAAGCTACCCATACAGGCAGCAAATTCACAAATAATGTATAAACAAACAAACCCTAACATTTCTAAGTTTAGAAAAATCTTTCAAAGTGCCCGCTTCAGCAGTCAGCCATTCTTAGAGTTATTTTTTTGCAGTGGGTGGCAAATTCTCAGCTATATGGATAAGCATACGCCTTTTAGAATCTGTACCTGGTTTATGAAACATGCCAAATCCACCAGTCTTATCAATACGTCTGCTGTGGAAATAGCTACACAAATATCAACTTCTCATGCCAGCTTAAGGAAATTGTAAGGGTGATGTTCTTTTAGCAAGCAGAAAGCAAGCTTCTGGGGTGTTTGTTTTTGTTTTTAACTTTTCAACTGCTGTGGTTTTCACCTCTTCTTATGGCATGAGCACCAAGTGATGTCCACTGCCCGAAATTCCTTGGCCACATGAGTCAGGCTGGATTTCATTATTGTTCAAATAGTCCTTCTAGGAATGGGCTTCAGTTGAGGACATCCTTGTTCAATGGCGTTGACAATGGAACTGAAAATCATTTTACTAATTCAGGTTTCTGATTTGCCGTGTTGAAATCTTAAATTGATCATCTGTAATCCAAGATATGGGTAGGAGTTACTCTTGTAATAGGCTAAATCTCTTACTCCTTTAAAAATCTGTATATAAAACAGAGAATGGAATGAAATTTCAGTTCCGCAAGTTGATATGGGCTTAATATAAAGATAGCACAAAACAAGAAGAATTGGGGCTGAACATCACATAATTTTCATTGCAGTTTACTTTCTAGCACTTAATCTAGTCAAAATATTTCCCTTCCTAACATTGCTACCTTCCGAATTACTCAGATGCTTAACTACATTCTGCCATCTAAATTTATGTCTGCAATAAGGCATAGAGCGTATTTATCAAATTCTATGCAAATGAGAAGAACCCACTCCAGGATGCTGTTAGATGTGATGATTTAAGAAGCTCCACATCACCTCATTCAAGCTACTCCGGGTTTTCCTTTCCAGGGTTCAGCGGATTCCTACACGAGCAGGCCGTCTGACTCCGATGTCTCTCTGGAAGAGGATCGGGAAGCAATTCGGCAAGAGAGAGAGCAGCAGGCGGCCATCCAGCTTGAGAGAGCAAAGGTGACGTTCTTGCCCCTCTTGGGTTCCAAAGTGGCATGTTGCTCAGCAGGTATCAGCTGCTCTTCCCCAGCCTCAGATTTCTCTGGAGTAATCATTTTATGATCATTCTGATAAGGCACCAGATTGCAAGGCTCCATGATCTGTTCACCCCTGATAGTAACATTCTCAGGGAGCCATATCCTGAGACACGGACCCCTTCATCTACCTTTTGTGTTTGGTTTGCTGGTGAAAATTCTTGGTCATCTTCTAACTTAGCGATTGTGCCCCATATCCAGCTTGCCCCTCCCACTGTCGTTAGAGGGCCTCCCAAGGAACCAGCGTGCTTGCCCCGTTCTCCAAGACAGCAGCTTTCATGCAGGCCACACGTGCATAACTGGTCAGTGGGTCTCCCTGTTGGTGTCTCTGTTCTTCCCTCTTGGTGTCAATCTCCCACCTCAAGTTCACCGTTCAGAGCTTTGAACAACGATTAGCATTTCAGCAAAGATGAGCAATGAAAGGCTTTGCCGCAAGAGACCTTCAGATATTCCACAGGGAGGGGCCCCCATAGGAATCCCTGCCCATAGGAGGCAACAAAGAACAAATTGCATTTTTGAATGTTAGAACTGAGTCACTAGAGATCTCCCATGCTATGTCTTTCAGACTTTTTTTTTTTTTTAAGTACAGACCCCTTTTGTCAAATGAAATTTTATGCCCAGTAACAGATATAACATGTTCCTGGTCAGCCTCTCCTCCTTTGCCCTTCATGATAGACTCCTAAAGCATATTGATCTAGTCTTTCTAATTTTTAGGAGAAAAAAAAAGGAAGCTCAGATAAAGTGAACTCCTTCCCTTTTCTATTTTTATTTTATTTATTTACTTATTTACTTATTTATTTTTTAAATTTTTATTTCTTTGCGGTACACGGGCCTCTCACTGTCGTGGCCTCTCCCGTTGTGGAGCACAGGCTCCGGACGCGCAGGCCCAGCGGCCATGGCTCACGGGCCCAGCCGCTCCGCGGCATGTGGGATCCTCCCGGACCAGGGCACGAACCCGTGTCCCCTGCATCGGCAGGCAGACTCTCAACCACTGCGCCACCAGGGAAGCCCCCCATTTCTATTTTTACAGTAAAATGTTTAAAAGAGCGGGAAGAGGAGGATGAGGCAGGTTCACAAGGTGTCTTCCTTTGCTTCCACACCCGTGCTACCTGTGCTGGTTGGCGGAAGGGGGTTGGAGCAGCACCTGGGAAAGGACATCAGTGAGACTCTAACTCGGATCCTGCCTCAGTGCTGTTGCTCCCAGGCATGGTCCCAGCACGAATAAATGAGCCCATAACAGAGCAGCCCGGGATTGCTGGAAACTGGTGTTCTTACTTGTGGCTAAATTTTGTTTTAGGTTTCTCTCAGAGTCTATTTTGTGGCTATTGTGGTCACCCAAATGTCAGCAACAGCGCTGTTAGCTTAGGCTGGTGGCTTACTTAACCTCTGCCAAGCTGCACCAGCCCGAGAGCACTTTGCTGCGGAGGAATCTGTCTAAGAAAAGTTTCAGAAGCAGCTTTTGTTAGCTAGGGAGAAGGTGATGAGTGAGCAGCTCCGCCCTTCCTGTCTACTCGGACCTGGGCTTTCTTTTCCCTGGCAGGACAAGGTATTCTATTAAGTGGGATCCTGCAGGTTTTCAGGCCTAAGGCTATTTCAAAAATATTTATTTTAACCCTCCACCACCTTTTTATTTAAGACCCAGCACACATTTCCTGTATGCCAAGGTGGAGGCGTCTGTTACCATTTAAAATAATAAACATGAGTTTTATGACTAGAGGCCAAAGCAGACTGCCCCTCCCGCCTTTCCATCCCTTCCCCCCAAATTTTAGGGCACGATTCTTTGGGATGTTGGAAAGTACGACAGGAGGGGGAACATGGTCGGGCTGATAGGACTGAATCCTCTTCAGAGCCCTTTCTGCAGATTTCTCACTGCTGCCTGGAAATGTAGAACCCAGTTGAGATCCCTCTTTGGAAAGTGATTTCCCTTACTGCCTGGTAGTATCCATTATCTGGTTCTACATTTCAGTGTGAAAAATCCTCTTCTGTCTTCCTCCCTCCATCCTTATTCCATGGTTCTGTTCCCAGTCCAAACCTGTAGCATTTGCTGTGAAGACGAATGTGAGCTACTGTGGTGCCTTGGATGAGGATGTGCCTGTTCCAAGCACGGCCATCTCCTTTGACGCCAAGGACTTTCTACACATTAAAGAGGTAAATGTACGGCACTCTGTATCCCCTAACCTGCTACAAGGCCAAGGCCAGGAATCAGCTCTGAGCCAAACTAAATGGAGAGAAGCCCTGAGGAGCTGCCAATGTGTTACCTCATTTAATTGGCTAAGCCTTCCAAATCCATTCCTTCTCAGCGAGATTTGGAAGCCTGAGATCATTGCTTACATTATCACACATTTAAAACATTGAATCACAATCATCAGAGGATCGATTTAGGATAGACCTGTGGTCCTCTGGTCACCTTTTAATCACCTACTATGGTAGATCCATTGACATAGATCAATGGATCCAATTTAGGGAAATGTGAGTTCGGTGGCATGGCTCCTACCCAGAAGGCACCATTTACAAGGGATGTTGTAATTATAAACATCTGGATTATTGTCCCGTGGACCTTGACCGCCAAACCAACACTACAGAGTATAATAATTAAATTGTTAAAGTTAAGAGAAGGGCAGAGGACTTTGGGAAATAGAAACCTTGAGGGATTGAGCACTTGAGGCCTCGCATCTTGAAAGATGGAATAGTGACATCAGAAACTTTCATTTACTCAACCTGGGTGTATTGAAATCCTCCTTTATGTCAGACATTGTGCTGGGCATTTGGGGATCAGAGCTGAAGGTCCACTGTCCCCTCGGCCAGGGAGCTCAGAGTCTGGTGGGGGAGACAGACTAGTGCATAGTTTCTGCATGGGTTGAGAAGTTCTGTTACAGTAAAGTTGAATGGGTGTTGTGGGAGCCCAAAGAAAGAGCAAGAGGGACCATCCGGCTCAGGAGGAGGAGGGTGGGGGGCTGGAAAGCTCTTCAGAAGTGGTGAAGCCTGAGTTCAGGCTGGGGTGAGGGGTGGCAGTTTCAGGTGGAAGGGACAGCCAGGGGCAATGAGCACAGCACCGCTGGAGGGCGGTAAGCGGAGAGTGGTACAGGGGATGGGCCACATCAGAGAGGCAGGGGCCAGATGAGAAAGGATCTCGTAGGCCATGGCAAGGAGGCTGGACTCGATCACCAGGCAGTGGGCTGGAGAGGAATTTTAAATAAAGGATGGATGTGACCAGCCTCGTATCTTAGCATGGTGACTCTGATGGTCGAGGGAGTATTGCAGAGGCTGGGGAGACATGGTAAGTCTAGACAGTGGCTGAAGCAGAGATGATAGAAAGAGGGAGCAGCTTGGAGAGAGAGTTAAGAGGCAAATAGACCAGATTGGAAGATTTCACATGGTGGCGGGGGCGGGGGGGGATAGTGGAGAAAGTGAGATGAAGAGAAATGAAGGATGGAGGGCAGTTTTTCTAGCTCACCTGAAAGGGCAGAGGGTGGTGTCAGCTATCAAAATAAAGAAGGCTGAGAGGGGAGAAGATTTGTGACAGGGGTGATGTGATTATAAATTTGCTGTTAGGTGCACTGTGTCTGGGGCACTGGGAACCTCCCATGGAGTTACTCAATGGGCCTCTCCCCACATAATGTGGAGGCCAGAGGAGAGGAGTTGCAGTTTGCTCTTCCTAAGTGCTTTGAGTTGAAAAGGACAGGTTTTACCCAGGAGAAGGCAGACTAGAGTTGAGGGAGTGTTTTTAAAAGTTTATTTGCTTTTTTTTGTTTTTTTAGGATGGGAAAGATTTATATATGTTTTCCATGCTGAGATGTTGAACCCAGTGATATATATGGGAAGGAAAAGACCTAACTGATAGAATGAGGGGCTGGAGTAGAGGGAAGGAGATAGCATCCGGAATATTGGCACAAAAAGTAGGCCGAGTCAGGAGGAAAGTCTTGCCTTCCTTGAACTTCCCTGTTCTGCACAGGATTTTCCAGTGGGGCTGGAGGCATACATTGGAGGACATTCCTACTTGATAGTCTCCATTGGCTCTGCTGGAAAGGAGCCGTTAGAAATTGGATCTTAGAAAACAGAGAGTGGATATATAATGGTGGATACATGTCATTACACATTTGTCAAAACCCGTAGAAGGTACAACATGACTCTGGGTGAGAATGATGCATCATTGTAGGTTCATCGTTGTAACAAATGTACCACTCTAGTGTGGGATGTTGATAGTGGGGGAGGTTATGCATGTGTGGAGGCAGGGGTATATGGGAACTCTCTGTACTTTTCCCACAATTCTGCTATGAACCTAGAACTGCTCTTAAAAATAAAGTTTACTAATTAAAAAACATTTTGAAAAAAGAAAAAGGAGAGTGTAAGGGTGGAACAATAAAGTGAAACCCGACCCTGAGGAGCCTGAGGAATGTGATCAACATAAACCTGTCACTTAATGTCACTGAGACACCAGCACTTACCCTCTGGCCCAAAACAAGATGTGCACAGTTAATATATAACAATTTGAAAATCACTGTCTTTCAAAACTCTGCATTCTACAATAGCATTAATGACACCAAAACATGTACATTTAAAAATTTTTTAACTATATGATAGCAAGTAGGTCAAACACTGATGTGTCTACAGATGTCTCACTGTCTTTGCATTGTGCCCATGTGAACTGGGTGAAATTCTACATTTGTTCCTTTGTTCCATTCAAGATATAGTTCTTGAGCATTTAGTGTGTGCTAATGTTGGCAGATATTGTCTGACAGATGTTGTCTGACAGCTGTAAACAAAGACAGAGTACCTTCCCTCATGGACTTAAATTCTAGTGGGGAGACAGATAATGAAAAAATAAATCATTACAAATTGTGAATGCTTTGTGTAAAAAATGAACTGGATGCTGGGAATCTTAAAATATAGGGATGAGGAGGTTATATACTTTTAAATATAGGGGTGATCAGAGAAGCCTTTCTGAGTATGTGACCATTAAGCAGGGTAGCCAGCCTTAAAAAAAAAAAAAAGAAGAAAGAAGAAACCTTCTAGGGAGAGGAAACAGCATGTGTAAAGGCCCTGTGGTAGGACAAAATAAGTTGGCACAATCAATCAACTGGAAGAAGGTCATATGCCTGGAACGCAGTGAGCCAGTAGCAGGAAACAGAGTTGTAGAAGTAAGCAGGGCACAGGTCAAGTAGGACCTTAAGGTGACGGCAAGACTTCATATTTTATTCTAAGTATAATAAGATGGCACTGAAGACTTTAAAAGCAGAGGAGTGGGATGAATTTATTATTTGAAGGCTATTCTGATTGTTGTAGAGACAGTGGATTGGAGTGGGATAAGTACGGAATCAGGGAGACTGTTAGAACCATTTTAGATGAGAGATAATGGGACTGAGCTGGCCTGGTGTCAGTGAGATGGAAAGAAGTAGACACCTTTGACATATATTGTGGAAGTTCAATGATCTGTGCTGCTGATGGACCACATGTAGGAACTAAGATTGAGGGAGAAATCCAAGATGATCAAGGAAATCAAGCTTTATGAATTGAGCAACTAGGATGGAGTTGACCAGGGTGGAGTGAGGACAGATGGGAAGGGAGGTTAGGGAGTAGACATCTCAAAGGAGATATGAAGGAGGAAGTTAGATGTAAGAATTTGGAGCTCAGAGGACGGGGTTGGGCCAAAGAAATAAGTTTGGATCATTAGTTTATCCAGGTGGCATTTAAAGCTGAGGTAATGACAGAAGTCACCTAAAGAGAGAGGAGAGGGAGGAGAGAAAACAGCCCTGGATCAAACTCAAAGGAATTCCATCCTGCAAAAGTGCGGTGCATGAAAAGATTCAACAATTACGGAAAAGGAGAAACATGAGATTTGGGAGGAAAATCAGGACAGAGCAAGGCATGGACATCAAGAGAGAAGAGCATATCCAAAAGGAGGCAGCAACCAGCTGTGGCCAGTGTTGCGACGTGTCACCTAAGACAAGGAGAAAGGAATGGATGTCGGGTTGGCAAAGTGGTCAGTAGCAACAAAGTCACTGGGACCATTGTCTGGAGTTATGGAGACAGAGAGACAGAAGCTGGATGGAGTGTAATGAGGAGAGAAGGGGAGTTAGGAAGTATATTTAGCAAGCACAGACGGTGCTTTCAAGGGAGTTGACACTGACCGGGCAGTAGACTGAAGAGCGTATGAAGTCCAAAGAGCTTTCCTTTCAAGATGGGAGCTATCAGAGCACCAGTACATGCTGCTATTAACCACCAGAGAGAGAGAGGGAGAGATTGATGGGAAAGGAGAGATGGGCAAAGGAGTCAAGTTTTTGGTAGTCAGGAAGCGTGGGATCCAGACCCCGAGAGGAGAGACAGACCTCTGATACGAAGGGGAACACTAATTCATTATAACATGCAGGAAAAAGATGAGTGCAGGCACACACAGCTCAGAGCCTTGGTTATAAGAAGCTGAGGAAGCACAGAGTTGATGGCTTCTGCTTTCTCAATCGTGTACGTGGTGGGGATATCCATATCTGCCTCGAAGACAAGGACTCTTTACCTGAAACATGTACCCTGACATCTGAATGGTTACGTTGACTTTGTCTCACCATTCCCATCAAAAATGACCAAACCGTATTCCTTAGCTGCTCATACCCATCGTTTCCAAGGAGAAGCAGCACTTTAAATGGTAAGAGAAGTTTTCACATATTCCATGCACACTACTCACACTCTTATCCCCACCTTGCTATATTTTATTGCTTTCCTCCATCCCATCAATCTTCTCCATTTGTCCAGTGGGTTGCTTTTTTGAAGTATGTGCTCCTTCATCAGTGACTTTCTCTTGTCTGGCAGTTTGATGTATGGTATTGAGTTGGTAATCCTATGTGGATTTGAGCCACGTGTTTTCAGACCTTGAGGTCGCAGATAAGGAAACATCTTAGAAAGAGAAAGTGCTCATCGTTTTAGGGAAATGAGAAGGATTGGAACACTAAGGTGACCTTGCCAGAGAGCTGGCATGTGCTCCCAGAATATCAACGCAAAGGAACATATTTCTATAATCGAGTTGTAGCCTTTCCTCTCGTCCATCACCTAGAAGGCCATTTGGTATATGCTCTGTTAGAAGTACTGCCTCAGTAACGAAAAGCTTCAATGCAGAGAAAAGCTACAGCTCTCCTTATCACATATATACCAAAGGACGGGCTATTTAATAAGCTTTTGAACATACAACGCAGCTTTCCCCAAATTGGCTCAAAGAACTTTCATTAACGTTAAGTCAGATTCTCACTGTTTCTTAGAACTAAGGTAAAACATCTTGGGAAGTTGTGTTAACTACTTCAGAAACCCCTTAAGGTTATTTGGATAAGACTTAGTAAGTTAGTGTTCTGGTGGGCTAACTTGATTTCCGGAAGTAACTTAAGCCCTAGGAAACGATGACTCATTGTGTGTTTTGCCCCTACCACAGTAAAATTTAAATTCCAGGTCTGTGCACCAAGCATTCTGAAAGGGTCCCGTTGCCTTTTGTTAATTCCAAAATAAATGGGCCTGGTATTTCAGGCCTGTTATCCTGAAATAAACGATGGAAAGATGGAAGAAACTGAGACCTAGATTGTTCAAGATTTTATATTAGGTCAACTCTTTTCTTCAATGCAGGCTCAGACTGCATGCCATGCGGGCCTTGTGTAGGAGCTGTGTGCATAACAAAGGCCAAATCTCTAAATTATATCTTTTTGCTTTTGAGTGTGAAGCTGTTACTCAGAATTACTCAGTTACCTGGAATTTCATGCTGCGATGATTCAACAGAATCATCCATTCCTCCTTCACAACGTGTCAATGTCATATACATATAAATTCTACTGTTCTCTGAGCTAAGCAAAATATACCATAGAGAGTTACATTTCGAAAAAACTAAATGGTTTCTGGATCAAAGAGAGAGAGTTACCTTGCCCAACACTGTTAAAGACACAAAAGGAAGTTTTTGGAATTATCTCTGGAGGATGTAAACAGTAGGACTAATATCTGCTTTCTAGAAATCACCTAGCAGAAACCTTCCCTTGAGGCAGGTAGCTTGGATTAAATATGCCTCCTGTCCTAGGATCCAGCAAATCTATCATTACAAATGCAGTTTTGCTGGCCCATCACATAGGACCATGTTCACCCCATATTGGCTGAAGCCTTTGTGTGGGTTTGTTTCCCAAGTTTATGTGTCATGGAACTTTATTTAAATGGAAATTCCTTCATTCCTGTTGGGCTTCAGGCCATTTGGAGATTATTTCAAAAATTCCACTTATGTATAATATGCTTAGCCTTTGTAAGAGTAGGCTTGTTTTTCTTCGGGTAGTAAGATGGACCTTGATTTGCAAACCTGTATTTGGAAGATTATAATTTTTCCCCAGAGAGAGTAGAATACAGATAGTATGGTGGAATTTTTACCTCAAAGCTTTCGACAAAAACCAGACTATTCAGTGTATTTTGTCTTAGGCTTGTCTATCCTGTCTTCCAGAGTTCCAGTTACGTTGGTGCATATTTATCCATGCAAAATCTATTCCTTAAGAATTGGCTAGAGCTTCTTGACAAGGACCAAAGGAATCCAAATGTTAAGACCTGACTTTTGCCCAGGGATTGGCAAACTGTGGCTCACAGGCTGAAACCAGCCTGCTGCCTTTTTTGGAAAGAAAAAATTTGTTGAAGCACATCCGTGCTTACTTGTTTACGTATTGACTGTGGCTGCTTCCACACCATAATAGCAGATTACAGTAGTTGCAGCAGAGACCATATGGCCTGCAGACCCTAAAGTGTTTACTCTCTGGGCCTTTAGATTAAAAGTTTGGTTTCTTCTATGGACTTCTCCACCCCAGATATATATAATATAGTATAATATACTATAAATAGTGTTTGTATATGTAATATAGTATAATATTATATAATATAGTGTTTCATTCCTTTGGTCCCCTGAGATTTATAAATGTGAAGATCAGTGAATTACTGTTGATAGCAGTTTTATTCCTGCATTCCAGAAATATAACAATGATTGGTGGATAGGAAGGCTGGTGAAAGAAGGCTGTGAGATTGGCTTCATCCCAAGTCCACTTAGATTGGAGAACATACGGATTCAGCAAGAACAAAAAAGAGGACGTTTTCACGGAGGGTAAGGCTCCTTCCTTTCTCTAAAGTTTTTTGGTGGAAGTAGGAAAATTAGGTGATATTTTCAAGTTTGCTTATTAGGTTAAACATATATGCTTTCAAAGTAAAAGCTACTTCTCTATGTGCAAGGTGTTTCTGAAATTGACACAAAGGGGTTTCACATAGTTCACTCTCTCCATTGTGTGCTGAAGCCTGGACACCCCTGGAATCAACACGAATTCCACAGTGGAGACTGTTTTCTGCGGCTTCAGCAAACCCTCCTGGGAACCTAAGCTTTCCTCTGTGAGAGTCATGTAGGGTATCCTTTCTCAGTACAGTAAGTGGGGGCCTGACCTGACCTGGCATCATGGCTCTTCTTGGTTAACTTTCAGAGACTCTCTTTGAAGTGGGCACAGAATGCCATGGCACATGCAAGACCATTCCGGGACTAGTAGCACTTTGTCCAGGGTTTTCTGTGGCTGCTGCCATCACTTGGTACTTGGGGTAAGACTCTGTCCAGCTTCAGATGAATTAACCTCTAGTGGACTCATGAAGTAGCCACAAAGATCTCAGAGTGCAGGTATTTGAAGGTCCCAGGGATACAAGCAAAGCCTGAGAGGAGAAATCAGAATCATACTGAGCCTGCATATATTGTGAGCCTACATTGAAGTACTGATTTGCTATGTGTTACCATTTTATGAAAGTCCTAAAATAGAAGCAGTTCTTTCTCTCAACTCTCAACCTCCTTTTTCTATTAGATTCTTTTCTGTTTCAAAAACTCCTCTGTTCTTCAGGGGCCCTTTTGCCTTTGTCATAATGGGAACCTCTTAAACAGTGATAGGAGATCACAAAAGTAGAGTGTGAGCCCACTTTTAATTATCATGCGTATAACATTATTAATGATTAATCCCTCTTATTACTTCTTCTCTAGACTTTTTGTCTCTCATGCTGCTCCATGTGGGAACACATGTTCCTGTCTCAGGACCTTTGTAATTGCTGTTTCCTTTTACTGGACGCTTTTCTTCACTTTTCCACTGGATCACTCCATCTGCTTCAGATCTTAGTTAAATATCACCTTTTCAATGACCCCTTTCCTGCCACCATATTTAAAGTTGAATCCACTTCTCTTCCCTTGCTTCCTGTCTCTCTCCCGACTCAGTTTTCTCTGTTGCACTTATTACTGTCAGAAATACTATATATTTACCTATTCATCTGTTTGATACTGATACTTCCCATTAGAATTTGTCTGTATAAGGGAAGGAATTTTGTTTTTCCCCCCACTGTTGTATTCCTAGTTTCTAGGACAGTGAATACTCAATAGATATTTGAATGAAATAATAAATGAATTATTATCACCATTTCCAAAGTTATTCTACTATTATTATTCCATAAAATTATTTTACACTTCTGAACTAAAGGCTTACTTTGCCCACAGGCACAAGAGTAAAACCAAGAGCTCAAAGATACAATCTTCTTTTATCTTTATACCAACTGTGAAGTATAGTTTCTCCTTCTAGAGATGGGGAAGCTCAGGCACAAAGATATGATATGGTGTGCCAAGGTCCCACGACTAGTAATGGGCAAAGCCGGGAGGAGAAATCAGATTGTCCTAACTCTAGGGACCATACTTAAGCACTGAAGGAAGGGACACTGGACAAGTGGGAAGGTGGGCTCCTGAGGGCCCTGGTGGGCTCCAGGGAAGCTTCCCAAGCCACATGCAGGAACCAATACGAATGAGCTTCCATTCCATTCCATAATATTACTCATGACCAAATCCTTACTGCCAGTTCTTAATTCTGCTCCCCACATAAGGAGTGCTTCTTCCAGGTCTTACTGCTTGTTTTGAGCTGTGTTTGACATCCAGCTAGTGTACTGGTGACCAGTGTTGGTTAAAAAGACAGTTCACAAGAACATTCCCAGTAGTGATTCTTTTGCCTCATTTCTGCATTGAATAATTAGGAGACATACTTTAGCAAAATATTTCCAGGTCCTAGATAGTTTCCCACTTTCTCTGAGAAAGGAGGTCAAAGAAAACATTTGGGCAGATCCTTGAAGTACTCTATAGCAGGACTTGGTGTGTTTTGAATTACTTAGTGGATTAAGGCCAAAGAAAGCTTTGTACTCTCAAGTTCTATTTCGAAGGAATCTGGGGAATGAGTCTCTTTTTTCTTTGAATTTTATTTTATTTATTTTTTTATACAGCAGGTTCTTATTAGTTATCTATTTTATACATATTACTGTATATATGTCAATCCCAATCTCCCAGTTCATCCCACCACCCCCCACCAACTTCCCCCCCTTGGTGTCCATGCATTTGTTCTCTACATCTGTGTCTCTATTTCTGCCCTGCAAACCGGTTCATCTGTACGATTTTTCTATGTTCCACATATATACATTAATATACAATATTTGTTTTTCTCTTTCTGACTTACTTCACTCTGTATGACAGTCTCTAGATCCATCCACGTCCCTACAAATGACCCAATTTCGTTCCTTTTTATGGCTGAGTAATATTCCATTGTATATATGTACCACATTTTCTATATCCATTTGTCTGTCAATAGGCATTTAGTTTGCTTCCATGACCTGGCTATTGTAAATAGTGCTGCAGTGAACATTGGGGTGCATGTGTCTTTTCAAACTATGGTTTTCTCTGGGTATATGCCCAGTAGTGGGATTGCTGAGTCATGTGGTAATTCTATTTTTAGTTTTTAAGGAACCTCCATACTGTACTCCATAGTGGCTGTATCAATTTACATTCCCAGCAACAGTGCAAGAGGGTTCCCTTTCCTCCACACCCTCTCCAGCATTTGTTGTTTGTAGATTTTCTGATGATCCCCATTCTAACTGGTGTGGGGTGATACCTCATTGTAGTTTTGATTTGCATTTCTCTAATAATTAGTGATGTTGAGCAGCTTTTCATGTGCTTCTTGGCCATCTGTATGTCTTCTTGGGAGAAATGTCTATTTAGGTCTTCTGCCCATTTTTGGATTGGGTTGTTTGTATTTTTAATATTGATCTGCATGAGCTGTTTATATATTTTGGAGATTAATCCTTTGTCTGTTGATTCGTTTGCAAATATTTTCTCTCATTCTGAGGGTTGTCTTTTCGTCATGTTTGTAGTTTCCTTTGCTTTGCAAAAACGTTTAAGTTTCATTAGGTTCCATTTGTTTATTTTTGTTTTTATTTCCATTACTCTAGGAGGTGGGTCAAAAAAGATCTTGCTGTGATTTATGTCAAAGAGTGTTCTTCCTATGTTTTCCCCTAGGAGTTTTATAGTGTCTGGTCTTACATTTAGGTCTTTAATCCATTTTGAGTTTATTTTTGTGTATGGTGTTAGGGAGTGTTCTAATTTCATTCTTTTACATGTAGCTGTCCAGTTTTCCCAGCACCACTTATTGAAGAGGCTGTCTTTCTCCATTGTATACCCTTGCCTCCTTTGTCATAGATTAGTTGACCATAGGTGCATGGGTTTATCTCTGGGCTTTCTATCCTGTTCCATTGATCTATATTTCTGTTTTTGTACCAGTACCATACTGTCTTGATTACTGTAGCTTTGTGGTATAATCTGAAGTCAGGGAGTCTGATTCCTCCAGCTCTGTTTTTTTCCCTCAAGATTGCTTTGGCTATTTGGGGTCTTTTGTGTTTCCATACAAATTTTTAGATTTCTTGTTCTAGTTCTGTAAAAAATGCCATTGGTAATTTGATAGGGATTGCATTGAATCCATAGATTGCTTTGGGTAGTATAGTCATTTTCACAATATTGATTCTTCCAATCCAAGAGCATGGTATATCTCTCTATCTGTTTGTGTCATCTTTGATTTCTTTCATCAGTGTCTTACCGTTTTCTGAGTACTGGTCTTTTACCTCCTTAGGTAGGTTTATTCCTAGGTATTTTATTCTTTTTGTTGCAATGGTGAATGGGATTGTTTCCTTAATTTCTCTTTCTGATCTTTCATTCGTGTATAGGAATGCAAGAGATTTCTGTGCATTAATTTTGTATCCTGCAACTTTACCAGATGCATTGATTAGCTCTAGTAGTTTTCTGCTGGCCTCTTTAGGATTCTCTATGTATAGTATCATGTCATCTGCAAACAGTGAAACTTTTACTTCTTCTTTTCCAATTTGTATTCCTTTTATTTCTTTTTCTTCTCTGATTGCCATGGCTAGGAATTCCAAAACTATGTTGAATAGTAGTGGCGAGAGTGGACATCCTTGTCTTGTTTCTGATCTTAGAGGAAATGCTTTCAGTTTTTCACCATTGAGAATGATGTTTGCTGTGGGTTTGTCATATATGGCCTTTATTATGTTGAGGTACGTTCCTTCTGTGCCTACTTTCTGGAGAGTTTATATCATAAATGGTGTTGAATTTTGTCAAAAGCTTTTTCTGCATCTATTGAGATGATCATATAGTTTTTCTTCTTCAATTTGTTAATATGATGTATCACATTGATTTGCATATATTGAAGAGTCCTTGCATCCCTGGGATATATCCCACTTGATCATGGTGTATGATCCTTTTAATGTGTTGATGGATTCTGTTTGCTAGTATTTTGTTGAGGATTTTTGCATCTATGTTCATCAGTGATATTGGTCTGTAATTTACTTTTTTTGAGACACCTTTGTCTGGTTTTGGTATCAGGGTGATGGTGGCCTCATAGAATGAGTTTGGGAGTGTTCATTCCTCTGCAGTTTTTTGAAAGAGTTTGAGAAGGGTGGGTGTTAGCTCTTCTCTAAATGTTTGATAGAATTCACCTGTGAAGCCATCTGGTCCTGGACTTCTATTTGTTGGAAGATTTTTAATCACAGTTTCAATTTCATTACTTGTGATTGGTCTGTTCATATTTTCTATTTCTTCCCAGTTCAGTCTTGGAAGGTGATACCTTTCCAAGAATTTGTCCATTTCTTCCAGGTTGTCCATTTTATTAGCATAGAGTTGCTTGCAGTAGTCCCTTAGGATGCTTTGTGTTTCTGTGGTGTCCATTGTAACTTCTCCTTTTTCATTTCTAATTTTATTGATTTGAGTCCTCTCCCTCTTTTTCTTGATGACTTAGGCTAAAGGGTTATCAATTTTGTTTATCTTCTCAAAGAACCAGCTTTTAGTTTTATTGATCTTTGCTATTGTTTTCTTTGTATCTATTTCATTTATTTCTGCTCTGATCTTTATGATTTCTTTCCTTCTACTAACTTTGGGTTTTGTTTGTTCTTCTTTCTCTAGTTCCTTTAGGTGTAAGGTTAGATTGGTTTTTTTGAGACTTTTTTTGTTTCTTGAGTAGGCCTGTATTGCTATAAACTTCCCTCTTAGAACTGCTTTTGCTGCATCCGATAGGTTTTGGAACATCATGTTTTAGTTATAATTTGTCTCTAGGTATTTTTTGATTTCCTCTTTGATTTCTTCAGTGATCTCTTGGTTATTTAGTAACATTTTGTTTAGCCTCCATGTGTTTTGTGTTTTTTACGTTTTTTTCCCTGTAATTTATTTCTAATCTCATAGCGTTGTGGTTGGAAAAGATGGTTGATATGATTTCAATTTTTTTAAATTTACCGAGGCTTGATTTGTGACCCAAGAGGTGATCTATACTGGAGAGTGTTCTGTGTGCACTAGAGAAGAAAGTGTAATCTGCTGTTTTTGGATGGAATGTCCTATAAATATCAAGTAAATCTATCTATTGTGTCATTTAAAGCTTGTGTTTCCTTAGTAATAATCTGTTTGGATGATCTGTCCATTGTTGTAAGTGAGGTGTTAAAGTCCCCCACTATTACTGTGTTACTGTCAATTTCCTCTTTTATAGCTGTTAGCAGTTGCCTTATGTATTGAGGTGTTCCTATCTTGGGTGCATATATATTTATAATTGTTATATCTTCTTCTTGGATTGATCCCTTGATCATTATGTAGTGTCCTTCCTTGTCTCTTGTAACATTCTTTATTTTAAAGTCTATTTTATCTGATATGAGTATTGCTACTCCAGCTTTCTTTTGATTTCTGTTTGCATGGAATCTTTTTCCATCTCCTCACTTTCAGTCTGTATGTGTCCGTAGGTCTGAAGTGGGTCTCTTGTAGATGGCATCTATATGGGTCTTGTGTCTTGTTTTTGTATCCATTCAGTGAGCCTGTGTCTTTTGGTTGGAGCATTTAATCCGTTCACGTTTAAGGCAATTATTGATATGTATGTTGCTATTTTCTTAATTGTTATGGGTTTGGTTCTGTCGGTCCTTTTCTTCTCTTGTGTTTCCCACTTAGAGAAGTTCCTTTAGCATTTGTTGTAGAGCTGGTTTGGTGATGCTGAATTCTCTTAGCGTTTGCTTGTCTGTAAAGTTTTTGATTTCTCCATCATATCTGAATGAGATCCTTGCCGGGTAGAGTAATCTTAGTTGTAGGTTCCTCCCTTTAATAACTTTAAATATATCGTGCCACTCCCTTTTGGCTTGTAGAGTTTCTGCTGAGCAATCAGCTGTTAACCTTGTTGGAGTTCCGTTGTATGTTATTTGTTGTTTTTCCCTTGTTCCTTTCAATAATTTTTCTTTGTCTTTAATTTTTGTCAATTTGATTACTATGTGTCTTGGTGTGCTTCTCCTTGGGTTTATCCTGCCTGGAACTGTGTGCTTCCTGGACTTGGGTGGCTATTTCCTTTCCCATGTTAGGGAAGTTTTCGACTATAATCTCTTCAAATATTTTCTTGGGTCTTTTCTCTCTCTCTTCTGCTACTGAGACCCCTATGATGCAAATTTTGTTGTGTTTAATGTTGTCCCAGAGGTCTCTTTGGCT
The DNA here is from genome assembly GCF_963924675.1 of Phocoena phocoena. Classification (NCBI taxonomy): domain Eukaryota; kingdom Metazoa; phylum Chordata; class Mammalia; order Artiodactyla; family Phocoenidae; genus Phocoena; species Phocoena phocoena. The sequence continues at coordinate 36,631,270 of NC_089225.1, read as the reverse complement.
GTCTTCATTTTTTTTCATTCTTTTTTCTTTATTCTGTTCCACGGCAGTGAATTCCAGTATTCTGTCTTCCAGGTCAGTTATCTGTTCTTCTGCCTCAGTTATTCTGCTATTGATTCCTTCTAGTGTATTTTTCATTTCAGTTATTGTATTGTTCATTTCTGTTTGTTTGTTCTTTAATTCTTCTAGGTGGCTGTTCTTTAATTCTTCTAGGTCTTTGTTAAACATTTCTTGCATCTTCTCAATCTTTACCTCCATTCTTTTTCCGAGGTCCTGGATCATCTTCACTATCATTATTCTGAATTCTTTTTCTGGAAGGTTGCCTATCTCCACTCCATTTAGTTGTTTTTCTGGGGTTTTATCTTGTTCCTTCATCTGGTACATAGTCCTCTGCCCTTTCATTTTGTCTATCTTTCTGTGAATGTGGTTTTTCATTCCACAGGCTGCAGAATTGTTCTTCTTGCTTCTGCTGTCTGCCCTCTGGTGGATGAGGCTATCTAAGAGGCTTGTGCAAGCTTCCTGATGGGAGGGAGTGGTGGTGGGTAGAGCTGGCTGTTGCTGGGGTGGGCAGATCTCAATTAAACTTTAATCTGCTTGACTGATGATGGGTGGGGCTGGGTTCCCTCCCTGTTGGTTGTTTGGCCTGAGGCGACCCAACACTGGAGCCTACTGGGCTCTTTGGTGAGGCTAATGGCAGACTCTGGGAGGGCTCACACCAAGGAGTACTTCCCAGAACTTCTGCTGCCAGTGTGCTTGTCCCCACGGTGAGCCACAGCCACCCCCCTCTGCAGGAGACCCTCCAACACTAGCAGGTAGGTCTGGTTCAGTCTCCTATGGGGTCACTGCTCCTTCTCCTGGGTCCCGATGTGCACACTACTTTGTGTGTGTCCTCCAAGAGTGGAGTCTCTGTTTCCCCCAGTCCTGTCGAAGTCCTGCAGTCAAATCCTGCTAACCTTCAAAGTCTGATTCTCTAGGAATGCCTCCTCCTGTTGCCGGACCCCCAGGTTGGGAAGCCTGACGTGGGGCTCAGAACCTTCACTCCAGTGGGTGGACTTCTGTAGTATAAGTGTTCTCCAGTTTGTGAGTCACCCATCCAGCAGTTATGGGATTTGATTTTATTGTGATTGTGCCCCTCCTACCGTCTCATTGTGGCTTCTCCTTTGTCTTTGGATGTGGGGTATCTTTTTTGGTGAGTTCCAGTGTCTCCCTGTTGATGATTGTTCAGCAGTTAGTTGTGATTCCAGTGCTCTTGCAAGAGGGAGTGAGCGCACATCCTTCTACTCTGCCATCTTTGGGGAATGAGTCTTAAGTTCCTTTTCTGTATCTTAGGAAATCCAGTGGAAATTCTTCTTCAAGTCTTGGAGAAATGGTATCAGGGACATTTCGAGCAACCCCCACATCAACAGGTGAGGGTTTCAGTTAGACCTTTTTTTAATGGAATGTATTCCTTTCTTAATATTTGAAAGTACATGCAAGTATTTTTACTAATTTGGAAGCAATTTAAAGACTTGACTTAAAGATTTTTGTACTTAACTTTTCATTGCTCATTTGCTTTCTATGGTCATTTAATTTGATTTAAAGGGTACTTGTGGTACTAGAAATTCAGATCATGGTAATATAATTTTGTAAAATCTTATTTGCCCTCTATTTTATAAATCGTTCAGAAGCAAGTTCATTATTCCACACAGAAACCCAGCAGACTTTAAGATGGTGAGGGCCAACCAATTAATAAGTTTTTACAAAGTTGTAAAGTCTGAAGAAAATGCTCTATTTAAGTCTCCATGTAAAACTTTAGGGTGTGTTGGTACAGCCTGGGCTGTGGAGGTGGAGAGGGTTGAAGCAGAGAATGAGGTTGAGCCCAGATGACCTCACTTCTGTTTGGACAGCAGATAACTGAGCCCTGGAATTAATGGTAATGAAGAGACAGTGTTGGCCCAATCAGGAGTTGTATATTTAGAAACTGTGGAGGTATTCAAGCAGGAATTTTTCTTCCACCACGTTCCCTGACTCCTATAGGCTCATTTCATTCTGCCCAGAATTGATGCTGCATTAAGTCATCCAGGATTACCGATTCAGAATGACAGATCCAAGGTCTATCCTGGTCTATCATAACTGCAAGAAACTGGATTGATTCTGGAACAGATCTGAGTATCTGGGTCCTTGTTCATGTGAATCCTGATTTCCATGGCTCTGAGCCAAACTCTGGGTCTCTGGGTTGTCTGCAAATGGACTGGACCTGATTGGGTGGCCACAAAGCCACTTTAATCAGATATTGAGTATATTTTGCCTCATCCCCATTTGTTGGACATTTAGGTCATTGCAGCTTTTCACTATTACAAACAAGAAAGAAAAGGAATAACTGATTATAAACTTACTTGAAATTAAGAGCAACATAGTAGGAAAAATGTGTCAATATTCTGGAAAGTGAGCAGAAAGACTTAAGAACACAAAAAGAACCACAAAATTTTTTGATAATTCACCAAAATTACAAATCCAAAAATAACTAGTGAGTGAGGTAATGATCATTACTATCCAAATTGTTATTCTAAGTGTCTTTTTATCAAATTTGATTTGTCCAAGTTGCTGTCAGCCACACTGCATGGTGTGTCCAGCACAGGAACAGCCCATGGCCTGTGAGTGGCCCAGCCAATGTTATTATGAAATCCACCCTCCCCACCCCACATGAAATCAGGATATAAGCCCATTCTAACGGAGAGGAAGTTGTCTGTTTTTGCATTTGTCTTCAAAATTGGCCTGACCAGTATGAAACAGTAGAGTGGTGCTTTGCAGAGTGGGTGAATTGGAAAATGACGAAAATGACAGGGACAAATTGGTACATTCTTCCTTCTTTTAAAAGCATGTGCTAACAATGACAGAGATTGCATATTTTGATATGGCTCTCATTGTTGTCTTTTAGCAAAACAGAAGCAAAAAGTGGTAAGTTGTGTTTCCTTTTTAAATCTGCTGTGAAGGTTTCTATCCATACATGCCTGCAATGCTCCATTTCAGTGACCCAAATGGCTATAAAATAAGGGAGGAGTCTCCTTGGTGGGACCTGTGGTCATCATTTCTCATTTGACCTGAGGATTATGAATGTTGTGGCTGTGGAGGAGGTGTGCTGACCCTCCCCTTGTCACGTGTGTCCAATCATCTTTTTCAGACGGAGCACATCCCTCCCTACGATGTTGTGCCATCCATGCGTCCGGTGGTGTTAGTGGGGCCGTCACTGAAGGGTTATGAGGTACAAATACCAGTCTGTTACGCTTCAGTTCTTGATCAAGAACCTAGGTGACAGCCATTTGGAGCTTGCTTCTCAGGGTCTGCTTTCACACGGGTCCTAACAGAAGCCAGCCCTCAGCTCGTGAAGGCAGGAGGTGCAGCGTGGGGCTTACGTGGCCCTTCACTCTTTCTTCCCTCCCTGGCCCACTTCTTGCCTTTCTTGTATTACAGTGTTCAGAAATAGCTCCCTCAAAATATTTATAATGGGAAGTTCTTGTCAAAAATTTGCTCTGCATTCAATTCAAAGAAAAGGATTTTTTCTGTCTCCACTGTTCCCATTGCTATTAGAAATAATAGAGTATGAACAGCACAAGGGAACATATAGGCAATATGCCAGCAAACCTCACCTCAAAGCACCAACAGATCTCATCTTGCAGCGTGCTCAAGACAATGGTATATTCCACCAAACATTTCTCTGCTTCTTTACTTTAAAGACCATATTAAAGAAAAAAAAAAAACACTCCACTAAAAGTATTAGTGAACTCCTTCAGAGATTAATTAAACAAAACCATGCAAAAACGAAAAGAGTAAAGACTTAGATCACTGCATTTCAGATGTTGCCATTTTGGCTTTATGCCAGCGTGGATAAGAATAAGTGGGTAGGACATTAAAATCTGAAGGTGGGCAACCTCCAAGGCACCCTTCCCACTGAGTTAGCATAGTGGCTGGCACATAGTAGGCATTCAGTACACATTTGTTGAGTGAATTAATGAGTCTCTTTGAGGCAGATTTAAGAATCCCATCTCCTTCTCCCCCACCCTCCCTTTTCCCCTTCTTCTTCCTCTCCTCCTCTCCCCTTCTCAATGGGGAACATCAGAGAAAGAGCAGGAGAGCGGGGTACAGAAATCCAGCCCTAGGCGTGGAGAATTTCCACCGACTTGCACAGACTAGCAGGAGGCAGAGCCCCAGGCTGGCCTGAGGAGCTCTAGCTGCTCCTCACTGAAGGCAGGCACCACTCAGGTACGCCAAGGATAGGCTGCACCTGCGCACAGAGCTAGCCTATCGTGGACTCTCGGTGGCAGTTCCACCCCCTAAAAGGAGATGAGGGTTTGCCTTGGATCTAGTGAACACTGCTGGTTCATGCCTCAACACCCTGGAGGAGAACCAAGGGGGGAAGTTGAGTAAGTGCAACTGGTTAAGTATGACAGACTCTGTCCACGGTCACCTGCCCTGTCCCACCTCCACCAGACGAGTGGCTGTGATCAGATCTTGGCTCCGTCAGAATGCCTTCCCTTTCAGCTCTCTCACTTTTGACTTCTCTCTCTCTCTCTCTGCGTGTGTTTGCCTCATTCTTTTTTTTTTTCCACCTCTGCAAAGGTCACAGACATGATGCAGAAAGCCCTCTTTGATTTCCTGAAGCACAGGTTTGATGGGAGGTGAGGCATACAGATGCTTTTGTATTCTTTATTTTCCTTTAACCAAACATGAATGATAAATTGATTTGTGGATCTATGTTTCTGGTGATTGCAGATGTTCTCTAATTAAAAGTTAACTCAATGTTCAGGGGAGAATACAATGGAAGTGTTCTGAAAATATGAAGTTATGACGTATAGCATTGAATCCCTTAAAGAAAAAGGACCTTGAGAAGGAAAATTATCCATTTGTTTTATTTATATGTACGTGTTAGTCTTTATTTTCTCACTTGTTAGTGAACTCATACCAAACTTATGTTTATAAAAAATAATGAAAATATAGAATATTTCTGACAAATATGGTGCCTCACTGGTCAAGATGGGTAGTATCATTTGGGAATTGTACGTGTGCATGCGTGTATGCGTGTGTATCATATGAAGGTATAAAGTACTGAATTTCCTTAAAAGAAGAGCGCAAGAAATGTTTTCATCATAAGTTTCCAAAAATGACTATTTTGTAGGGAATAGTACTTCTTTGGATGTTCAGTTCTGGGTTTGTTTTACTAGAAATTTCATTGCTATTTTATGGGTTTCTTTTGTATGTATCCTATCCCCCTATGACCCATTATCAACAGGGCTCAGTCTTTAACCATCAGAAAATTTTATCGTTTAAGTTTTGTGAAAAATATCTGGAAAGAGTTTCTGTATTTTGCAGAGTAACGGTAAAAAGTCCATACTGACTCAATACTAAGTACCAAGCTCTTTCACAATTCAGAATGCACTCCATGTAAAAATAACTATGTGCAAATACCTGAAGACTTATTAGAAATGAAGAAAACTTAGTGTGTGCTAAGTATGGTTAAATGCATCCAGCTTACCAAATATTTAAGTATTTGAAGACATTTTAAAAATATCCACAAATAGATTTTTTTAAATATGGTATTTTAAGAAAAAAGCAAACATGATAATGCTTTAAGTACAAATTGTATGCATTTGTCAAAAGAAAAACCTTCTGGATAATTGTGCTTGAAATATTTGTTAGTTTCTGGGACTATATACAAAGAAAATAAACTGAGATTTTAGTTCCAATAATTGAGATTCTAGTTCAAGAAAGCAGAATGCTTCAGTGCCATTATATGAATTGCTAAGTATCTTAGTACAGGCCAGGCTGCCTTAATAAGTAGAGCCCAAAATGTGTAATGAATCAAACACAATGGAAGCTTAGTGTTGCTCATTTAATAGTCTGAGGCGGGTGTTCCTCAGCTGGGAAGGTGGGTAGTGTGGAGGAGGGAAGGACTGGGCAAAATGTTTGTCCTGCCTGTCATTTGGGACCCTTGACCTGGGCTTGGTCTCTCCAATTAGCTGTAGAGAGAGGAGCAAGCTGGCCTGGAAGTGACTTCACATCATTCTCACATTTCATTGGCTAGAACTTAGTCATGTGGCCACACCTAATTGCAAAGGAGGCTGGGAATTACAGTCTAGCTGTGTACCCAAGAGGAAGAGTAAATGGATTTTGCTGAACAAATAATAGTCTGCCACATTTATCTAGTGGACACAAAAGGCTTAATAAGAAAGTCATGGATGTATCCTATTCTCTGTATTTTTGTTTCTGTTTTTTTTTAAACAAATAGGCAGAGAATGAAGTAATTTCAGAGAAAACAAGTGAAAAGCACTGAGTGCTAGACTCTTGGAGTTGGAAGGAAATGTAAAAGTCCTTTTAGGCTAATCTCTTATGTCCCCAAACCACAAGTAGATGGATAACCTTCTTCTGTTGGAAAACTTTTGACTACTGGGAAATTACTTCTTAAAAAAGCATTACAAAGAAACAGCTGAACTCTGACTCGTTAAGTTAATAATATTGGTGTTGGTCCTTGCCTCCGATGACAGACGCCATCACCCTTACCCTCATGCAGCTCTCCCTGGGTTGGCCGCTGCTGACATGCCCGGCTCAGTCAATCACACTTCCTTCAGCTGTGCTTAGAGTCACATGGTTCTAACCTGCAGTGCCTTTATTTAAGGAAGTTCTGAGAAGTGCCTCATCCTGTGGCCCCATAATAGCCCTTGAGCTGAACAAATGCCATCCTATACGCAATCAGCTTCTGTTAGATTGTTTTGGTCCCCACTTAACATCCTTGTAAGCAGCAGTAAAATTAAAGGTTTGAAAGGTAGGACCTATGGAAAAGAAGAAAGGAATTATTATAATTTAGCAAAGAGAAAGTGAGTGACTTAATTACTGCCTTCAAGAATGAAGAATCTGAGGTTCTTCCTCAATCTTCAGACCCAAAAAGAGGAAATGCATTTAATTGTAAGAGCAGAGATTTACCAGCTAGAGTTACCTGATTCACCAAGCACTTGTACACACTATTGAAGTTGGTTTTAGTAGAAATAGAATTAAAATTTCAATGCCAAGTGTTCCATGGGGTCTGATGGCACAGCAGAGGGTCTGGAGATATGAGGAAGAATACAGCAGCAGCAAAAGTAATAGCTGGAGAAAGAGACTCAGCCCTAGAGAGATCTGATGTATGGCAGAGTTGGAGAAAGCTAGATATTAAAAGTGGGAGTAAGAGAGTGGATTTGCTTTCAAATTAGAAGAGGCCAGTGTAGCAGAAAAATGATAATGAATTCATTGGTTGAGTATATATAGAGAGACTTTGGTAAGGAAGAAGAAATGTGCAATGTGGATACACAATGACTCTGACATGTCTGCTGTGTGGGGAATATCCTTACATTCTGAGCCATGACAATCTGGTGTGTTATGTTTTACCAATTAATAAAAGGAGAGAAAACAACAAATAGTCTTTAATTGAAACCAGCCAAGAGAACAATTACACAGTGGGCTTTTGCACAACAATACAATATAAACAATATGTTCTTGTGGAAAACTACACAGTGTTTTGTTGGCTATGAATGCAGTAGGTCAGACAAAATAGGATAAAGTCTTTTCTTTTTCAGAAAGAGCCTAAAAAGCAAAAAACAAAAACAACAACAACAAAAAAAAACACGGCTAAAAGGCTTGCTTCTTCAATACCGTTTTTCAGATCTTGGCTAAAAAATAATTCAACAAATTGGATTAAAATCCAACATTGACTATTACAGAATCATATGCTTATTTTTTTTATGATACCTTAGAAATTATTTGAATCAGTTTAAAGCTACTTACTTATTTTACAATTTTATTGTTATTGTAGGGCCTAACTACAATCTATGTAAGAAAAATGGAAAGCACAATACTAAATACTTCCTGAGGGAACCCCTGTACATGTGGATCTCCACACATAGTGACAATTCCTATGCACAGATCATAAACTAAATGAGCCTAACGAGCTGCTACAGTGGCACCAGCCTGGCAGGGACACAGTGGATGCACAATGGCATGGAGCTTTTCTCTCTTCATTTAACACCACAAACATTCAACGGGGATCATCCTTTCAGATGAGGTTTGTTCAGCTTGTTGAATCTACCATTCATAGGCTGAACAGCAAGCAGACAAACCAATTGCAATTTGTTGACCTATGCTAATCATTTCAAATCCCAACAAAGTTGTAACTTTAGGCTTTTTGACAACTGGATCAGATCAGCTCTATGGCAGTTATAGGACACTTTGTAACTGAAATGATTATGGCCCCAAATCAAATGAACATACAAATAGGATCTGAAGCTATTAGCCAAGGAATGCTTAAAAAAAAAAAAAAGGTTTGAGAAATAATTTGAAGAAAGGAGGCTAAGAATATAATTTAGGGAGACTCAAAGAAGTAGTATTTATTTATAAAAGGAAATGGCAACAGCTGATGCTATCACAAAGCAGCCAAGACATGGAAGATTTGCAGTCAACAAATGGGAAAGAACAATACAGTGTCTTCTGTTTCATAACCAATATCCTCTTATTATCTCCTCCTCCTACTCTCTATTCAAATGCAGACTCATCAGTGGACACTCAAGCACTAGAGATAATTAATTGAAAACTTTAATGCCAAATATGATTTTTTAAATTAGCAGATTTTGATTGCAACATGTCTGACCTTATTCTCCCATCCTCAAAGTATATATAAATTTCACAGACTCCAAGAATGGGAGAGTTCATGGTAGACTGCTAACTTTTTTTTTTTTTTTTTTTTTTCGGTATGCGGGCCTCTCACTGTTGTGGCCTCTCCCGTTGCGGAGCACAGGCTCCGGACGCGCAGGCTCAGCGGCCATGGCTCACGGGCCCAGCCGCTCCGCGGCATGTGGGATCTTCCCGGACCGGGGCACGAACCCGTGTCCCCTGCGTCGGCAGGTGGACTCTCAACCACTGCGCCACCAGGGAAGCCCGACTGCTAACTTTTGAGGATAGAATATAAAGAAACTGTCTCCTTCAAGTCTCAAATCCCCAACAGCTACCTTGTATACGTTATATATGTGCCTATCAACATAGGACACTATGAATAATTATTTAAGAAAGCACTTTTATATATTACCTGGTTTGCTCCTAAGGACAGTCCTGTGAGATAATTCAACAAAGCCACTATCACCACTTTATTGATTATGATATTGATGCTCAAAAGATGGCATGACTTGACCATGGTCACACAACCAGCCAAGAGGAAGACCCAGGAAGAGTACCGAGGTCTACATATGCCTTCCATTCCTGTGCTCCTGACAGTTTGCTGTCTCATCTTTGGAATGTTTTCCCTTTGTGAAGGAAGTCTAAGCGTTTTAATAAAAACTAATACACTAACAGGGTTGCATATTAGATGTGGCAAGGATAGAGTTTAGAAGGATCTTTAGCTGTTCCATTATCAACATGGAAATACTAATTATTGTTGAATGAGTGTGTCTCACCTAAGAGTAATGTCTTTCCATAGAAAAATCACAGAAAACTAATACTCATAGCACATGATGGACTGCAGAAATAATGAATTCCAAACCAGAAATAAGCAACAATTAGGGTTCAGATTTACTAGATTTAGAGATATATATACAGTCTGCTGGGGAACTGCACTTCTGTTAGTCTTTCATCTCCGGGCTAGTAATTACTGACACTACATCACAAAAAAGTTTCCAAGGGAACTTTTTAGAGATGTATATCAAATAAGATACATAGAAGTACTGAAAGAAACTAGAGGATATGAATATAGCAAGAAAAGAAATAGAAAGGGTATAACTTTAAGTAAAAAAAAAAGTAAATTGACTAGCATTTAATGATGAATGTAATTACATTGCTGGGGAGCCTTTTAAACAACAAAAAGTTTGGATTTGGTGTCTGAGTTTGATAATAGTAAGCATCTTTGCATGGAAAATAAAAACTCCTGCTTTGTCTTATTAGAGGGTTTCTGGAGCTGTGTCTGTCTTCTCCTGAGCTGTTTCATAATGTGTATTTTTATTAAGAAATAACCTATATTAACAAATTAGCTGTTATTTTATTGACCAATAAAAGAAGAAAAAGAACCTTTTATTGTCCACACCTTTTCCTGGTTTGGGAATACATGAAGCAGTTTTTTTTCTGTTTTTGTGTATGTGTGTTATTGTTTTGTTTTTTTGGTAAAACTTTGGATGTGTCTGAAAATGGCTTGGTAAAAGTGTGTTAAAACCCAGAAAAAAATAAGAGTGCACATCTGTTGATGATCCTTTCAATTTTTAAGAACCAAGGGGCACTATTTGGCCAGTACAGAGCTAGCAAATTTGATTTTCACTGAAGCAGAGTAGACTCTTTGGGCCCTCTAAAAATCATTATTCTAGAAGGTTGAATTCTGTCCCTAAACCAACCCACTTGTCTCCAGTCATATATTTGAATTGCTCTGGAAATTAACTGTATGTTTCTAACCAGCAACTCCATTCTTAAAACTACAAAGAAAAAAACCAGAAACTCAAAAATAAGCAAATCCTTTTCTGTAGGTACAAGGAGCTATGACCGCAAAGACTACCTATGAGATTTCATGCCTCAAGGGCAGCAGCCAACTGAGTAATGGAGACTCAGATGTGGGCTTCACTGACTTTAACCTGATTTAGATCTTGACCATCTCTCAGCATGTGGCCAAGATCTGCACTTGATGATGTGGCTGGTATCAGGAGATTCAGCGTTGCTGGAGAAGAAAACTGAAACTGTAAGAGAATTATGAGTCAGGTGACTTAAGTACTGGCCTGGTGCTTGGGGACCTGTGCTTTTAGACCTTCTTAGACTCTAAATAACCATGTGTAACTTCCTCTCTGTGTCTCACTTTTCTTCTTGATAAAATGAAGAAGTGGGACTTCCCTGCTGGTGCAGTGGTTAAGAATCCGCCTGCCAATTCAGGGGACACGGGTTCGAACCCTGGTCCGGGAAGATCCCACATGTCATGGAGCAACTAAACCTGTGCGCCACAACTACTGAGCCTGTGCTTTAGAGCCCGCGAGACACAACTACTGAAGCCCGCACACCTAGAGCCCGTGCTCCACAACAAGAGAAGCCACCACAATGAGAAGCCTGTGCACCACAACAAAGAGTAGCCCCTGCTCGCCACAACTAGAGAAAGCCCACGTGCAGCAACAAAGACCCAACGCAGCCAAACATAAATTAATTAATTTTAAAAAATGAAGAAGTTGTACAGACCAGTGTTTTCCAATATCTTTTAGCAGTTGAACAAGTTCTTACAATGAAATCATAGATAAGCCCTCTGTGTAGAAAACATAAATGCAGGGGTGTTTGCCTGGCATTGAGGGTCAGAAAGCTGGAGCCCTCCTGGCCTACTCAACCCCCATTTAACATTCTCAGTAGCCCAAGATGTATTTCACAAAATTCTTGATTTCTTCAGAAGACAATTTGAAGATGCCTCGAATAATTTATTAGAACCTAAAAATTTCTAAGAAGTTAAAAAATTTTAAACTTCCTGACCATCTATAGCTTATATATACAACAATGCAAACAAGGAGTACTTTGCTTTAAAAGAGCACCAGAACTTTTGCACAGCCTGTTGCTTTAAAGAAATCATTTCCAACCATTTATGAAAAGGACTATTTTAAACTCTCCCCAAGGATTCAGGTCTCTGAAGTCAGGTGAAGAGTCCCCTGAGAGTGCTGACAGTGTTGTCCCCAAATAGGTGTGAGATGACATATTGCTCAATAATTGTTGCTAACTCTACCCTCTTCCCTGCTCCACCAGCTAGAGGCATTTGAAAGTGGGGGAGAATGAGTGCAGTGAGTACAAAAGGGAAGGGGCGGGACTCTTCGTGTCTCCTTCCTGGAACTCTGCCAAGTTTTGGAGATAAGAATGAAGGGCCCATGATGGCAGTAGCTGGCTTAGAGAGGCATTCTTTGCATTCTGCAGGGAGATCATAATCTGAAGTTGTGCAATCCCAGTTTAAAATAAAGAATTTTAAAATTATAAATTCCAGAGCTTCTCATCATATACAGCTAGACCCCTGTCTCCATTCATTTGCAGTGTCTCGGTTTTATTCTTGTCTTGCATGACTGCAAGATACTTTCTAACTTATGGAAATCCTGGAACAATCCTTATATTGCCTTCAGCAATAGTGTCTTATTACTGCCCACAATATGCATTCAAAGCAATATGCAAATATGCTGAAGAATCCTTGTGCCTGCCGAAAAGAAATCATATTTTTCATATTCTTAGAAATGAAACATTCCTTTGGGCCTGTGGCGAAATGCTTCATGTACCATGAGTTAACTGTTGAGCATCAGGAATGCAACACAGCTGATTGTCTTTGATGATTGGAATGAAGAGGATTTCCCGCTTTGACCAGCAGCATTGATGCACCTGGGCAGAGCATTTGCCGTTCCTGAAAGTCTTGTTCAAGAGCAAATCAACTGTGAATTGTGGGGAAGTTGTATTGCTGCTTCCTAGAAAGAGCATGGTTTATTCGTATGTTTTGATTCCCTCCTGGTATGGTGTGTATTATAAGGAGAATTCAGCAAGGCAGACAATAGTGGAGGAAGAGCTGCATTTTTCCTGGAGTCCTTTTTTGTTAAATAGCCAAAACCTTCCTCCATTCTGCTCTGCCTGTATTTTAATGCTAGCGAAATCCTATTTAAAAATACTTGTGGCCAATGTTTATTATACTGTGGTTGCAGTATAGTATGTGAGGCGGTTATTAAGTACTGTGGTTATAAATCTCTTGGAGAGCCCCACGACATTTTTACTGGCTTGTTCTGTTCTGTGTTCCTATTCATAGGATATCAATAACAAGAGTGACAGCTGACATTTCTCTTGCTAAGAGGTCTGTCCTAAATAATCCCAGCAAGAGAGCAATAATTGAACGCTCAAACACTCGGTCCAGCTTAGGTAAGATGTTCAAATGTGGTACTGCGCTCTCAGACCGGGGTGACACATGTTGCATTTGTGAATGTCTTTCCAATTTGCCCATTTTCCCCATTCTGAAGGGGGAAGTGCTGGTTAACTGACAAGAAGGCTAGCCATGGAAAAGCAGGGAGCAGAGTCCTGCAGTAGCCTGAGACTCCTCTTTCTCAGCTCCAGTCACTTAGCTAATTAGTAGTCTGGTAGGAAGAATCCTCAACAGGTTGTCCACCTCTGTCACTGCCTCAACACGCGAAACCACTCATCCCTGCTTTGCCTGAGCTTCTCAATGAGGCTAATGATATCTGTCATACCCAAGTCACAGCTGACATGAAAGGAAATGAGATGTCCACCTTTCCCAGATCCTTAGAAGGAAGCTAGGTAATGATGTTCTCAGTGTGGTTTCTGCTGCCAGCTGGTGCCCAGAGTAGTCACATCCTTAAGTGGAAGTAGCAACCACCATTAATACCGTTCAGGGAGTTTAAACATGTCTTTCCTGGTGAACCGATCAGAAAGCATCCTGAAATTCACCACGATGGAGAAGAAAAAGCACTATATGTGATTAGTTCCGTCAAGCCATGCAGGAGCAAGGCTGTGGAGGATGGATTCACCAACCACAGAAGTGGCTCCAGGCTGCAGGAGAATCATATCACTCATCTCTAAAGCCTGTTTGTGGTTTCTGTGGTGGCCCAGAGTGGTGTAGTCCACTTATAACTCTCTTTTGCATTCACATTCTGAGGGCAACTTGTTTACTGCCCTATTCCTCATGGACAGGGTTTTTCTATGCCACTACATTTTTTTAAAAAACTACTTAAATGAGCTCTGTAGGTGATAGAAAACTTTTTCTAAAATTAGGGTTTCTAAGATAGATTGCATGCCCAAATATCCCATCAAGTGTCCACTGAAGGCTATGCCAAGAATTGTGCAGGTGGAAAGAGACGAGTGTCATCTCTATTCCTGGCCTGGGATTGGCACATGGTAATTGCTCAATAAATGTTTGTTGGATGGCTGCTTTTTGAAAGAATGCTGAACCTACCAAATGGGACAGTTGTCAGCGTTTGTGAGAGCAGGATCCCAGACATTGGTGGTTCCTTCTTTAGTTCTGTATTTAGAGCCTTCCACAGACAGAGTGAAATACTCTTAAAGGCACAGTATTTTGACCTTCAGGGGTGTTGATGGCAGAGTTGATGATGATAAATCAGATTAGGTAACTGACTAAAGTAGTATATCATGGGTGACAAGGATACCAAATTAGATTGAAGGTTTCTCAAATAAGCATCTGTTCTCTGTTCTCCTGTCTTCCACCCTCCTTTCCACTCCTCACAGTGCCTTTGACTCTTAACCATTCCTTCCTCTGATGTATAATGAGAGGCTAAAGGACACTGAAAAACATAAGCTAGGTTGCCTGACTTTTTCAGCCATCTTGCACCAGCCTAGAGTGTGATGGGCATTCTGTGAGGTCATTCCATATCACCTATGTAGTCACCTGTTGTCAGAGTCTGGAGTGCGTGCAGTGGGGTTGGTGTAAATATTGAGGAAGAAACAAGGTAGATATCAGTTCACTGGTTTTCCTTTTTACTCTGTAAAGTCATAACTCCCACAACCATTGGAGATAATTTAATGGTAGCCTATTATAATAACCACTATGTGAGCCACTTATGCCCATTTGTCTGCTTGTTAATGCACATGTGTAGATTCTTTCATCAAATGTTTATTGAACACTTGTTACTGCCATGCATTGTACCAGACTTAGGAAGTACAGACATAAATAAGGCAAAGTATCTTAGCCACAGGCAAACAGAAAAAAGGGAGTGATGGTTAAAATACTGTGTGATAATGGAATTATGAGCAAAGTACTAAAAGTATAAAGAAAGAAGGGTAGGGAGTAAGAGGCGTCTGAGAAGACTTCACAGAAGTTCTTTTTGAGCTGGTTCTTAGAGCAGTCAAGAATGTACAAAGGCATTGACATTTAAACACTGTGTGGTTGAGAAACAAGTTGTTTTGTGCAGAGCATATTTAGAAAAAGGAAGTAGGGGGCATGATTTGAGAGCAACAGAAGAGACTGAAAAAACAGATCGAGGCCAGTATGTTAAGGCTTTAGTACGCCTTGCTAAAGAGACCCCAAAATAGATTCCACAAAATGTTGATTTTAAAGGATACTAATAGTATGTTTTCCGCAGTCAAATAAATTTGAAACTTATGGATTAAATAGCTGTCAGATTTCTTCACTGCAACACTTCTTAGAGGCATTAAGATAAAGAGGGTAATGTACATTTGAAATTGCAAGAGAAACTATTATAGCATGTGATATCTCCCTTGCAAAAAAAAACCCTTCTTTGCGTAGGCTATCTCATGAGATTAGTGATCCAGGGTACTGCCTTTGGAAAATGTTGCTTTGGGCCACAGGGAGCCATTGAAGTAGTTTAAGCCTTTGGATATAAGAGAAAGGGCACAGGTGACAGAGATGCTGGGGAGAGGTGGGTCCAGACCAGTTGTGGTCAAGTTATAGAAGTGTTCACTGAGGTCCCTCCAGGTTCATGGTCCATGACTTCTCAGAGTTCATTTGTCTGGAATAAGATCATGATAAAGCTTTGATTGGAATCAGCCTGGGTAGTCAAGATTGTTGTCTTTGGTTAAAGTTTTTCTTTAAAAGAACTGAGCTGTGTAGGTAAATATGTCTTTCTCACACATATAATTTATTCATTGTATTCCATATACATATTATCCCAATATTGGACCCACTCCAGTATATAGGGTGGACCTCTGCAGCCTCCTGGCCTGCTCTGCCCGAGTACCTCTCTGTTGATACCCATTGCCCAAGTTTTGTTTTGGTTAAGCTGTAGGTGTGCCTGCCCTTGGTGCTTTCACTGCGCTTTCACTGCCAGGCCCGGGTTCAACCCCTGGTCCAGGAACTAAGACCCCTCAGGCTGCGTGGCGTGGCCAAAAAAACTCCCAAAAAATACCACACTTGCCTCATGGCTGGTGCAAAGTAAATAAGGCCCAGGTGTCTCTGAATTATTTACACAGAGACTCAGAGTGCCTCATGGGTTCTTTGTACCGGGGCAGTCTACTTTGCGTCACTGCCTTTTTGCTACTTCAGAAAATATTGTATTCAGATTTTAAGTTTAAAGCAAGATAGCCTTGTTCTAGTACAGTCCTGGCCAGGAGTTACCTTAAACCAGTGGCAGTTTAATGAAAAAAGAAAAAAAAAAATGAAACTTACTACAATAAAAATAAACTTTACTTTCCAAACTTCTCTCATTAAAAAAATCTTTCTGTTTCTGACATGAGAAAAAAGGGACAAGTAGGTTGTTTTTACTAATAAATGTAGAAAGTATTTCAGAATTTTGCAAATAAGCCAAATTGTCCAGATTCTTTACATTAATATATTGAAAACTAGTCACCTTTCAGAGCAACATGAAATCTTTCAGGGTATTGGTATTGGATAATATGAAAAATGATAGATATGTTGCTTTTTTTTTACTTGAACAATAGAAATTTGTCTTCTCAGAGTCTGGAGGCTAGAAGTCTAAGATTGAGGTATCCACAGGGTTGTTTCCTTCTGAGGGCTGTGAGGAAGAAGGTGTTCCATGCCTCTCTGCTAGTTTCAGTTGGTTTGCTGGCAATCTTTGGCATTCCTGTCTTGTAGAAGCATCACCCCAGTCTCTGCATCCATCTTCACGTGGTGTTCTCCTGTGTGTGTGCCTGTCTCCAAATTTCCCCTTTTTATAAAGACACCAGTCATGTAGGAGTAATTCCCACCCTAATGACCTCATTTTAACTTGATGATCTCTGTAAAGACGATGTCTCAAAAATAAGGTTACATTCTGAGGTACTGAGGGGTTAAGACTTCAACATATGAATTTAGGGACGATACAATTCAACCCATTATAGGAGGGAAATCAGAGAACATGTTGAGAGTCAAAAGTTGAACTGAACAGCCTCTACTGGGTTCTAATGACTCTTTAAATTCATACTTCTTATACAGATCATGCATTAAACACCAGTGGTTTTGTGGGAAATAAGAATTTTATGCTATTAGCAAAGCCCTAGAAAATAGAGTTACATGATAGTTTTGAGCATTCATGATCCCACACACCCTGTCAATCTGTCTGGTTATGGAAGGGAGAATTTTTGGTGGTTAACATGAATTTGAATTTATACTGAATAAGCAAAACAAATCACGGGATTCTGGTACAAACCCTTTTCAATGAGGACATTTAGAGCAACACCAACTTTTTCCTAGGCCATCTTGGAAATAATTTAAATTAGGTAGCTTTGTCTACTCTATGTAATTTGGATAAGATTACAACATTGTTAAGTCATGCTATAGCCAAAAATGAAAATAAGCAAAAAGCAAACAAGATCGTCTCTCTTAAATAGACCAATTCAGACTGTGGACATGATCAATAAATCTGGTGATTTATAAAAATATATATTGAAAAGCTTTTTATATTTCAGAAAGCCATATTATATTTTTATAGATAATCTGCTTAATTTTTGCTTAAAAAATAGCTGGATTGCTTTTGACATTGAAAATAACTAGATTTTTCATTTGACCAGATTTGTGCACAGATTCAGGTCAGTTGGCTATTACAGCAAGCCAAGTAGATTTGCATCTAAATGCATTGTGGCACTTTAATATAATTGATCTTAGGTTGTTTTTTGTTTTTTTATTTTAATACTGAAGATAATTATGCCTTAGAACAAGTCCACTGGCCCTAACACTTGAATGAAGACTTAGCAATATGCTAGTTGTTAAGAGTAGATCCAGAACATTTAACAGGGATACAAAAATGTGCATATCAGTCAAAATAGATGAGTTGTGAGATGTTAAAAAACATATCCATAAAATATTAACATGGAAGTTGTTGATTGGTAGGCGTATTTCAGCATAATTTGCTTTCCATGTGATGTTGCTCTGCACATGTATTTCGATTGCTTCCTAAAATGTAGTTGCAGCTTCTATAGCTAAAATAAAATTTCTTTAGAACAAAAGCACAATCAAAACCAACATAGCTATGTAAATAGCTAAATATTAGGGTGAGCATAAGAAGCAAATCAAGAGAGCCTTCTCAATTTTTTCCACCAACTCTTTGGTTTTATGTAAAACTCAACCCATCTCTCTTTAGAAAAGATCTTAAGTTAGATAGGACTATGAAAATTCAAAATGTTCTGTTTTGCAATGTAGGCTAACATCTGAAAGAGGTACTATTTTTTAAATATAGGAACTAATTAATAAAAATACCATGACCTGTTATTTGATATTTCTCTTTTTAGCGGAAGTACAAAGTGAAATTGAAAGAATCTTTGAGTTGGCAAGATCTTTGCAACTGGTTGTTCTTGATGCAGACACCATCAATCACCCAGCACAACTTATAAAGACTTCCTTAGCACCAATTATTGTTCATGTAAAAGTCTCATCTCCAAAGGTAATCAGCTCATTTCTGTCTTAAGGGTTAGAAGCTTGTTTCTTCTGAAATATTTTTTGCTCTGTGCATTTTTGTTAGTGGGCAAGGAGAATGTCTTGTTGAGACCCTTTTAATGAGCAGTTTTTAATTCACCTGTTCTGTACAGGTTCTAGAAATTTTGAGATAGCACATAAAGAATTGTTTATTCCTTCAAGAAGCTCAGTGTCTATTGTGGTTCCCAAACTGGGCAGTTATGCAAGAGTATAATAAAAACAAAAAGAACTAAGGTGAGGAAAAGTAAAGTCTGGTTTTTCAGAGACTTTAGGTTCTATCTTGGTAAACCTCTTGGGTAATATTGATTCTTGTATCACCTATATTCTCGCCCCAGTTGAGAAAGTACATATATATGTAAAGCAATTATACTCCAATAAAGATGTTTAAAAAAGTACATATATTTATCATATAAGTCAAACATCACTGTATAAAATCTCTCATGGAAACTTTATAGACCCTTAATTTGTGCTTCGGTTGGGTTCTTCAAGGAGTATAGTTATTCTGTGGTTGAGCACAATGTCATATCTGCCATGTATCTTTATGCCAATGGGGGAGATTAAAAAAAAAAAAGTGACACAGCCTCAAAGTGGTCCCTTTTGACTTGGGTGTTCTTTAATTTTAAAAAGTGATGATGGGCCAGGGCGGTAGTGGGGGGAGAGATAAATTGGAAGATTGGGATTGACAGATACGCACTACTATTTATAAAATAGATAACTAGTAAGGACCTACTGTATAGCATAGGGAACTCTACTCAATACTCTGTAATGGCCTATATGGGAAAAGAATCCAAAAAAGAGTGGATATATGTATATGTATAACAGATTCACTTTGCTGTACACCTGAAACTAACAGAACATTGTAAATAACTATACTCCAATAAAAATTAAAAATAAATAAATTTTAAAAAATAGATTATGCATTTATAAAAACTAAGAGTACAATGAGGTTGCTTTTAAAAATAAATATCGAAATTTGAAAAAAAAAAGTGATGATAGGGAATTCCCTGGTGGTCCAATGGTTAGGACTCCATGCTTCCACTGCAGGGGGCATGGGTTCAATTACTGGTCGGGGAACTAAAATCCCTCATGCCACGTGGCGTGGCCAATAAATAATTAATTAGATTTTTAAAAGTGATGACGTTCTAAAAAGTTAATATGAAATGGATACCCTTGGGAGGTACTACCTTAACAATCAGCTTCTTTTCAGTGGCCCTAGGAGTGCATTTTCTTGCTTAAATGCCAATTCAACTTCCAGCCAGAACAGGGGTCTCCTCTCACAGGTAGAGAATGTGCCCTTCCCAATGCTTCTGAGCTTCTCAGCCTTCCATCTCTACAGGCACTGATTCTGTGCAGTATGAGCTTGGGAATCCTGACCAAACCAGGACCTTTGGGGAATCATTAAAATCGATTGAAAATGCCTTGAGCACTCGGAGTCTCTTTGACCCAGAACTGAAGGGGATTCAAGCACCCTTACTGCAGTGGAATAGATTTCAACCCCTCTCGCCCCAGTCACCGTGGGCTCCATAAGTACAGGAACGGGGACTCCTGTGGATATATGTGCTGAGATATCATTGAGCCTCATAGATTAGTAGTAGTTGGGGGGAAGGGTCTTACTTCAGCTAAAAAAAATATTAAGGGAAAGATGAGTATATGGAAAAATGCAGTTACAGCAGTGCCCAAAAGACATAGGTACATCCCTGGTTTATACGTAGCAATACACCAGTACAGATGTTCTGCCTAGATGTCGATCATGAAATTGTCCTTTAATGTAAGATTAGACTGGAATGCCTTAATTATCAGTGACACAAAGGGTCAAATATATGTAACTCTTATATTTATCTGACATTGAGATAGTGAACCAAAATATTACTGAACTAAATTTGGACATAAATGACCTGGTACAGATCAGTGCCTGCACTTTTGCAGGGCTCTCTTTGAAATCTCTGGGTAAAATCTAGGGTGGGAACTCCAGATCCCACCAAGACCTCACATGGAGCGAGAATAGGATGAACATGTCAAATCCACTATAACTGAAAGCTAGTGTAAGTGGCTGATGTCATTACAGAGTTTATATATATATATATATATATATATATATATATATATATATATGACTTGTTATATTGTATTTCCTCCCTATTAATACTCAGCTCAGGCTAAACAGACTATGAGAAAAGGTCTGGATTTATTTGGTTTTCTTTCAGCTCATTGACAGTATCTCAGATTCATGTCTTCTTCTATCAGGTTTTACAGCGGTTGATTAAATCTAGAGGCAAGTCCCAAAGTAAACACTTAAATGTTCAACTGGTGGCAGCTGATAAACTTGCACAATGTCCCCCTGTAAGTACAATCATTTTTTTTGTCTTAATCATTCTTGACTAGTTAGGAGAGGTTGGTAGGTTTTGTTTTTATCATATTAGCATTGTCATTTTTATTCTAGAACGGTCGTGATGATGGTATGTTGTCACATATCTAAAGGATTTCTTGCAACAAACTGCTGCTGTCATGTTGGCTTACCCAGGCATCCAGAGCTGTGTGGTGTCTGCCACGTAATAAGAAATGAACTTGGTGTCCAGGGTCTGATGTCCTTACTGCCACCTTGATTGCCTTGCAAACAGTCAGCAAACTATTTAATGCAGTCATGTGGACACTTTTATGAAAAGAAAACAACAAATAAAACATACTGATTTGACTCCTTTAACTTTTCTGACAGAAAGTTCCTAGAGGCATAATAGATTATGACATTGAAAATTGAGAGTTTATTAGAACTAGAAGAGCCCTGTGGTTATAGCAGATGAAAAGGTCAGGGTTAAGTAAGATGAAAAACCATATTAGAGCAGCTTTTCTTCTAATGCCATTACCAGAAAACAGCTGCTGAGTTCAAAGCTGAGCAAATGGCGAGGAGGTGGGGGGGGTAGGGGTGGTAACTGCTACCGTGTGGGTCACCAATGTCTACACCTGCTCGGCTGACTTACTATTTCTGTGCCTGTGTTTCTCTGAAGGAAATAACTGTTTTTCCTACTAATTTAATTCACTAGTTTTTGTTATATGCTTATGTAAGGATCATTCATGCTCTGTGGAATCATAAAATTCAATTCAAGTGTTTAGAGAAGCAACACAGCGTAGCTGTTAAAAGTACAGACTCTGGATCCAGACTGCCTGGGTTCAAATCCATACTAATCTACACTAAGGATTACATCCCTAGTTATGTAATCTTGAGCAAATACCTACCTTGTTGGTTTGGTGTAAAGTGTCAATGAGTGAATGTGTAGTAGAGCTCTTAGAACAGTACCTAGCACATAATAAGCACCATCTAAGTGTTTCTGTTATAATTACTGGATGTACTTTGTGCTGTGCCATGCCTACCTGTCAGGCTCTGCAAGGATCTTTGCCTGTCTGGTTCACTGTTGTGTCTCAAGTTCCTATCATACTAGGCCCACGATAAATATCAAATGAATGAAAGGATGTACAGGCAATAAGAGTACAGGGTAAGAATAAGGATGTACAGGCAATGCGATCTCTTATTAGATGCTTACAATGGGCCAGACACTGTGCTAGGTGCTTTATATAGATTATCTCTAACCCTCACAGTTACTATCTCTAACCCTCACAGTTACTTAGTAAAGTAGGGCAGTATTATCCCCATTATATAGTTGAGGTGACTGAAGACAGAGAGGTTAAGGGATTTCCTTAAGGTCACACAGCAAATTAGGATTAGATTTAGATCTGTCTGGCTCCGAAGCCAATTTTCTCTCCAATCGAACCCACCTATTCACACACACGCGCACACGCGCGTGCACACACACACACACACACACACACACACACCTGGTTATCTGCTTGCAGATAATTTGGATAGCCCGGAGTCTGGAGTCCTATGTTAAGTCTAATTGTAGTTAGACAGACACATTGCTGACTATTGAAGTCCACTTACACAATGGAATGTATGATTAAAGCACTGAGCGAATGTAGGAGAATGTATTACCCAGTCCCTGACTCTAATGCGTCCCAGTTGAAGGAAGCTAACCTTTTTTTAGCAGCTACCAAAAGACAGGAACTATGCTATTGTTTCCAATTTTTAGAACAGTTTTCTAAGGATAGTTATATCAGTTTGGGTCTTCTGGGAAGCAGACACTTAAGTGGAATTCAAAGTACAGATTTATTAGGGAAAATGCCTATGAGAGGAAAAAGGGAACAGGGACAGAACTGGCAGGGACAGCCTTCAGACCTGATGTAGTTCTGACTCTATGAAAGGAAAAGGGGAAGGAAAAAGTGGGTAGGAGGAGCCTCAGACTGTGATGTAGCCTTGAGAAAATCTCCCACTTGGAGCTGGGGACTTCCCAGAGCACTAGAGGAGCCTCATGTTGGGCAGAAACATTTAGGCTCTAGTCCACGTGCTGTGCTCAGGTGGTGGCTGGGAGCAGCCTGGGGAGAGCAGGTCCTTGCTTGAATGTCCTGGTGGATCCTGAAGGTGCAGCAGCCCAAGGCTGTCTGCTGACTGCACTCAGCACAGCAGGTAATTTGACTCCAGGGGAAGTCTCGGCATGCACCTCTATGACCGCCACAGTAGATAATACTATCCTTACTTCCTACAGGAGAAAGCTAAGTCCCCACTAAGCTAAGTCCCCACTAAGAAATTTGTTGGAGGTCACAATTAATTGTTAATCAACTGTGCTCCAATATAAAAATTAAAAAAAAATAAGTGGGCCCCAAGATTCAACTGCTTTGTCTGACTCCAGCAAAGCTCTGTCCACCGTACTGCTCCACTGGTACACATAGCTGTGTAGTATAGATGGATCTCTGGCCCCTAACTTCGATGTGCAAGAAATGGCTCTTTTTCTACTTTGACCCCTTAGCCAACTGGGCAGGCAGGATGTTTAGCCATGCTTGCAGCTGCCTTTACCCTAATCCAGGGCAGAACAAAGACAAAGGGTGGGGCTGGCGGGAAGTTGAGGGAGTGAGGGGGAGAGTTCCAATGCAGACAACCTATTCATTGACCAAATCCACGTGGTCCTTAAGGATGGAGGCTGTGCTGCATCAGACCTTATCGGGAACAGGGGGTCTTTGGCAAGGCCGGGAGACTCATAGCCCCTCCTCTCCGGGACATTGGCAAGAGAGCTCCCTTCTCTTCTCTGTCTGAGAGAGTGGAGGTATCTTCCTTTTTCCCCCCTCTTGTTACTATTAAAGGAACTCTGCTTTTGTTGTATCTAAAAGCATCCTCACCTTCTTTTGTTTCCAGAGGCAGTTAGCACAAAATGTTTCCAACCAATTTAGGCTTTGGGGACACAAAATCCAGAAGGGGAAACGGAGAGCTGGGAATTTCCTGCCACAGACACCTCCCTCCCCCACCAGACAAGGAAGCACAGACCCTGCCACCTGCTTAAATGGCAGAAAATGAAGAGGGAAGGTACAAAAGGAAAAACACGGATTCATAGCTCAGATCTCATTGGCCGTGTCTGAGTTCCTTTATGTAGAGATCCACACTGTGAGGGCAGCGCTGGTTCTGTGAGGTCCCAGACGTGGTGCTAAGATCTCTGGGAGTATGGGGAAGCAGATCTGGGGGGACTTGAGGGCAGTTAGGCCTGTGTAATTTCATTTGACACAGGAATCAGACTCACCCAACAGGAGGAAGGCGTTTCACACATCTGCTCAAATGCAAATGCTGAGAAGAATGGGACGGCTTTCTAAGTAGAGAGCTTGTCTCTAATTGCCTTCAGTTGGTGGCAGGGATGTGGGTGGAGTGGGCTGTAGGACCTGATGTCAGGTGTCGTGGAAGGAACCTCCTCTGGTGAAGGCTGAAAGCCGTGGTAGCTAACATCCCTTCCCAACTCTGACACTCTGATTCTATCTAGATTTTGGAAGTGATCAGCACAGACATGTTATTGAAATCATGACAGTTGTAGAGCCCAGGGAAAAGGAGAGTATAAACATAAGCAGAAGATATATTAAGTCAAGTAATATGCTTATTGTTTCAAAACATGATTAAGATGTTTCACAGAATGACATGGGGGCATGTCTGAAGACGTGGTATCCATGTCTCCATATGGTTAAACCAGACAAACTCAAATATTTAGTCATTTCAACTCTGTGTAGCTCACCTACAATCGACCTTCTTGGCGAGAACTAAAATACACTCAGCAAACATTATTTAAGCTTTAGGCCTGTTACCTTGCTAGGTGCTAGAGAGACAAAGGCACGTTCCTGCCTTCAAGGAGCAGATAGTCTAAAAAGGTTCCATTGGTTGAGTCAACTCTTGGCAAACAATTTGTTAGGTCATAAATATCGTTGCAGATACTACTTTATAAATCTTTTTTAGATTAAAAGAGAAATGTAGATCAGGGTTTCTCCACAATTGACACTGTAGGTTGAATAATTTTTTATTATAGGGAACTGTCCTGTACATTGTAGGATTTTAGCAGCATCTCTGGCCAGTAACAAACCCCAAGTTGTGACAACCAAAAATATCTTAAGACATTGTCAAATGCCCCTTAGGGAAAAACGTCACTCCTGGTTGAGAACCCCTGGTTTAGATGAATATCTACACAAGTTTTGGTTAATAATGTTATAAGAAGTCTCAGTAAGTGATTCCTTGAGATGCATTTCAGGTGAATTGAACTTGTTCCTTTTTAATTTGATCTTTTTATGAGAATGAGTTTATTAACACTTATTCCTAATAATTACTAGAGAAAATAACTTGTGTCTTATTAAAATTGATGTATTATAGCTGCGGAGACAGTTGATAGTTGAGTATGTATACAGTACATGTTACATCTGAAATAGCTGGAACCAACAAAAGATACGTGCACTTAAATGCACATAATACTGTGAGCTGCCTTAGGGTATGTCCTCGTGTCAGGAATCTCCAACAGCCTCATGCACTGCGAAGGCAGCTCTACCCTGTCATTATTTCAGTAGGGTAAACACTTCCTTGTTTTATATAATTGGTTCAATAACCTGGAATTCTAAACATGCAGTCTGGATAAGCAAGGTTACCTTGTATTTAATATTTTCTAAACACTTTACATTATTAAACATGTTCATTTAATATTGTTTGAATAGCATTTGTAATGCTAAGAAGGAATTGTACACTCTATTTTGGCATTCACGAAAAAAATCTTTGGATTATAAAAACCAGTAGTAGTCTCAAAATGTATCTGCACTTGTCCCTACCCTACTTCAAGACCATAATTATCATTTTCATCCAAAGACGGGTGATCACTGTGTCATTTTAGTTCCTCTAGGAGAATTTGCAACTTGCTAAATTGGCCACTGCGTCTCCAATCTGAAAAGTCAGCAAATTACACTGGTGGAATCTCACATCGCTAAGAAATTAAAGGCGGCAGTCTTTAGAAAGGGAAGTCTAAAAGAGTACTGAAAAAAGTTGACTCTCTATATCCAGAAAAATGAACTCAGCGACTATTGAAGCAAAAAGGGAACTTGGAAAGCACCCTGTGTAGTATTTCCCGGAGTGCGTTCTTCCCACTACAGGTTCCATATGCAATGTCAACAGGTGGAAAGCACTTTGGTACCAAAAATGTTTGAGAAAACACCTAAGTAAACAAACGTAGACTGGTTTCTTTACAACAAGAGCCTTAATGTGCTAATGAGCATTTTGTATCTCCATTAAGATAGGTCATGTACAGTGCTTCCCCTGAATTTTGACTGTAGAACCATTTTAGTGTTTCATGGCACAGTTCTAAGGAAAGTCTCATGTTACAAATGAGGGGGCTGAAACCAAGAGAGGTGACCAGGCTTTCCAAAGGTCATGCACCTTGGGCAAAGCCAGGGTAAGATCTCTGTCTCCTCATCTAGCAAGACTTTAGAGAGTGAATGGCAACAGACGGGCTATTATATATCCTCCTGTAGAGAGAATCATGGGTTTCTTGGGTGAGGCTTCTTCTAAGAGTGGGGTCAGCAAACGTTTTCAGTAAAGAACCGTATAGTAAATATTTTAGGCTTTGTGGGCCATGTGGTCTCCTTCACAAAACTACACAACTCTGCCTTGGTAGCAGGAAAGCAGCCACACACAGTATGTAAACAAATACAAGTGTTCCAGTCAAATTTTGTTTATAGAAGCAGGAGGCAGGCCCAATGTAGCCAGCCCACCAAAGTTGCCATCCTTGTTCTAGGACAAGGTTCTGGTTACCTATTTCTGTGCAACGAACTACCCCAAAACTTAGTGACTTCAAATGACAACCACTTGGTGGTACTCAGCTGGTGGCTGACTTGGTCCCTTAGCAGGAATGGTTGGAAGGCTGGGCTCAGCCAGCTCCTCTCCCTCTCCGCGTGGTCTCAGGGCTCTTCCATGAGATTTTTCCAACAGGAATATGCGCTTCTTACCTGGCATCTCCCAGGGCTCCAAGAGCAAGTATTCCATTCCCTTTAACTTAGATACTGGGCTTGGATATTGGCTCAGTATCACCTCCACAGCCTTCTGCTAGTCAAGGGAACGTCTCTAGTCAAGGCTGCTCAGATTCAAGGAGAGGGGACATAAACCCTCCATCTCTATGCAGGGAGTGTCAAAGAACTTGTGGCCATTTTTAATCTGCCACAGACAGAAAGATGAGCTGGGAGGATGGGCTACTGAATAGTTCTACTCTGGAAGAGGGAGAAACTTTCCTTCATTGCCTGCTCGGGATTCACAAAAGAAAAGTTGGGATGGGCCTGTGCTCCGCAAGCGGGAGAGGCCACGGCAGTGAGAGGCCCACATACCACAAAAAAAAAAAAAAAAAAAAAGAGAGGAGCTAGAAGGGATCAAAGTCACTGTATCCTTTGCCTTCATGTTTTCCCCCACCATCAGTGGCAGGAATTCTGATTGTCTTTCCCTTTTGGCTCATTAAAGTGGAAACTGTGCCTGAAACTAACTGCTAGAGCCCCATGATATTGGTAGGCTTTCCTTTATCCCCATGAGATCTCCTAAATCTTTCAAAATCCCTTTAACTTAGTTCTTTGAGCCAAAGAACTTTGAGCTATCACTAGTTGACCAGTGAGTTGAGTACTCAGGAATTCAAAAGCTTTAATAATATAAAGAATACAATTTTAATATGAAAGAAACATTGGTTGGTTATTTTATAATTAGCATTGCATATTTGCCATTCAGCCATATTATTTCACTGAATAGTACTTGCCGGTCTTTTTTTTTTTTTAATGGTGGCAGATTTAGGAGCTCTATATTCCAATAACAAAGAAGTAAAAGTATGCTCACCCCTATTATTTCTTTTTTCCACTTAGAAATAGGAAAGATGACCCATATGAGGTTTTATCTCTGCGCAACAAATAAATGTAAAGCAATGCATATACCATGGGAGAGTTTGTATATATTTAATCCCCTGGCTAGCTAATATTCAGTGATGCACCAACTTTTTAAAAAAGTTAAGATTAAACTGCAAAATTAATTTCTAAGTTTTATAAACTTTTTATTTAAAAATGTTTAATAACAACTCCTAGATAAGACATATAAGAAATTGTTTGTTTTAATGAAATTCTCCCTCTTTGCTAGAAAGTATATATTTCACAGTCATAAAGAAAGACGTGCCCACTCTCTCTATATCTTCCCTCCCAAGAGAATGTAAAAGAAATAAATGGAACCTGTTCCAGTTGTCAATGTAGGAACTGAAATGTGCTCCATTTTTTCTAAAAACTAGGGTGACTGACCATTCCATTTCTCCTCAGTTTTCCAGATTTTGGCACTGATAGTCCCAAGTACCCAGAAACACTCAGTCCCCGGCAAACCAGGATGGTTGGTTGCTCTAATTCAGGTGCCTTCCTTAGGAACGTTTGTGATACTCTATGAATGAAGAACTAGACAGATCTTTAAATACTTAAAAAAATTTTAAAAAGCTATTGCAGATTTTCTTCATTCCCATTTTATTCAGCTTCAATCTTTCCCTTTCTTCCCTGTCATTTTTGTTCTCTGGCCACTGGATAAGCTAGAGGTATGTTTTTCACTCTTGTTATTTCTAATGCTTTAGCTTTTCATTTTTCTGAAAGAGGTTGTCCAGAAAAGGGACCTACTCTGCCTGGTTTTCTGGTGATTTGTTTTGACTCCTCTGTTCACTCCTTATTTACTTTGGAAGTCACATTATTTCTGACCACCTCAGCTGAAGAAAATACCCCATCACAAAATGTCAGAAGCGCGTGCTGTGTCTGTACGGTGCTTTGAAAACAACTCAGCGTTACCCTTATCTCCAGCAGTCCCAAGAGCATGGTATCACTGAGTGGGTAATTGTTCACTGCCTGTGACTGTCCCATTACCCACACCCTCTTCTCCTGATTAGATAGCTTTCTGCATCCATATCCCATGCTGGAGGCTTCACATATTACACAGTAAGGAGCTAGCTAGGCTTGAACATTTTTTCTTTAATAAATTTATTTATTTTTGGCTGCGTTGGGTCTTCGTTGCTGCACCGGGGCTTTCTCTAGTTGTGGCGAGCAGGGTCTACTCTTCGTTGGAGCACTCGGGCTTCTCATTGTGGTGGCTTCTCTGTTGCAGAGCACGGGCTCTAGGCGCACAGGCTTCAGTAGTTGTGGTGCATGGGCTTCAGTAGTTGTGGCGCACGGGCTCAGTAGTTGTGGCGCGTGGGCTCAGTAGCTGTGGTGCAGGGGCTCAATTGCTCCACGGCATGTGGGATCTTCCCGGACCAGGGCACGAACCCATGTTCCCTGCATTGACAGTCAGATTCTTAACCACTGTGCCACCAGGGAAGCCCAAACTTTTAAATTTATGAAAAATTGGCAAAGCTGGTTTGCATAATTCATTCGGCTGCTTTTCGTTGAATTTCTCTTTGTATAATTAAAAAAAATTTTTTTTTCTCCCTTATCCTCATTTCCTAACACTCTGGTCTAATCAGCTGTGTTATTTCCTAAAGAGTTGAAAAGAAAAATTGTCACAGATATCCAGGCTGTGAGATTCCTCTTAGTTGGAAATAAGCCGCACATGTCAGTATTCATTCAGAGGCTGAAATTTGCTTTGCCCTGTGCTTTTGAAAGCCTAAAAGCAATTTCAGATCATCTTCTATCATATAGCTGTCTTTTTAGCAGTGCAAAAGCTTAGTTTCCTAGAAATGATTGAGGCTTCAGCCAACAGCCATGTGCTGATATATACAAATTCGATCCATTGGCAAAGAGAAGTACTTTATTAAAACTACTTGTAATTAAGTGTATGTTTAACTGTGTCTGAAGCCCTGACCATGTAACATGTGGAACAGCCAGGGAGATAAAAAAACTCTTTCAAATAACACTCTGCAATGAGGGCTGCTTACCTTGTTTTACCCTCTCTGGACTTTGCAGTCCTGGCTGTAATAGTTAGAAACCTTAGGCCAAGTGTCCCTGGAGGGTTCATTAACTTGGGACCTTAGGAAAGCAAGGAAATGACTTGTTGAGATTACACATTGTTGGGACCCCACATTAAAGAATGAGATCTACCTAATTGAATTATACAGTTAACATAAATAACACCATGTAAACAGCAGACTCCAGATCAAATAGAATTTGTGGACGATTTTAGCCTGGAGTGGCTGACAGAGTGGTCCCTTGTTCCAGTGCTGCGCGGTTTCCTCTTTCTTCTTCCTGTGTCATCTGTCTGAGTCTGTGCACGCCCTTTGGGATGGGGCTGTTCTCGTTCCACTCAAGTTAGCACTGCAGTGCTATCAGAGGATGCAATGTGTGTATCAGAGCATTAGGGACATTTCTCAGAGTCTCTGTTTGTAACTGTTGACGGATTAGATTAATGGGGGGAGGGAGCTTTTGATTGCAGGAGACAGGCACTCCCTTGATTTGCTTTAGTGGAAAGAGGATTTATTGTAAGGATGTATGTTGACTGACACTGTAGGAACTAGCTGTTGTCCTGTTCTCTCATGGGCTCTATCGTCTCTTCCATTGTGTCTTTGCTCCTCTTTGTCTGTTTTTTCTCTTCCCTCTACAGATAGAATTCTTTGACTTATAATTTTCTCTCCCTCATAAATTTAACTTTCACATATCTCTCTGGGCCTCCTTCTAAATCCAGAACTTTAAGCTGCAGCTCTGAACATTCACTGGCTCAGTCTCTGTTGTTCTGAATTAAAGTCCTGGTCTGATGTAGGGTATTATGGATTTTAATACTTGTCTCTCCCCCGAGACTGGATGCTTTTTGAGCATAGGGATGAAGTCTGTTTTCTTTGCCACAGTATACCCACAATGCTTAGCACAGGATAGGTACCGAGTAAACACTTTATGAATGAATAAAATATGCAAAAACCCATCTGAAATCCACTAATAAGTGTTCTTGTGGGGGAATGGTTTCTACATGACTTCAACTGGCTGAGTCTTCTCAAACAGCAGTCGGTTTAGGCTGAAGCCACCTTATTTCTTTCCTAGTCGCTAAACGTATCTCACTGCTCCAAGGACTTTGAAACTGCTTTGCAAATTAGGGTCAAAATATTCAGTAAAGATCAACGTGATGAAAACATTCAAAGAGTTAATGTCGGGAGAGAGATTGTTTCCATGGTGACTTCTGCTTCAGGGAGCCCTCGTGCTGATGAGAGTGAGTCAGCTGACCCACCACCAACTCAGAGTCATCCAGTTGTTACAAACCTACGGTCCACCTGCCGCATCAAGCATTGATGGCAGTAACCCTGTATTTGATTCATTACTGGGAGCTCCTTCTTTGGGTAAAATGAGCTTGTAAAAGCAGGTGGAAGTGGTGCAAGAGGGAAGAAGTGGATTCAGAGGCTGAAAGTCAGGGGTGTGCTTTCACTTACTCATGGAATGGCTTTTCTCTTTATGAGGTGCCATGGTTATCTGACTGTCCCTCCAGGGAATCTGTGTCCTGGTTATAGTCTGTGTTCCTGACCACACTGCAGTGACAGAGGGGCCACTCTGCTCCTTTGGGGCTGAAGAACAGCTTCCTGATTATAGAACAGGTGTTGGACAAAGTCCTTACTGTCAGAAACATGGACCCCAGATACTTCTTGGGCGAACTACCCCCCAACTCCCTGCCTACCACCACTGCAATCAAGTACTCGTTCTTGTTCTTTTTTAACCATTTCACACAGTGATCCTCTGGTAGCAGAAGTCACTATACTGTGGTTTTCTACTATTGATCCTAAACCTTTCGTATTGCTTTACCACGAGACAGATAGCAGATAATATTTTCACCAACATTCTAAAAATTACCTAACTAAATGTTATTTCCTCCAACATAGTTACTTTGGGAGATGAAATGTTTATTCCAGTGATACATTTGTTACCGAAACATTTTTAGAACTCCTCTTTCCATACCATTAACTTGCTTCTCTCTTATTCTGAAGTATAATTCAAAACTTTTATATAGTATATAAAAGAATGTATTCAGTAAGTATCTATAGGAATATATGGATAAAGACGTGAATACGTATGTGTTTTCACTCTATTCTCCTTAGAACGCTTTTACATGTACCTCATCTTTTTTTTTCTAAATGAAAGATCCAAATATTTGATGAGCTTTCCCATTTTTATGTGAATGTCCAAATTTGTACATGGCTAACTGTGCAGTTCTTCACTTGACTTTAACTTTAGCAACTTCCAGTACAGCCCCTCAAGTTTGATATTTGCTGTTGGACATTAGAAACAATATTATCTGCATGCAGTGAAATTTTAGGTTTCATTGCCTAAAACCTGAAGTAGAAATAATATGGACTTTCCTTGTCATCTGTAGGAAATGTTTGATGTTATACTGGATGAAAACCAGCTGGAGGATGCGTGTGAACATCTGGGAGAATACCTTGAGGCCTACTGGCGTGCCACTCACACGACCAGTAGCACCCCCATGACCCCGCTTCTTGGAAGGAATTTGGGCTCAACAGCACTCTCACCATATCCCACAGCAATTTCTGGGTTACAGGTAGTGTCACTTGTGCTCTTACAACCTTACATTTAAGGTTCTATAGGAAACTTGACTGAGATGGAGACTGGGAGTGGCCTAGAGAGCCATGCGTTACTATATTAAAAACCTAGAGTATCGCCTAATCATATAGACTATTCTACATTTTTACAAACTCAAATCACTTTGGTTCATATACTTGCTCTGAAGTCTTGGCGACAAAATTCTTCAGATTCACATTTTTGGCTCCATTGATTCTAACAGATACAGACTATTTTACATTTTTACAAACTCAAAACGTGTTACCTAATTATGACCTGCCCTAGACAAAGTTACCCTGAGAGTGGCGTTTTCCTTAGAACTTTCTCCTCTGTTAATTTATAATGGCTTTTACCTAGGTAAATTCATCCCTCCTATGTCTAAACCCTGCTAAGAAACTTTCTACCTACTATGCAACTGTCCATTACCTGTCCGTGTCACTTCTTAAGGATTATACGGTGGTGGCACTGTCAGGCACAGGGCTAGCTAAGTAAGGTATGTGAGACAGATGGACCTTATGGCCACCCTTACCTAACCCTTCCCCCCGAGGCTGCGGGGCCCGTCCCCTAGCTTGCCCAAACAAAACATGCACGTAAGTAGAGTCACCTTGTTTGGAAACAGTCGTGAATCCCTGAGTTTTCTTAGGGGCGGGCAGGGCCCACCTCGGTCATCGGCTATGGCCAGCGTCCTTTAGGGAAGCTGGGGACGAGTGTAGGAGCAGGAGGCTCCTGCTGTTGTGGTGCTGCACTCAGGGCTAGAGGTGGGGAGCCAGAGGCATTATGATACAAAGTGGATCTTGCCTTCCTCCATCAATGATTATGTACCATCTACCAAGCCACTGCTGGAATGTGGCCAAACCCCCAGCTGACTGAGGAACAGGTAGTCAATTGAGCTCTCTTGCATCATGACTAGTTTTGTATTAATGGGTTATAATGATAGTCATAATTGTAGATCCTACAGAGTTAACTCTGAGATAAATGGCACTCTCTCAAATGTTATTATAACTGTATTACTCTTTTACAGAATTGCATCTTTGTAAGCAAAAAACTGCCATGTAAATGAATAGCTTTCGAGGCTGGAAATGAACTTGGGAAACGGGCTATTGTAATATCAGTGTATATGTGCGCACTGGGACTCTTTCTTTTTCTTTTTTTTTTTTTTTTTTTTTTTTGCGGGGGGACTCTTTCTTTCCTTGTTTCACTGCCTGCCTGCTGATCCGAGTGTGGTGTTCCACCGACTAGTTTGGGTTGGCTTCAAATTGTACACTGTAGGGTGAGAAACGGATTCATGAAGCGATATGCTTCCACCTACACTAGTAGGTGGAAATGAAATGTTGCACTTTGTTTATGAATATAACACTCCTGACTTATCACCTCCAAGATGTCCACGTAGAGTGCTTCTCCCAGTTTCACTTGAGTTACCGTGGTGCCCTTTATCCTGGGGCCTAGTTCTCCTAGTAACCATGGGCACTTAATTGTGAGACCCCTGGTTGGGGCTCCTAGCACAGGCTGTGACTGTTGAATGAGCTTCCTGCTGTGTGCAGGTGGGTGTCCTTTAGAGGAAATGCATCTGGGTCTTTGGTTTCATCAGCATCCTGTTTCTTAACTGAGGCGACCTACCTAAGGAAGTAGACACAGCTATGATACATGTTTTCCCATGATTTGAAGCAAAACGTTAATAGCCTTTTCTGAGTGCTCAAATAAGTGTCTAAAGATTAATTTCAAGTAATGGTATTAGAGGAATTTAGTTTATATTCTGAAGATTATTTCTGCAGGACATTTCAGTTGAGGAAGCAAGAATTGTAAATATATCAATTCACTGGCTCCATAATTATTGTGTACTTCTTTGGAGAGAATATTGTTGAGTCTTATGTAGGATGTAGAAACAAATATTTTATGGGTAGCACAAATCATAATTTTATTAAAATATTTTTTAAAGGTATCAGGAACATTCAGCTAATAAAGATGAACTGTGTGACTTTAGAAGGAGAAAGGTTTTATCAGTTCAAGAGAGGAATAAAGTAACAGATGCTATTCTGAACTTTAACTTATTTCCCAACAGTAAAATAATCCTCATTTTGCAATAGAAGTGGAATTATTAGGCCTTCGTAAATATATTAAGTTCCATTCAGCAGCTAACTTTGAATTCTGTGTTTTTAATAGGAAGCATAATTATGCAGTATTATGTAATTAAATTCATAAACTACCAGCACTTTGGCATCTTTGCATGTTGTGTCCCAAATACATAAGACCAGGTATTTCGAGCAGACCATTTGTACGTCAGAATGTTTTATTGAGTCAGATATTTAGCATCTTATTGTCCAGATCCTACCGTTGTACATACATTTGCATGTTCTAGAAGAATGAAGCTGATGTAATTTAACCAGTGAACCATCTGATATTTTTAGAGTCAGCGTATGAGGTACAGCAACCACTCCACAGAGAACTCTCCAATTGAAAGGCGAAGTCTAATGACCTCTGATGAAAATTATCACAATGAAAGGGCTCGGAAGAGTAGGAACCGCTTGTCTTCCAGTTCCCAGCATAGCCGAGATCATTACCCTCTCGTGGAAGAAGATTACCCTGACTCATACCAGGACACTTACAAACCTCATAGGAACCGAGGATCGCCTGGGGGATATAGCCATGACTCTCGACATAGGCTTTGAGTCTGCAGAAACAAGCAAAATATTCATCTGTTGACAATTTGCCATTGCACTGCTAGGATACAACCAATCATCTTAACTCGGCAACTACAGCACAGTATTGACTGTGCTTATGGGCTGCTGTCATTGATGCTAAGAAGGGGCAAAAAGAAAAAAAAAAAAAAATGTACATTATGCCCTTAAGTCTAGATGGATATTAGATGCCCAATCATAGAGATATTTTTAAGTGCAACATTTACATAACAGTACCTTTTGTTTTCTTCATTAGGTTTAGACACATCAATTTGTAATTTAAGGTACTTATCAAGGCACATATAAAATAATTTCCCATGCTGGAAATTCCAAATGACCAGTTCCAGTTGGAACCAATTTATAAACCAATTCCTGTTGGAATTTGGGTGAATCGACTAGAAAGTCTACTTGAGCATGTTGTAATCAATTTAAAAATCTGAAAAAAAAAATAAGAAACTAATTAATAAAATCAAAATACCAATAGAAGCCAAAACCAGCTATGGTATTTATTTGCTGGAGACTAAATTTACACTTAAAGTTGGAATGTATAAACATTTTAATATATGTTAACGTTGCCAGAATGGCTTTTCAGACTTACCAAATGTATTGATAGTGCCAAAAAAAAAAAAAAAAACTCAAATTAATGCAGAAATTCTACAGTCTCCTCAGATTTTAATATTTTTATTTCTCTTCTGGCACACCTGTTGTATTCAAAGTGTTTTGCTTTTTGTTTAGTCACAACTGTTAGCTTGTTTGAAGTTGGCAAAAAAAAAAAAAACTCAAAATTTCTTTAGCAGTGAGAGAGAATAGTAAAGAGAAGCCCAATCATAGCTGGTTATGTGAGATGGAAAATGGGGTGTCGTTTCCCCTTTAATCAATCTGAGCACAACTACATACATCCAGGAATCTGAAGTCAGACAGTAAGAATGGGGCACAGATCCTCCTGAGTGCAAGGCTAAACATCTCCAGATGGGATTTCACCTATCCCACTTAACCACAACTACGGGTTCCGTGTTTACCGCCAGCACAATTGAGTATCTTTCCATTGCTTCACTCAGTCTCTGTCTTTGAATATCTGAATGTTCTAGCCCTTCACCAAATTCTTTATAATCATGCTAAGGATTTTTTGTTTTACATGGACACATTGAATTTTGATATTGAAAGCTGCGTTTATACAAAATGATTAATTGAAAAACTGTGAAAACGAATTTAAGAGCTTGCAGTAAAAAAATAAACTTGTAGATTCACAATAGATTTGTTTACTAAAATTGTATCATTTTTATTGCAGAGAATTATAAAGCATTTGAAGATTGAACTGCTTTATTTCTAATGAACACTCCTCTTTACCTATTAAGTCTTCACAGTTTTTCCAGTGACTATAATTACAGAATCAGTGACCTTATGTCTACTATAATCAAGGAAGCCTTAGATTCACTATGATCCAAGAAACTATTGAAATTGACCCTTTTATACAATACACAAATGTCTTTAGGAAAAGACTCTTGTTTCTAAGAGTCCGTTTTTCTAAAACTCGCATAGGATCAGGCATAAAAGTCCTTTTCTACTAGAACATGTCATGAAGCCTATTTTTTTTGGAAAACAATAATAGTTCATATTCTGTTATCTTATTTCCCCCCATCCAAGCCTTTCAGTGTTTAGGCTCTTCAAAGCATGCACCAGTTAAATAATATTTTGACCATGAAAATAGGTTCCATATTGTTAATTAGTTATGTATATATCTTGAGCCTCATTATAACCCCCCGCATTCCCTCTCCTCCTGTTATTCACTGTGCATACCCCATTATGAACCTGTTTAGCTGATAATGAGGATGCCTATAATCATGTAAGTTATCGCAAGTATTTGATACAATTAAAAAATGTGGGCTCAGTGAATTCTAAAAGTTAACATGTGATACTGGCTTGTGAGGTTCTTTTGTCATCTAGTGAAGCTTACAGAATTTTCAGTTAAGACATTTAAAAGAGCTATATCCATTAGGCACTTTACTAAACATACAACCTGCCATTACTGAATACTTTGTTAGAGCACAGAAGAGCATTTTCCAGCAAACAAATATATTTATTACATGTACAGCACATATTTGCATGAAAAAGAAAACACTAGCCAAAACATTTTTCTATATGCTTTACTGGTTTCTTGTTTGTGTGCATTAAAGTATTTAATTGCAAAGAGTGCACCAAGGTGTTAAACTTAGATTAGACAGCTGTTCAGCTTTTTCTGTAGTAGCATTAGCAATCTGGCCATTTAACTACTTTAAGATATTTACATTTTATGGCAGGTAGCTGTAACAGCATTTACATATATTTCCTAGTCAGCAAGATTACCATATTCTTTCAACTTTTAAAAATCTCTTGTTTTTAACGGCCTCTCAAAGCCTAGTTTCTATGTCCTCTATGTCACACTGATAGAGAGGTCCATTCAATATCTGTGCACAAAACCAATCTTTCCTTTACCATCAAGTGTCCATACCTGTTTTGCTTTGCATTCTTATTCAAAAGCTAACAATCTTGGAAAGGGTATAATGTATATTTTCTTGATGGATGTACTTAAATTTTTACTTAGATTTGGCATATCCTTTCCCCTTCCTTTTATAATATGTTATCTTCTCCAAATGAATAAGGGATATGCATTTTCCTTTCTCTTTTTCTTAAGCCTTAGAGTTTAATGTGTAAATGATACTAAAATACAGATATATACTAAATGAAAAGTTTTATTTTTACCAAGGCACATCAAGCACCTTTGGAAAATACATATACTCCATAAATACTTTGTTTTTAACTGATTTCATTTAAAGATTAGCAAATGATAAGCAGGAGAAGCAAGTCTTATAATGTTTTGAGCCTGTTTTAACTTGTAGTATAAACCACATATTCTGTAATTTCAGCATATATAATTTCAGAATATGTAAATTACATATTCTGTAATTTCAGTCAGCGAACATGTAACAATGTAGACACATGTGACAATGTGGAAGTGTAGTCTTAGAAAAAAAAGGAATGCAATTTGTCAATCCTGATGTTAATTCCTCAAGGCTGTATGTGACTCCAGTATTGTAATCAACCATGTTATCTTGTTTCCTCCAACATTTAAAGCAACACTTAGAAATGTTTATAAATGACTGATGATTCTTGCTTATCTTTATACAGTTCTGTTGGAAAGAAAATTGAAATTAACAATTCAGACTGATAGTCTTTCCTAGTAAGAGAGTCTTAATTATGTGACAATGTGACATTGCTTAGTTCTTAATGAAATGATTTTTTTAAACATAAAACAAATTCTGAGAAAATTATTTGTTCCCTTTGAATAATTTGTTAATTACTTTAATTATTATTGTTGTTGTTTGCAAAATGTATTTTTGGAATGTTAACCTCTTTAACATACCTGCATACTTGAACCTGTCTTTTGTATGAGGGCCTTAAAATTCATAATAGGAAGCTAAAGCAGTGAAAGGGAGGGAGAGAAGAAAATGATGCCAAAAGACGGTTTGCAAATTTAAACTCCTTGAATGAACATATCATAAAATGTTGTTGAGACCCAGGATGTCAGTTAAGAATGTGTCTAGGCAACCTTAATTTGCATGCTAGTGTATTTTCTTATTATACAATTTTATTTTGGTATTTGCTAAAAAATAAAAACAAAATAATGCCACTACAGAAATTGCCCTATATATTGATATTTATACTACCTCTTCTCTAGAGAAGACAATCTGTCTTTAAAGAGAAAACACTTTTCAATAAGTAGGGAATTTATTACTCTTACTGCTAACCTTGCTGCAAAGCTAAATGCATAAATTGTTAAAATATACTTTCCCCTTAGATTTTCAACTGTTGACAAAATGCTCTTGTCACCCTTTCATTTCTTCCATGTTAGTGAACTTTTCTTTGAATCAGTTCACAGTTTATCAGGAGACAAGGTAAACATTTAATATGTCAGTAATCACAGGGAACAAGACAAACTGCAAGGAAATTGCTTTTGTGTGCAATTTGTTATAACATCTAGCTCCAAGTCTGAGAGTAGATTCAGAGATTTGATGTTTAAGTGAAGTTGGCTTGCAAATTCAAATTTTGTTGATCCTTGACTTTTCCTATGGACACTTAGCCATTTACTGAGTAGGATCATCTTGGACACTCATGTCATTGGAACAAACTTCATATCAATGTTTCAAATAAATGAGAATGTACCCCTTATTTCTTTTATATTTCTGCCTGTATTT
The DNA here is from genome assembly GCF_963924675.1 of Phocoena phocoena. Taxonomy (NCBI): domain Eukaryota; kingdom Metazoa; phylum Chordata; class Mammalia; order Artiodactyla; family Phocoenidae; genus Phocoena; species Phocoena phocoena. The sequence goes on along the minus strand of NC_089225.1, from coordinate 36,592,127 downwards.
CTGTCTTTCATGACACTGTTGCATGTTCTTTTATTTATTAATTATATAAAATTCATTTTTTAATAACTTTATGAATGAAAACATTTTAGGGACTTATGTAATAAAATTTGTTTCATTAGTTCCTCATACCTTTAAACATTAGTTCCTCAATACTTTAAATATTGTTAATGCTGTAACTGTTATGAAGTTACTTACTCAAGCTGTGTCTATAAGGCAGAGAACAGTCCTCTTCTTTTAGATGATAATCATGATCAAACCACTCAATACAATAGTTGTCAGATAGACAACAAGGATAACTTTTTTGTTGTTGACTTAAGCAGTCAAGTTACCAAAATAGTAAAATTGGTTTATATGAGCAGACAGAGCTACAGCATTCAAAAATTACTTGTTAAAGGTTTCTTTTTTTGTTAAAATGAACTTTCTCAAATGAAACTCATCCTCATGTAGCAAGTATCTCTCTCTACTTGTGGATGGTTTCATACCAAATGCTTCATGTAATTAAGGGACATTATGAGAGGACTAGAAGATATTTCATCAGATAATCTTGACTAAGGGCTGTAACTCCCACTTACCATGAAAACATAAATAAGAGTGAATAGTCATGAGTTTGGGGGAGTCATAGTTACATATGAAATTTTCCTTTGTTTCTTTTGATGTATGTAAAATGTTTGTAGAAAGATGGTAGAAAATGTTATTAATGAATTTAGAGTGTTTGGGGAATACACTGATGCTTCTTCTTTGAAAATTATAGAGTTAAAATGAGGACTATCTAGGAAGCAAAATTGGCAGGCCTCCAGCTTTACAATACTTTGTAAGTGTTCTTGGTTATGTTTTGAACATTTGAATTTCTCAACAAATGGCTATGTCTATATTTATGTAGGGGCCACTCTTGCTCTACTTGCATGCCACTTTCACACATCTTTAACTGAGATCAGTGTGAATTCTGTATGCATATGGGATGTATTTTAAGATGCAGGATCATTAATGCTATATTGTTGCATACTATTTTTTATTTTTCATATGCCTTACAATATTTTCTGGGATGTTATTAAAATGAAAGCATTTTATTGCCAAAATAAACCTATGTTGTTATTTCTAATCTGCATTAGCAGTAGAAAAATAATGTAGCAAAAACATATATTGTATAGTACAAAATTATAAAAGATATATATTTTGCCAATAATATAAAAATAGATTGAGGAGAAAGAAGCACATTTGTTATAGCACAAACTTACAACAAATCCACTGTTAAATTTGGCAGTTGTATTTTTTAAAAGTATATAGATTTAGTTCTAAGTTTTATCAGATTTATTTCATCTACCATCTTTTTAACTTGCTGCTTGATACTTTTCCAGCAATTTACTTCATAGCCTTGCAATCTGTGGATGTAATTTATTTTACTTTATCCCCTTCCATAAAACTTATTAAATTTTATTTTGTGATAAGACTCCTACTATATTTACTGTTCTTATTTCTTCTCCTTCAGTAACAACTACAAAAAGTAACAGCAAGTGAGCTTATAGGGCTCCTCTGAATTTTGGACATGTTTGAAATGTTTTATATTTTTCACAGCCTACAGTCAGAATGAGAAATAAAGATGTCCCAACAACAACAAAAAAGTATTTAGGGATTCTTCAATTTGTTTTGTACTGAATACCATTTTGAAACATAAGTAAAAGCCATTAGCTGTTTTTTTTGAAAGGGTGGTGGGAGGGAAAAGCATAAACTTATTAATATTAAAAATAAAAATGGCAAATTGATGTAAAAAGATTTCCCTACTATTCTGAGAGCTGTTGATATCCCAAATTATTGCTATATCTCCAGCTACAAAGTGGAAAAAAAATGCTTTTATCTAGTATTTTTCCTTTCTTTAAATTTTAGTTATTTATTTTGATAATTTACCCCCTTTTATTTTTCTTACATAGGTAAATGTGTAGCATTCTACAAGGCATGCTGGGTAAAATATACTATGCAAATGTGTACAGTGCTGCATGTTTTGTTCTCCCTCTGCTTTAGTGGCTTTAAAGAAAAAAAAAAAGTGTTGTTATTTTTGTGAACCAAAACATTTAACAAAGAAAATGCAGAGTGCATGCATATAGTATCCTAATTTCTATGGATTTGTTTTATGGAATTTAAATGTGTACAAACCAACTGCATTAATTTTTTTTCTTTTATATAATAAATGAAAAAAACACTGAAACCAGCGTTATACCTCTCCTTTATATTATTCTAGAGATATACTGAAGATATACCGGAAATCAGTAGGTATATTCCCGTCCCTTTTATCCAAAAAAAAAGTCTAAACATTTACCCTCAAAACACAGGTTCAATTAAATGACTACTTCCTGAATACTCTGCTAGGTGTTACAAGTGATTGCAAATATTAGGAAAGAGCTTGTAGTTAAATACATACACATACACGCATGTGTGCATGAAATAGAATATATTACAATGTATGTGTGAAATAGGATTGAATACAATATAGAAAAATAAACTAGATAAACCATATTGTTCACAAGAAATCCCTATATGATTATTTTAACAATTATCAGAAGTTTCCAAAGGTATTTTGTACCTGTAAGAATTCCATGGATGGCATACAGCTTATGACTTGACATTTCATGTGCTCAATGTCAAGTGTCCGTGCTATGACTTGATCCGTATTTGACTTTTCTCTCATTGCAGTGCACAAGAAGTTCAAAAGAAATGTGTACTATGTTGACTATTACCACTGTATTAGGATTATACAGTGATTTATTATAGCCAAATTACTTCACAAGCATTATCACATTTGATCAATCTGACCCCCCCCCCCCCATGGGAGATAGGCAGGGCATAGGTTATTAGACAACTAAAATGAAGATGCCAAAGCTCATTGTAGTCTTTCTCTCTAAAGTACTGTTATCTAAAAATACATATATTAAATGCTTTTAGGCTGATAGTCATCTGAAGCATACAAAACAAGGCCTGGAATACAGTAAATAGTGACTGAATGAATGGTACCTTGGTTATTGGAGGTGTACTATATAAGGCTACCCCAACTATCAAGGCATTTCAACCAACAATCTGCAAGTCCCAACTGGAAGAACTGCAGCTCACTGCAATCGCTCCATCAACCTGGCCCTGAAGCCACACCTTTTGCATCATCAGTGTATCTCCACTAATGAGATAGGTTGTAGAGAGAAGCATCTTGTTTGTCCTGTCATACAACATGCAGATTAGCATAGTGGTTAGACTGTGGCCTCTAACCCTTGCCTGGGTTCAAAGCCTAGATCCAGCAGTAACTAGCTAGGAGTTTGGGGCAATCACTTAACTTCCCTGTGCCTGTATCTATTTTTGGTAGAGTGATTTTTCTTTTGGTTATGGGTCATGTTTTCATATTTCTTTGAATGTCCACTAATTTTTTTATTGGATTCAAGATATTGCAAATTTTCCACTATGAATGACTTGATCTTGTCTTCTTGATCTGTAAAGAACTTTGGCCTTGTTTTGATAAACAACTGTGAGTTAGTTTGATCCTTTCAAGGTTTGTTTTTAAGGTCCTTTAGGACTGGTCTAGAGTAAGGCTTATGCTTAGGCTAGTTTAGCTCCTCTTTTAAGATCTGTGGGTTGTCTACTGAATGTCCTATATATTCTGTGTGTTCTCTTCACACTGGCTGAAGGGAACTCAAATGATTCCTGGCCCTTTGTAAACTCTGGTAATTACTTGTTTTACCCCTTCCCTGTACTTGTTTATTTCCTTTAGTCATTACTGGCTAGCCTCAGGGGGTTTCATACTGGTTTTATACTACACACGTACAGATTGATATGCAGTCAAGGACTCAATGCCTCAACCTATGTAGGTTTCAGGAGCTTTTCTCTGGATCGCTTCCTTCTTTCAATCACTCTGCTTTACAAATTCTAGTAGCCTTGATCTCTTGGAATGCTGATCTATGTCTTCATCTCCAGGGAATTGCCAGACTCTATTTGAGTTTCCACTCCCTCTGTAGCTGGCTGGAATTGCCTCCAGGCAGAAAATCCACATAATAATAAAACTTGTCCCATTTGTGTCTCTTATCAGGGATCACAGTCCTTTGTTGGGTGGGAGCCAAAAACAGCTGTTTTCTATATTTTGTACAGTTTCCTATTTATTAGTGGTAGGATGGTAATTCCAGACCATCCCACTCTCCTTTACATGGAAGCAAAATTCTCTCCAATGACATTTTGCATATCACTATAATCATGAATAAGAGTCTTTTAAAAGTCTCATAAGCAGTCTATTTGTACAAATAGCTTCATACCACCCAATAAGCATTCCCAATTACTTCTTTAGTAGTTCCAAATTTGTATTTCACCCATGGATCCTACAGTTGGACAAGATTGTATTAGGAAAATTTCTTCTCCCCCCCCCTCCCCCCCCCCCCCCCCCCCCCCCCGCCCGCGCATCCCCACCCCCGCCTTTTTTTTTCTTTTTTGAGACACTTAGAAGATAAGCTGGGAGACCATCTCCCAGGTTATAAAATATGAAGCCCTAACTTCCCAAGTTAATATGGATATGACACCCATTTAATAAGTTGACAGAGATGTGTGGGGAGTTTGCAAAAAGTTTTAGAGCTGCCAAAAGCATTACCTACAGTGGGCAAGAATGGAAATTGTTGTTTTTCTAAATAGGCTAGAGAGAACTTTCTTATTTTTTTAGGAATTTATTTATTTATTTTTATTTTGGGCTGTGTTGGGTCTTCGTTGCTGCGCGTGGGCTTTCTCTAGTTGCGGCGAGCAGGGGCTACTCTTCGTTGTGGTGTGTGGACTTCTTATCACAGTGGCTTCTCAATGCAGAGCATGGGCTCTAGGCGCGTGGGCTTCAGCAGTTGTGGCACGTGGGCTCAGTAGTTGTGGCTCACGGGCTCTAGAGCCCATGCTCAGTAGTTGTGGCGCACGGGCTTAGTTGCTCCGCAGCATGTGGGATCTTCCCGGACCAGTGCTCGAACCCGTGTCCCCTACATTGGCAGGTAGATTCTTAACAGCTGCGCCACCAGGGAAGTCCGAGAGTACTTTATTATGTAAATATAAACATAACAATCCATAAATTTAAATGGATTAATATAGTAATTTTCTTTCCCTTCATTTGTTTTCTCTAAACTTTGTTTCATAATGATAAGTCCCAAAAGAAACCAAAGGACTTTTTCTTGAACAGTTGTTTAAAAAGAGACGTTTCAGCCCTCAATGCTGCCCTTTGTTTCACAGGTACAAGTTTGCTTACAGACAACTACGAAAAACTGTAGACTGTCTTCAGGTCTTACTTAAATGGGTTATTTTTCTATGTATTGAGATGAGATAGTGTATGACTAGGAGAAGTGGTGTGGAAAGGTGGAGTTTATTGCTGATTTTGTTTCATTTCATTTAGCTCTTGCACATGGGGGGCAGAGCAGTTCAAAATGTCTTTTACAGCTCCCGCACCTTTTTCTTTCTCTTTTTACCAAAGTTAAAGAGAATAGAAGGGGTTGGAGCTGTTTCTGGTTTCTTTGTGGAAGGGAAGAAGTAAACAACCTCAGTTTGTTTTCCCACTCTTGCCTCTAACAAGAATAGAGACTAATTATCATTGTTCTCAGATGATCTGGAATCGAAGAAAGACCTTAGAGACAAACGCCTCTGCTGCTCAAAACAGCTTTAGTGGCCACTAAAAATTTTTAAACACGGGAGTGAACTGATCAAGATAGTTGTTTCGGGCAAGATTGATTTGAAAGTGAAGGGAGTGGAGCGGGAACAGCATTGAGGTGCAGGACGGCCATAAGGCGACCGCTTAGGTAAGGCCACCCTTCAGGGCGTCCAGGTCAAGAGATTTGAGAGCTAGAGGTATTCAGCTTCCCTCAGAGCCCCTGATGGAATGCCATGTCTTTGAAGGCCAAGACGTGGGACTTTTGGTGTTCTGTGCGTGCAGGGTTGGGGATGGGCACTGGGCACTCAGTGACATGTTCACATTTTGGCTCTGTGTAAGAAATGCAGAAAAAAAAAACAAAACTCGGCGGGGACGCCAAAGCAAGCAGCCCAGAGCCACCTGCCCCAACCTGCAGCCCGCATTGCCTGGATCCCGTGGCTCAGTCCCGCCGCCTGAAGGTCGTCCGGCTTGTCACAGAAGCTAGGGCCAGGCGAGTGCCCTTTCCCAGACCCCGCCCCTCCGGCCGCGCGCCTGCGCATTCCCGTGGCCTCCGCCCCGCCCCTCGCCTCCCCCACTCGCCCGGTAGTCGCCGCCTCAGCTGCCCGAGAGGAGCTGTGGGAGGACGGTGGCCTGCGAGGCTCGCCGCAGACAACGCGGCGGCGATGTCCGCGAGTCAGGCGGGAGCCGCGGCGGCAGCGGCGGGTCCTCGCGCACGACAGGGCGTCCTGGGCTTCGGCCTCCCTCCGGTTCCTAGGAAGCGGGCCGACGGCCAGCGCAGGAGCAGCAGCGGCAGAGACGGAGGCTCCGGCGCGTCTCTCTCCTCCCCTTGAGCCTGAGCCGGGGGAGGCCAGGCGGCCGGGGTGGCTGGAGGGGGGTCCGCTGCCCGAGAATGGGAATTCTCTTCACCAGGATATGGAGACTGTTCAATCACCAGGGTGAGGGGCTTGGGCCGAGCGCGTACGGGTTAGGGAGAGCGTCAGCCCTGGCCGGGTGGGTGGGGGTCTCCGAATACTTCCGGAGTGTGGGCGGCGCGGTGGCGCGCGCTCTCTGCGCTGGGTGCGGGCTGCTGCGGCTGCGGGCCTTGGGGCTGTTCGCTTTCACTCCCAGCTCGGGAAACTCCCGACTCGCAGCCCTTTGTCTTAGGAGAGCTTCCTAAGAAATCATGCCTCAAATACACCCATTGCTCCGATTTCGATTGGGAGTGGAGAGGGTTTCTTGCCTCACGTCCGACGCCCCTGAGTGGCCCCGCTTGGTCCACGTTTCAGTCCTTTTTCCTTCAGCAGTTGGGTTTGCACAGCACTGAGAAATGCTGGGGTTCTCTGGGATGAAGGTTACAGGTTGTGGCCCCAGCCGCACCACTGAGCACCCGAGGATTACAGAATGCGGTAAAACCTGAGGAATCGCTCTTGGCTTGACCAGTACATTCAGGTTTATGAGCCTGCCCTCCACCTCCACCCCGCCCTTCCCCGCTTTGGGGAGATTCTTCTGCATCCTCAGTAGTGATGGTCCTCTCTCCTCTTGCCATATTGATATCTGTGTTTAAGGTTAAGCTTAAGGTCAGTTTCCTACTCGTGTTGCTTATTTAGAGGTTTTGGGGGGCTGGATTAAAAAATGGTAAAATGTTTCGCCAAAAGCACTTAAAAATCATATCATATGAAACATTTGTTAACTGTAGGTAACGACTAAGTTACCAGGTATGGAGTATATTATAAAGAGATGCTTAAGTTCATCTAAGCTCAAACATTGCCTTGAAATGCATATCAGATTTATTGAAATTTGTTACAAAATAAGTGTAAAACTGGGGAAAGAAGATACAATTTTAACAAAAAGAGTCCATAGTCATTAAGATACACTCTAGTTACTGGTGTACTTTTGTTCTTTTTAACTCAAGTAGGGTGATTCATCATCCTGGCTGTCAGTAACTTAGTTTGTGTTTTTCTCTTGTGTAAGCTGGTGGTGGTGTCACAGCCCAAAGTTTTCCAGTAAAGACTTAAATGAATGGTGGCATCTATTATGTACAAGCATCTCTGCCTCCTCCTTCGTTATCCAGCTGCTGCTGTAAGAAGGCGATTGGGAGGGAGCAGAACTGGAACTTGTGATCGATCTCTAGTGTATCTTTTAAAAATATAAAGATGATGGTGTCGATCACATGATAGTGAATGGAAGAGCAGTATTTCAAATGATTTTCAAATGATATGGAGAATTTTCATAAACTGGAGAAAGCCAGTTCTAATCTACACTGTCTCTGGCTAGCTGTTTCTGTTGAGAGAAGGGTGAGTGGGAGCCAGTCACTTAACCTCTCTGGGTCCGGGTCTCACCTAGAATAGCAGGGATCTTGACTGTGTGACTGTGGAGCCCACAAATCCTAAAAACTTAATGTGTAGGTCTTAAGAATTGAAACTTAACATTGCTGTAATACTGGTGGTGCTTATAGTAGATAAGATCTATTCTAGTTTTTAAATCCATAATTTTGTATTATTTTTAGCAAAGCTAGTATTTCAACTCTGCTGTGAAATTTAGAAAGGCTTTGCTTGTTAATTGAGCTCTAGTCCTGCAAGAAAAATTCGGTATTTCCACTTTCTATTTTGAGTCAATGATAAAACTATTTGTCTCTGTAACTTAAGAATGAATTAGAACTTTGCCAACAGCTACTTGCCAGTAGTAAATAATGATGTGTGCTTTGTTACCACTAGCAATCGCTGAGTAGTGTTCTTATTACCTGTATTTTGTGGTAATTTTTGACTGGACATTTATTTCAGTGTTGGGAATTAATAGTAAGAGAAATTAATGAAGTTAAGTTCTAAAAATTTAGATGTCAATATTGTGAAAATGTGAATAAACTATTTCTCTCCTGTTAAATGATGTGGTTGTCTTATCAGCAGGGTCACTTTAAAAAATATTCAGCATTAAATCTAATGTCAGGTACTTGTTGGTCTTTTTAGTTCTGTATTAAACTGGGTATATATATGTGTGTTAGATATATCTTGGATGCTTTATTTTATGTTCAGAAGATACAGAACACAGTCCTATGTTCTTTTCACATAAACTGTTGGAAGGAAGTTTTGGGGGATTACAGAATTTGCTATGCTGATGAAACAAACTGTAACATCTCTCTCTCTCTCTCTCTTTATTTTTTTTTGAGCTCCCTTTAAAAACAACTCTTTCAGTTTAAGCTTAAAATATGAGTACACAGTGAAACCTAATTGCATATTGCTCAAACTTGAAAAACCAGAGGTTCCATTTAGGTGATATTTAAATCAGTAGGGTACAAACTTTGTCCTAGATGCTGTTGTATATATCATTTTTAAACGTTTCTACAGTCCTTCGAAGTAGTTATTCTTTTCTCCTGAAAAGAGGAAACTGAGGTACCAGTGGAATGATTTTCCTAGACGACGCAACTGGTAAATGCCAGAGTTAAAATACTGCAGAAATATGCTGCTGACACTGGTCTTAAAGAAGTGACTGACATCATTTTTTTGTATGAAATCCCCTCTCCCCCCAAAGGTGTTTCTCAGTCACTAAACTATAAGTGTTTACAACTTTAGGACTTTGAAGAGTTGCCATTAGTATCTTTTAGTATAGAAGGACTTATGATCAGTACTCGGTTTGTTTATTAAACACGTATTTTGAACACCTATTTTGTGCTGGGGGACTGTTCTAGATGGTGGGGATAGACAAGGAACAAAACAAACAAGACCCCCTGCCTTTATGTGGGGAGACAGAAAATAAGCTAACTTCATCTTTATAGATAAAATAATAGCAGTTAATACTGGCATGCAACGTTAGGTTCTACATGTTTCATGCAGTTGATTTAGTCTTAATTGATTTACTCTTAACCACAACCCTGTGAGGCAGATATTCTCCCCCATTTTAAAGGGGCAAAGAAACATTAGGTACCTTGCTTCAGGCACTACAATTAAAAGTGATAGACCTTTTAGATAGAGATTTTAACCAAGGTAGTCTAGTGCCTGAGTTAGTGCTCTTGAAACAAAACAAAACAAAACTTCCTTTGTATAAGAAGGATTTGTGTTAGGTAAAAGGAAGAACTTTCAGACACTACTATGAACTATGAAAGAAGTTGTGAAGTTTCCTCATGGATAGCCTTGTTTCATTCTTCCGATTGGTTCCTAGAAAAGGAATGATACGTTGTGAATGAGTTCTGGACAAGCTCCCTGTGCTGCAAGACCTGGTGCTGGGAAAGCCACCTCAGCTTCTGTTGTTTTTTTTCATTGTGTGGGAATTCAGAAGTGCAGAAGAGTACATATAGAAGCTGAGTAGCCAAAGGGGTGAACTGTGCCTGCTATTAAAAATTTTAGCTCCAAATTCACCCTTTTTGCATGCTTTGTGGATACAGAACTGGGTCCTTTAAGTATTTTTCTTTTGCCCTTTGGCACGGTGTTAGGCTCTGTCGGTAGACGGCATTGGAGGGACCCTGAAGGAGGAGAGGATTTTTCTTCCTGGATGTGGCGTGCTGCTCAGCAGGGTCTGTCCTGCTCATGCAGTGTGGACATCTCGAGTAGCTGGCTCTTGCACTGTGTAGTGGTCAGCAGCAGCTTCTTCTAGCACCCACTTCGGTTGGTCTCAGAATGGAGTCCCTCCAGTGAAATACCTCCCAATGAACAGTTTTCCCCAGCATCCTAGAGGGAGGATTTCCAGAAAGATCCACTGGCAAGTTTGCTTAGCTCCTTCTCTGACATTCAGTGAGCCCTGGCCAAGCCCTCAGCAAGGTCTGCATCTCAGTCCTGGGGAATTGGGGGAAGCTCTCAGCCCTAGAGATAGGGAATGCTCCGTGTATTTGTCATTCCTTTAATCTTTAGAGTTACTTCTTGTTAGCCAATCCCTCATTACTCCAATCCTCTGTAGTAGTTATTTTCTTTAAATTAAACTTTGAAAGTTCAAATTGCTATGTGGTTTATGTTTCCTAATTGGATCTCTACTTTTGCCCTGTATAATTGTTACTTTTCATTCAGCGAAGTTTTTTCCCCCTGAAACTTCACTACCATTGCTATAAATCGCAAGTTTATTTTCCAACTTTGTTTTTTATTGATGATACTTTTAGATTTTGCAAATTGAATTTTTAGTATGTAGAGACTTGATTAGTTATCTCCCTTCTAACCTTTATGTCTTCCAAATCTGATTTATTTATTCACTCATAGTTTATTAAGCACAAGCTTTATTCTAGGCTCTGTGTTAAGGCCTGAGAGAACTGTAGTAAACCTGACAGAAATGGATTTTTTGCTCCATGTGAGACAGAATCCACGGGGCTTAGTGATAGTTTGGATATGAGGTGAGAATGAAGAATCAGGAGGACTCTCAGTTTATCTGCCTTAGTATTTGTAGTATTTGTGTTTTCTGGCTTTGGTATGATTCACAGAGATAGAAGTCCTCCAGGATGACAGTAACATTTCTTTTTGCTTAATTTACTGACTGGTAGCTGGTAGGATATATATATATATATATAGACTCTTAGAACCTGGCAGTAAACAGAACTGGTAGGCTGCCTGCGTATATCAAAAGGAAGTGAAGAAGGGAAACAAGCATTTTCATGACAAAACAGTAAAGTATTGATTGGGAAACTAAAGCCTAAGTGATAACTCAAAATTCCATCCAGGCACTGTGACAGTGTATAGTTGTTTTGGCTTATCTGAGAAACTGCAAGAATGCTATGGCATAGATATTCTAGAAGAAGAACCATACTAAGCAGTAAACTTGTCATGAATCACATGCTTCAAAGAGTTGGTATAACCAAAAGTTCTATTACATTTTCCCATAATAACATCTCTTTGTATACATATTATATATTCTATGGAATGTTTGTTTTGAAGTGCATTATAACAGTTTTTAGCTACAAATTTGTGTTTTTCATAGAACATTGTTCTGGTAATGAGAGACACAAGTTGGGGTGGTGAAAGAACCTAAGGATAGTCAAAGGAAGTTGATTTAATATTAGAAAGTGTGAATAATCTAACACTATTGTTGGGGATAAACTGGCTCTTCACCATTGAGTCAGCACCTTTATCTTTGAGCCCATTGCACAATTATGTCTTAATTTTATAGTTCTCACTGTGACCCATGTGCTATACCTTAGACTTAGGAAGCTGTTATATAGCCATTGCTGCTTTATTGTAAAAACACACAAATATTCAAATAGAGACAAGTCCTAGGAGGGAGTAGATATAAGTTGGTATTGAATGTGGCTTGTAGGAGTTTAGGTGGGGTGAAGAGGTGAAGGACCTCTGGATCATGGCCTCATTGGAATGCCCTCCAAAGAAATCTCAGACTGCTCCACAGAACATGTGGCTCCTTGGAGATTTTCTACGTTCTGCACATGCTTGATGTGAGACTCTTTCTTCCTCTTTTTCTTTTTAAAATATTTTAACCACTAAAAAAAACCCTCATGAGTTCAAATATGTTAGCTTGCATTCACTTGAATGACTTTAGAAATCTGCTTTCTGTCTTAAGAGTTTGGAGGAATGTTTGCATATTTATGGCATTTGTAGGTGACAGGAATTCATTGTGTTTGTAAAATTAAATAGACAGAAGAGGGAGGTTGTTTCCAGTATGGACAGTGGTTTGAGTAGCTTCTTTACTACCCCTGTCAACATCTCTGACACTCTTTTCTCCTGTTTACTCTCTACCATGCCAGACATGAATTCTCGCCTTGTATTGTCCACCAAACCTTCTCTCCCCAGTGTGCTTCCTTTATTTCTAGGTACTAGTGAAGAAAGACTTAACAAGACTTTACATCTTTATCTACCACAGGTTATGTTATCTAATTTCAGCTTATTCTCTAGTTCATTCATTCATTCAGTGGCTGTAAAAGGTGTGTCTTGAAACTGTTCCCTCCATCCTGTCCTTAGCTGGCAACTAACTTGTGTAAGGAGGAGCCGGAATCCCGTTGTGAGCCTCTTCTGCCATCTGCTTTATCTCAGTGTATGTGTGTTGATTGCACAGTGGTTTGTTCACAGTAGTTTCACCTTATCATGTTCATCTTGTGGTCAAGTATGATACAGAATCTTTCTTTAGTTGTTGTTTTTTTGCCTTCCTCACAGAAGTGGTAGAAGAGTACTGTGTTTGAAATCAAGAAATAAGTCCAATGGGGCATGGCTAAATTAAGGAGACCACTTTAAAAAACAAAACCAGATGGGGTTTTCACCTTAAAAGCAAAGGAGGCCAGATAGTTTTTCTGCTGGTACATCTTACTATTACTCAAAATACCTTTTGAAACTCCTTTTAGAATTTCTTTAGAGACACATTTAAAAATAATATCATTTAGGAATCACACCTCATTTAACAACAAAGAGGTAACAATCGTCTTAGCTGCCTTTTACCTTACGACTGAGATGATACCACGTGGCTCCCCTCCCCCTTTAAAATCAAATTCATCTTCAGAACACCATTGGGAGTGTTCAAAACAGTGTATCTCAGGCTCTGAAAGCAATGGCAAGAGAAAAGTAGCAAAATATTTTGAAAAATGGTAGCATGGTTAGAATAAGTGTTTAACCTCCTTAAGTGATTAAGGGCCTTGTAAGAGACAGTGCTCTTGTATTTGTGATCTCTGTGTGTATAATTCATACACACAGATGCATTTTTTAGTCAGTCTGTAGTTATTTATCATAGATCCTTGCCTAAATTTGTATTGTTTGCTTTTGCCCCTATTTTGTACTGTTTTTAGAGTATCATTTCTCTCATTGGTCAGAGTAATTGTATTTTCTTCCTGAGTACTGGCAAGTCTATCTAAATTTAGTCCTGCAGCTAATACATAGGGTTTTACAAAATGATGTTCCTGAAACTTAAAAATAAGTTGAGGGCTTCCCTGGTGGCGCAGTGGTTGAGAGTCTGCCTGCCGATGCAGGGGACACGGGTTCGTGCCCCGGTCCGGGAAGATCCCACATGCCGTGGAGTGGCTGGGTCCCTGAGCCATGGCCATTGAGCCTGCGCGTCCGGAGCCTGTGCTCCGCAACGGGAGAGGCCACAACAGTGAGAGGCCCGCGTACCGCAAAAAAAAAAAAAAAAAAAAATAAGTTGACGTTTTAAGAATTATATGATTACAAATTGGTATTCAAGTGAGAAACTAAAAAAACTTTCATCCAAGTCAGCGGTCAGAGTATAGCCCAATATGAATTCTGCTTATATTAGAATGTTTACATTGTTTGTATTACTAGAACTGAAGAAGATATCTGTCATCAAAAGGGGAATGCCTAATTTGGGGACATAGAAAAATATAGAGTCAGGCAAAATTGCCATGCCGTTTAAAAACTTCCCGGATAAAAAGGCACCCTGCTCCAGGGACTCAGTAATCTGGCCCTGATGCAGGTATGGCCCTCCTGTGAAGATGGATTTGTCTGTCACCACAGCGTTGAACACTCCCTTTGATGGGATTCCATGTTCCCCAAGTAATCTGATTTTAATTCAGTCACCTTACATACTTTGCTTTAGGCAGAAACTGCACTTATCAGGTAGTTTCATTTTCTCAGTTCCTTCCCCCTAGTCATCTCTAAAGATGATAGACTGGGCCTGCATTTTTTTTTTTTTTTTTTTTTTTTTTTATGCGTTACGCGGGCCTCTCACTGTCGTGGCCTCTCCCGTTGCGGAGGACAGGCTCCGGACGCGCAGGCTCAGCGGCCATGGCTCACGGGCCCAGCCGCTCCGCGGCATGTGGGATCTTCCCAGACCGGGGCACGAACCCGTGTCCCCTGCATCGGCAGGCGGACTCTCAACCACTGCGCCACCAGGGAAGCCCCCAAGGCCTGCATTTTTTAAATGACCTTTAAGAACCTGTGTGGGGGGAGCATGGTGATGTCAGTTTAGGACCCTGGTGGTTCTAAGCTGCCTGCTCTTTCTTCAAAGAAATAAGTGATTGGATAAAATGGATTGTGTTAAAATTTTCTATTTACTTGATCTTCGTATTTTTGTGTAACAGGAGGTACCTATGTAGCATTAGGAATTCCCCTCTATGGTAAATGTCAACTATTTGGAAAACATCTACTACCTGACTGCAAAAGCTTTTTCTTAAAGATCTCCTTACTCTTAGGTGTTATAATCCTTAGCATTTATTATTTATAGAATGAATATTAATTCAGCATTTACTGAGTACCTGCCTTGCACCAGAAAAAGTTGTAGTTACTAGGAATATGAAGATGATTAGCATGTGATCCATATACTTGAAGGGTGCCTCATTAAGCTGAGAAGATTAGTGAGTGTACATGTAAATTATTATAAGTGCTGTCTTCGAGGTGTGGCAGAAGAGCAGGAGAAAGTGATTTTTCTTGGGAAGCTAAACTTTAAAGATTAGTAGGAATTCTTTAAATGGAGAATTGGAGAGGATAATTCCAGCACAGGTAAAAACCATGAGTTTAGAGGTAGAGAAATGTTTGCCGTGAACATACGTGGCAGCTTGTGTAGGGAGAACAGCTTGAACTCCAGCTTAGATACCTGGCGGTAGTGGTGAGGGATAATAAAGCTGAAGCCTATTCATTTGGGACTGGCTTTATTTACAAGGCTGAGAACTTGTACCTTGTTTTCCTGTCAAACTGGAGAGCCATCATTTAAATAACAGAGTGGCATTATGAGCTTTATTGTTTCTAGAAAGATTACTCTAGAAACAATAGGAAGATGGACTGGAGATAGTCTGCTTAGGTACAGTAAGAGATGAGGAGGACTACAACTAGGACAGTGGGAGGAGGCAGGTTTGGGATATATTTTTGAGGTAGAATAGAACTTGGTGACAAATTAGATGTTCGGGTTGAGGGACTCCAAAGGCATCTGAATTAATGGTAATACCATTAGGCTAGTTAAGTAAGATAGAATTAGGAACAGGTTTGAATATTGGGTTTTTGGTTATGTTGAGTGGCACTGTGTCTATCCACTAGGTAGATTGGAGCTTAGGAAACATTTGGGAACATGGATTAGGAATTGTCTTTCTTGGTGGTAGGCACACCCCATGTGCTGTCTTAATCATGACATAAACCCAGAAAGAGAGGTAGTGTTGCCCCTGTTTTACAGTGACGAAGCTAAGAGTTAGAGAAATAAGTCATTTGCTCAGGGTCACATAACCACATGTATTTTTTCATCTTGCTTCTGTTATCTATTACTGTGTAACAAGCCAATCATAAATTTTATGACTTAAAGGGATAATTTATTACTGTCTCTCATGGTTCTGTGAGTTCACTGAGCTCAGTTAGGAAGTTCTGGCTTGGGGCTCATTTGATTACATTTGAATGGCAGCTAGCGCTGGAGTCATCTCCAGCTCCACCTGGCTGCATATCCGAGGTGGCTTTTCTATTTGTGTGTCTGGCGTCTCAGCTGGAATGGCTAGAACAGCTGGGGGCATCTGTGTGTCTCTCTCCACAAGATCAGACCATGTGATTAGCCTGAGCTTCCTCACTCATGCATAGCAGTCTTGGGGTAGTCGGACTTGTTACATGGTGTCTGGCTTACCCCAGGGGGAGTTGTCCTAGAACCAGGCAGCAGCTGCAAGGTGTGTGATAATCTAGGTGTGGAAGTCATACAGCGTCACTTCTGCTGCATTCTTGTGGTTAAAAGCAAGTCATAGGACCAGCCAGGATTTAAGGGGGGAACTATATAGGGGCATGAATATCCAGAGGCCATCTTTGGAGATTACCTTTCTCCACACACTGCTGTCTTTCAGGATAGTTTTTAGACAGCACGGCAATAGATAGGCCCCAAGATGCCTTGTTAAAATGTGAGAGGAGTGTAAGAAGAGAACTCTGGGAAACATGAATGTTTGAAGGAAGACCCAAGGAAGAGGAATCAGTGGAAAAAAATAAACATCAAGAGACAGAGGAAGAAAACTTGGAAAAAGTGATGCTTTAGAAGCCAAGGGGAAAGGAAGCTGCTGCCACCATAGCTATAGGTCCTTAAATTTGGTTAGAAAGACCCTATGGTTCAAATGTACTCAGATAGCTTATAGTTGCCTTTTGCCAGCAGCTTTAAAAGGCTGCCCTTTTTTTCCCTTCCCATTCATCCCATCTCACCTATACATACCCAGTTAAGGCCTAAAATTCATATTTAGAACTTAAGTGACTTAGTTAAGTTTAGTTAGGTAAACTTAAGTTTCCAATGTGAAACATTTATACCTCAAGTCATCCATAAATTGTTGTGATTACATTTGGGATACTTTACTGAGAGTAGGCTTCCATAGAGTGGAAAGAATGTAGTGCTTCTGGCTTCCTTCAGAGAGATGAGATGAGAGTTCTCTATGTAGAATGAGGGGGATAGGAGGTTAGACCAATGGCGTACTTCTGGTCTTGCTGTGATGTTCTTTTGAGTTACAAGAAGGTATAAAGTGCCATGTACTGAATTATACCATAGCTGGAAAGAATGGGTGAAATAGGAAAATTTTTGTTTTTGATTAATAAATCACTGGTGTTTTTCTTTTTTTCAGAGCACAAAGTTATCATTGTTGGGCTGGATAATGCGGGAAAAACTACCATCCTTTACCAATTGTAAGTACTAACTACTTAAGATTTTTTATTTTATTGTTTATAGTTTTTCAGCCTGAGAGATATTTGATTAATGAAAGCAATAAAAAATTATATGGAATCCAAGTTACTCTGTAAAAAGGCAGGTTGGCCGTGAACCAGGAGCCAAATTTAAGCAACTGTTTCTAGAGAGCTAGAAATTTATATGACATTGAGCATGTTGTTCAGTTGTTTTGCTTGTGGAGAGTAGAGAAATATTTGTTTCTATAGTTTCCTGGAATGAATCTAGAGTATTCCAGATAATCCACTACCTAGCTCCACCTCTGTTTAAACCCTTCATTCACTCTTATGAGCTAGTGGAAAGGGGACATTTGGGTACAAAATATAAAAGTAGGTGATGCTGACTTATCCCTTAATTGAAAAATTTTCAAACAATCTAGCTTCCTTACTAACTGTAATATATTTGAACTTTTTTTCCCCAGTTCTATGAATGAAGTTGTACATACGTCCCCAACAATAGGAAGTAATGTAGAAGAGATAGTGATTAATAATACACGTTTTCTAATGTGGGATATTGGTGGCCAAGAATCTCTTCGTTCTTCATGGAACACTTACTATACTAACACAGAGGTATGTTTCTTAATATACTAAGTCTTCTATGAATATAATGCCTGGGAAACACCTCCCAGATATGAACTCTTATAGCTCGTCTTTTTGAAATATCACAGTATGTTAATATAAGTAGAGTTTAAACATAGTGGAATCTTTGATTCCCTCTTTCAGGGTCATTGTTATATATATCCATTCTCACTGAACCTCTGTAGGGAGAATTGGTGATTGATTAATCTGATTTTATATTGATCCTAGAGCTTGCCTTAAGTACTTGTTTAATAAAGAGTTCCATTTCACAGTTTGTAATTCCATTTCTCTCTTACTATTTATTTATGTCTGCATAGAGGAAATCCTAGTTAGATGCGAGGGCTCTGATGGTTTGAATTCTTGGCCAGAATTTTACTATGTGTTTTCTTTTATGCAATACAATTGCACATTAAAGAATTCTTTTTCTTTTGATTATAAAGCAATTTAGACATAATCATGTGTTTTATTTACATATTATTTGCCAAGAGAAAATTTCTGACGTTTGAGAGCTTCACTATATAGACCTTATAAGATGAAAGGCTGTGACAGTTGTTTTTGTAGTGCTGATTATAAGTTAATAAATCTCCAAATGTATATACAGATTAATATTATGTCAGTAAGACACTATTAAGTGTCTCTAATGACTTGATCCCCTAACACTCCATTAAGCATTTGATTATGTCTTTTGGAGAAGGAGGAGTATGTATAATTGGTATTCCTATATAAAACGCTGCAGGTATCAAGTTCATGGCAACACCTTGAAAATTAATAGCTTTGTTAAGAAGGCTTGGAGTAGAACAGGTGTTATAGTGATAAAACCACGTATCAGTAAGGTCTCAAGTGAGAGAAGAGGGAAAGTAGCGGTTCTGTTATCCTTCTGCATTATGGTTGATGAAATCTGAAGAATAGAAAAGATCCTGAAAATTACTGTGGTTTATTTGGAAATGAAAAGCTAGTTCTAAACAATAAATAGCACATACTAATAATAGGCAGTCAGAATTAACTTGGGCATAACAAATGCCATCATAAAGCAACTATATCTGCTTCTGTTTCCCTGGTGCCTTTTGGTGTTCATGGAATTGAAGAGGCACACTGTAGCTCAGTCCTGCACAGCTCCTTTCGAGTCTTTGATTGCATCTGGTCTCATCGTCAGTTCAGGAAAGAGTTATGCCACTTATATAAGGAAGAGAGCATGGTTTTTGATATAGATTTATTCTTTCAATTTGTTGTTTTTTAAAAATTGGTTTCTTTAACTGTCACATTACTTTATTCTCATACGCATACCCTTTTAGATTTTTTTAATTAATTTATTTGTTTTTATATTTGGCTGTGTTGTGTCTTCGTTGCTGTGCACGGGCTTTCGCTAGTTGCGGTGAGCGGGGGCTACTCTTTGTTGCGGTGCGTGGGCTTCTCACCGTCGTGGCTTCTCTTGTTGCAGAAACCGGGCTCTAGGCGCGCGGGCTTCAGTAGTTGTGGCACGTAGGCTCAGTAGTTGTGGCTGGTGGGCTCTAGAGCACAGGCTCGGTAGTTGTGGCGCCCGGGCTTAGTTGCTCCAGGGCATGTGGGATCTTACCGGACCAGGGCTGGAACCCGTGTCCCCTGCATTGGCAGGCAGATTCCCAACCACTGTGCCACCGGGGAAGCCCTCTTTTAGATTTTTAAATTGACATTAATAAATAATGTCTGTCTGGAAGTAACTTAAATTTAGGATCATATTTTTGTCTTACTGGCTTATGGTGCAAATAGGCCCATTAGCATTCAAGATATTAATTTAGAAAACAAACATGTTACATATTGGTTAGAATATTAGCAGAATATTCTAAAAGAATGATAACATCATATTGTCTTTTACTTTCTCTTAAAAATTAGTAAATATGTCTGAATTCAGGATCAGACCTTTAGGTTTCACAAAGTATAGCGGGTATCTCTGGTTTTCCAGTAATACCATACCATAAGGTTCTAATTTCTTGATAGCTGTTAGCCTGTAAATCAAATAAACACTTGATAAATTTTACAAATATCAAATTATGTAATCACTAATGTTTTTTTGTTTTGTAATTTTAGTTTGTAATAGTTGTTGTGGACAGTACAGACAGAGAAAGGATTTCTGTAACTAGAGAAGAACTCTATAAAATGTTAGCCCATGAGGTAAGTAGGATTCTGGCATTAGATGTACGGGGGTGGGATATTTCTATCACCTTTGTACTTTCTACTTTCTCATGAGCGTACTATTTCAAATCTTTAAAAAAATTCTTTATCTGCTGGCCATGCCTGCTTTATAATTTTGACACTTCCCAACTTGGAAGCATATCTGGAAGCAGCAGAAAGATTGAGGAGTCAATTGTAGTATTTTAATTCCATTCATCTTAGATAAATTTGGTCTAGAAGTTTTCCTGGCCAAAAAGACCTAAGTTGACTTTCATTTTGCATTTTAAATAGATTAATTATACAGACGATTATCATTAGAAATGAGATTTTACAGTGTCAGGGACACACAGCGAGTGTTGATTGTAACTCAGTTATCTGACTAATATTTAAATTTGTTGCTCGTAGGTTTCTGATATTGTTTCTTTAACTGAACAAAACTGTTATAACTAGCCACATTTTCTTAGTCCTTGAGAAATATTACTGGTAGCATAATTTGAAAATTACATAAACTGAATAATAGTCAGTAATGATAATAGTAACTGTAAAATCATATAATATTTATAAAACAGTCATATCTCTCTATCAGCAGAGTTTTGGTTCTAGGATACCAAAATCTGAGGATGTCCAAGTCCCTTGTATAAAATGGCGTAGTATTTGCATTATAACCGGTATGCACATCCTCCGGTATACTTTAAATCATCTCTAGATTACTTATAATACCTAATACAATGTAAATGCTGCGAAAACGTGCAGCAAATTCAAGTTTTGCTTTTTTGAACTTTCTGGAACTTTTTTTTCCTGAATACTTTCAATCTGAGGTTGGTTGAATCTGAATGCAGAACCCACGGATAAGGAGGGCTGACTGTAGTGGCAATTGATTATTTTTGCATGCCTTTTATTGCAGATGTTACTTTCTCAACTCAAAGGTGGAAATAGAAAAGTTAATATTCAGTGGAATTTTAATAAAGCTTAAGAAAACTGGGATATCTTTGTAATGAAGTTTTATATTAATTTTAATATTGATTCAATGATTTGCTTCTGAGATTTTCATTAAGAATTTTGGTATGTTTCAGACATAAGGAAACTTAGTAAAGTGGTTATGTAAACTGAAATTTATGTTTTGCTTGTGGTGATCATACCCACCAAGATGCACCTTCCCCTGTTTTGGACTGATTCTAGCAGTTGTGCTAAACCCTTTGGGGTTTTTACAAAAAAAACACATCTTGCCTTTGTACATGTATTTAACAGCTTTCAGTTCTAGTTTGAGAAACAGTAAGCAATAAAAGAGGCAGGGGGCTAAGGATTTTTTACAATTTCCCCTTTGCATTTTACAAGAATACGTCATTCTTCATTTTATACCAAAGGGTTGTTTTATTGTTGTTTTATGAAGACTTTAGAAAAAGAAAAGTAAGACACAAAATGTATTTGTCTCTTGACTATATTTTTTACTCTGTAAACAGGTATCCTCCCTATTTGATTCTTACTCTAATTGGCCAGGATGTAGGAGGATCAGTATTATAAAAAGCCCAATAGTAGGGCTCAAAGTCATTGAATTTTATAAGTTGGGTCATTAACTTGGATAGATCAATTAACCTCATCTGTTATGGATTAGTATGCTGAGGCCCAGTAGTTTATGGGACTTGAATTTAGGTATTCATGTCATTCAGGCTCTTTGCTGGGAAAAAAAAGTAAAAGCCAGAAATAGGGCCTAGCTGGAAAGTGATAGGAGAAGGGATGAGATTACCAGAGAAGAAGGGAATTACAGATGAACTTGGGAGCTAGAGTAAGCCACTTAATAGGGTCAGGAAGAGCCAAATAGGCAGAGTTCTGGAGAGGGAGGGACATCCGGATCAAGGATGAGAATGTGTGAAAAACAAACTTTGACATGGGTTGGTCACATGTTTCTTGCATACCACAAAAACCAACAGAGTCGTATTATCATCACCAGTAATGATTCTTTCTATGTATTACTAAATACAAAGCTATAAAACATGTAAATTCATTTCTGAAAGCTTCATCTTAAATGAAGCATAAAACTTTGACACTCATGAATTTTTAAAAAGTTCCAAAGACAAAAGGATAGATGAATTTTATTCAGAATGACTCAACTTCTAGGAATTATCTTCACAAAGGAAGCTTTGCGAAACAAACTGACAACTACATATGGCATATAGAAGATGCTAAATAAGTATACTTTCATGTGCTGTTATTCATTTTCTTGACTAAACTAAAAAATATTTTTAGACTCTGAAGAACAGAAGTTGATATGTAGCAGAAGTATGTAGCAGAAGTTTTTCAAAGTGTTTAAAATGAGTGTTGTACAAAAGACGCTGTTTACCTTGTACTTTGACCTCGTGTTAAGTCAAGTTGAACAGCCTTAACCCAATGTATCTCTTTTCTACTATTATCATAATGCATAATTGGTTGTGAGGTTATTTAATAAAAAGTAAAGGAATATTTTCTTTCCTCTCTTCCTAAATATTTAAAAGTGGGTAATATAGCTTAAAAAAAAAATCAAGAACCCTAAATAAAAAAGTTTGAGCCTGTGAAATCTAGAAAAAGTACATTCAATATGGATTTTTTTTCTTTTCTCTTTTTTAGACCTTTCAGTAAATGACTTTTTATTTCTTATGTTTTCCAATTTTCAGTCCAGGGCCTTCTCCAAATAATTTTGTTACTAAAAGTGATGAAGATAGGTTACTTGTAAATAAAATAGCGTAAACTTTGTGTCCTAACTTATGCCAAGTATTTCTGTTGTCAGATATTTCTAAAGTGTGTTTGTTCTCTGAACATGCCAGCATTAGCAATCCTGACCTATATAAAAGATTTCAACACACATTGGCAAGAGATAGTGAAACCTAGACGATAGGAAGATAGGAATTAAATCCCATGGAAAGTCCATCTACTCAATGATTCAGCCATATATCAACTATTGATAACTGTTCCATGTTCTGATTAGGATAAGAGAAAAAATATCCATATACTTGATAATGTATATGTGTACTAGTTATAGTTCATCCCTTCAAATTTTTGCCTTATATAAATAGACAGATGAACTGAACTATAGCTGAAACAAATTGAATAGGAGGTCTTAAAACTTAATGTTGTAGAGTATCCCTTTCTGACCAAGCTATTCAAGTAACTCTGTCCTTATCTGTAGTAGTGTAGTTGCCATCCTGCAGAGGGCACTGTAACTAAGCCAGCCTCCTTTGTTATATAAAGCATATTGCAGAACTCCTTTTAACCAAATAAGAAATTTACTACTTATATTTTTTATTTGCATCAGAGAGAATCAAAGAAGTCATGGAAACTCTGTTCTAACAAGAGTAAAATAATGTGGAGCAATGTCAGTTTAAACCTACTGAACGCTTTCTTGCTTCAAACATACACACACATGATTGAAACCAAAATATTCCACTAAGATCCCTAAGAAGAAGGTGGCATTCAACACAGCTGTGAAAACTTGCAGACATAGCACCAAAACCTTAGTTTCCTCAATATCTCTTAAAATATATAGGCAGAATTTTATGAGAGTTTAATCCACTTGTTGAGTGCATCCATCATAGTTTCTTAGCCCAGGATCCACGAATGGACTTTAGGATATCTATTAACACCCTAAAATCATACATAAACTTTTTTTGACATAAACATATATACATTTTTATGAGGGAAAGGTTCATAACTTTCCATAGGTTATCAAGGAAGCTCCCGGCTGTAAAAATGGTTGAGAGAGGGGAAGGTAGAGTACAGCAAAAGGAGACGTAGAACCTTTGGTCTGCTTTGTGAGTAGAGTGTTACATCAGTCATTTGGGGGCATGCACAAGGGTAAAGCTAATCCTCATTTGCAGAGCAATAAGTGAACTAACTTTGTTGAACTGTCGCCAAACCCAGGTACTGAACTGAGTGCTTTAAATATAGTAATTCATTCATCCAAACTACATTCCCAGGAGGTAGGTGGTGGTCTCAGCATTTTACAGATGAGGGACAACAGCTATAGTAGGAAGATCTCAGCTCAAACCTGGCTCTATTATTGAGTAGTTATGTGACTCTGTATGATTTACTTATATCTGAGTCTTAGTTTCCTCATCTGTAAAATGGGAATAGTAAAGCCTATCTTGTAACAGTCTTGTGAGGATTAAAGAGATTTTATTCGGGAAATGGTTAGTATCATGGGTGACTTGCTCAGATTAGATACTCAATAAATGTTAGTTATGAGGAACAGATTCAGAAAAGTTAAAAGAACTTACCTCAGAGTTGAAGCATTGAAGTGGTAGAACTTACTATCTAATTGGGAAATCTGATACGTTTAATGGTAGTCTAAGAATGCCCTATCAAATATTCAAATCTAACACATCTTCATGGACAAAGATAGAAGAGCTAGATCTCAGAAGATGAATAAGATTGGTTTAGGTTAGCACCTTCCAATTGAGAAAAGTCCTAAGGCCTAAGGTGTATATTGTATATAATGATTTAGTTTATTTCCTAAATAAACTGGGAAGAAGATTGTAACTTTAGGTATAGATATAGTATAGAGTGGGGTAGAATTTTGTATAGTATAGACTGGAGTAGAATTTTGAAAAGCTCTTGAGTCCCATGCTAAAGAGTAGTTCTTAGTAGCCATAGAAGTTTTGGGTTGGGGAAAGGGTTAGATATGTATTAAATTGGAAGATGTGACTTTGTTAAATATAGCACTTTGGACCATAAAAATGTAATCTAGGAATGTAAGAAATATATAAATCCATACAAGTATAGATTGATTTATTTAAATGTGTTCAGTTTGATATTTACTTTCCATCATAAGAGCTATGAGATACTTTTATGTCAAGTAGTTGAGAAATTCTAGGTTACAAAGGTTATCATATATAATCTGTTAATTAAATTGGAAAATGTATGAAAAAAATGAACTGGCCCTTACAGTTTTGTTTGCTTTTATAGGACCTAAGGAAAGCTGGATTGCTAATCTTTGCTAATAAACAAGATGTTAAAGAATGCATGACTGTAGCAGAAATCTCCCAGTTTTTGAAACTAACTTCTATTAAAGATCACCAGTGGCATGTCCAGGCATGCTGCGCTCTTACTGGCGAGGGGTAAGATGTCTTCTTCATGAATAGCATGTATTTAACTTTGAAACATGTATTTCTCTTTAAAATCAAATATTTAAGGTTACCATTTACAGAACTTTGTAAGGGAGAGATGTAAGACATAGTCCATGTCTACAGTGAGAGAGTTTTTAGCTTGGTTCTGTAAAGAATTAAACACAACATATACAGAATACACATAAACATACTGAACTAAAGCATGTGAGCATATGGATGATAGAGTTGCTGTAGGAATTCTGAGAAATGGACTTGTCATGAGTCTGGAGAAGTCAGGAAATAGTTCCTGCACTGGCGGTGCTGACCTATAGTCTAAGAAAGGAACTAACACTTGCTGAGCGTGTCCTTGCCTTGAGTGCTTTCTATAGAGTGTTTCATTTATTCCTAACAATCATGTAGACCAGTTGTTTTTAATTCACATTTTATGCATAAAGAAGCTGAAATAGAAGAAGATTTGCATGTGGGACTAGTGTGCAGATATGCCATCAGTGCTGTCAAGAGGGAGTTGCTGCACTTAAAAAAAATAAAAGAGCTAGAATTGGAGAGAGTGTGGCATGAGGGGGTGCCTGCAGTAGAATTTTGCCCATGTCTAATGCCCAGAGATGAAAGGATTTCAAGAAGGCAGTGGTTGTTAGCATTGTTATAATATAACATAAAATAATCTATACGTGGCATAGATAGATAGTGTCAGTAATTCAATGTTTGGTTTACTCTTCACTGTGGTCTTAAAAGGAAGGGAATTTCTACTACTTCAGGTAAACTCATGTATCTGTGCCACAAGCTTCTGCCCTTTCCTGACACCTGAAGAACCTCAACCCCAAATTTAAGACCTTTATTTAGAAGCCTTCATGTATATATTTAAAAGCAGAGAAAAAAAAGAATTAAATTGGGGGGCTTCCCTGATGGCGCAGTGGTTGAGAGTCCGCCTGCCGATGCAGGGGACGCAGGTTCGTGCCCCGGTCCGGGAAGATGCCACGTGCCGTGGAGCAGCTGGGCCCGTGAGCCATGGACCCTGAGCCTGTGCGTCCAGAGCCTGTGCTCCGCAACAGGAGAGGCCACAACAGTGAGAGGCCCGCGTACCGCAAAAAAAAAAAAAAAAAAAAAATTAAATTGGAGATGAAGCTGAATCTTAGTGTAATAGAAGCCACTGTTACCTGATTACAGATATTTGGAAGAGCATAATTAGATCCTCAAAGAAGCAAATCTGTTCATTAAAAAAAAAAATCAGACAATACCAATTGTCCACATACTTATTTAAGTAAAAATATCTTTTACGTATTTCTTTGTCGAATAGTTTAATACATGTCAAGATGCATATATAGATATAGGTATATCTTTATATATTATCTTTGTCTATCAAAGGTCTTTAGGCAAAAGCACTGATTATAATACTAAATTTGACAGCAAAGACAAATCATCTAGGATTGATAAAAGATTCAACTTATATACTTTGAGTAATTGTGTGGAAGATATATCATTAGTTAGGATACATATGAACTCTGGCAGTTTTATTTTTAAAAGTGGACATCAACAGATGATGGTATCTTTTCAGTTTGGGGTCTTTGGCAAGTAGAAATGTTTGGTTTGGGGGGTACTGTTGTTTCCCTGTGCAGTCTGACCACCTTGGTCTAAATTCTTGGTTTTAGTATTGGTGACATTTTGACTCCCATCTCTGCCATTTGCTAACCTCTCTAAGCCTGGGCTCCCTCTGTAATATGGGAAGGGTTCTGGTCTTAGTGTTGTGAAGATTAATGAAGATAATGGATATTAAGTGCTTACCGCAGTTTCTACTTGGCTGTTAAGTAACTACTGTACCTTTAACAGTTTGGAATTAAATAATTTACTCACCTATTATTCTTATTATTTTGTATCATTTTCTATGAGTAGTTTAAAAGTAAGGAATCGAGTAATGGCAGAAAAGTATGGGCCAACACCAAAACAACCATTTATTTACCTCATTGCCCTTTTTTCCCTTCTATTTCTATCATCTTTTATATTGTTAGACTGCTATACAAAAATCTGAGTTCTGGCTTTTTAAGTATTAATATAGTAGCATAGTTTCTCATATCTATAAAAGCTCCTTGTAGATAACGGTTAATGCTTCATAACAGTCCTTCATTTTCTTATAAAATTATATGTACAGCCATTTCTCTCTTAATAAACATTTAGATTCTTTTACTACAATGAATATCTCTTTCTGTATTTTGGATTATGCTCAATTACCCATTGTTCAGTGGTAACTGGTGTTAGTGATGTGAGATTTTATTTCTTTCAGATTTTTAAAATATATAGATGTAACAAATATTGTGTGCATACTTTGTTTTAACAACTCTACTATATATTTAATATCCTGTCATTTCTACTTCATTTATATCATGAGCATTTTATCATATTGTAAAATAGTCTTTGAAAGGAAGTTTTTAATATTTCATCATATGAATGTTCCATAATTTGTTAAATTTTTCCTCTGTTGCCAGACATTTAAATTTTACTTTTTCCTATTAAGAATGCTTTCATGAACAGTCGAAATACATAAACCTGTCTTTATCTCTGATTATTTTTTAGGATACATTTCTGAAAGTAGAAAAAGGGGTAGAGTATTGATATTTTAAACATTTTTGATACTTCTTGCTAAATTACTTTCTGTGGGCATTCACTGTGTAATTATTGAGCTCCTTGTATGTGTCAGGCAGTATTCTAGGCACTAGAGACATAACAGAACCAAAAATATACGGACGCACTCTGTGAAAGTATGGCTTCACCACAATAGCACCAACACTGAATATTACTGATTTTTTAATCTTTGTTGTTTAGGTAGATGAAAAATGATATCTTCTTTTAGTTTGCCGTTCATAGCTTTTTAGTTCATAGCTAAAATATCTTAATCAAGATATTTTATTTTCTTTATAGATTATGCCAAGGACTTGAATGGATGATGTCACGACTTAAGATTAGATGATCTCTACTGACCTGTTCTCATAGACTTTGTATAAATGAAGTGCTGGACTTTACCTGAAAGCTGCAAAAATTAATGGTTTAGATATATTTATAATAAACTGATTTAAACAGTTAAACTTTTTCTATAAGAAGAACAATTAAGACCACTTGTTTGAAAACAAAGATGAAGTCTCACCTTTCCATCTGCTTTCTCATTAGTTCCTTCCAAAGCAAGGTCTTAAAGCTGTGATGGACATTTTTCTCAAAAAGAATCCTCTCAGGACATTGTGTAGCCTGTGGTAAGTACAAAGGGAGAGGACGATATTTTTAACTTTAAGAGCTTTATTATCAAAAGTATTTTGCATAGGGTTGTGTAGGTATTATGTATATACCTCAAATTCAAGTTAATGGCTTTGATTTATGTTCTTAAAAAAAGGAAATAACACAAAAATTAATAACATCCTTCGTTATAACCATAATGAGATGAGTACTGGCATTGGTGGTAAGTGCCATTTTGTACTTCCCCTGTGTTCTCTGTATCATACTAACCAACCCCCAAATTATTGAGCTGCTCTTAAAAAAGAAAGAAAAAAAAAGAAAGGAAAAAGCTTGACATTGTGTACCTAATATTTTGTTGACCAAATCACATACAAGGAAACATGTAGTCCAGCTGAGTGAAATATCTGTCATATTCTTGACTTAGTATTACTAATGGGCAGAATTGCACATTGAGCAATCACCAGATTGCTCCCTTTACTGGACCTTATGCCATCTAAATTTACTGAGTAAATTGTTAATCTATTTTCAGTTAATCATTAATTGTGATTAAAATTATCAAGTGATTTTTTTTCCAGCGTTAATTGGAAACTGTTGCATGAAATATGTCTACCCAGAGAAGAAGTATCACACTATAAATATTATCAAATAATTTAGCTACAGTCTTTTTAGATATTAACTTGTATGTCAAGCATTTAAAAGTCAATTTGAGATGAAAAGTAAAGCATATTTTCTAAGCAACAAAGATAATTTCTTAATTTGAAAGTTTCTTATTTCTTAACTTAGGAGTTGGAATAGTTTGAGGGTTTTTTTGTGTGTCTGTAAGTTTTCCTCTATCATCTTAAACCACATGAATGCATTGTTTGACAGTTACAAAATATGAATCCTTTTTAATGCTTTTAAGAATTTGGTTTAAATATTGATCAACATAATGTATTATTTTTACTAAGAAGTAACTTGGCCCCAAAACCTTTTATGTTTGCTAGGTTTTTTTTTTTTTTTTTTTCCAGCATCTGAAAGTCTAAGGTATTTCTGTTATACATGTAAACAAACTTATCCTAAATGTGTTAAAGCATATTCTTGGGCACTCTGTTGGTATATCTTTCATGCCCTGAAAATCTGGTGACTAATCCCAAACTGGCACGTTTTAGAATATTCAAGAAAAAAAAAAAAACTACTTTTAATACCAGCCTTTTAGATTTCAAAGATTTTGATGAGAAATAATAGTACGTACTATAAGTATTGACAAAACTTTGAAAGTTCCTTTCTATAAAATATAAAATGCTCGTTATATAAATCCAAGTCAGGCATGGGAAATCAGCATTTAAAATTAGATGTTTTGTGTTTTATATTTATATTATAATGTTCAAAATGCAAGTATAACATTTTAATATTTGTGAACTTGCTTTTACAAAAGTAAATCCTAAATTACTAAGCTTTATTTGTTCATATGTCCTCATACTTTTTCAAATCACTGTAAGAAATTGCTTGTATATTAAAAACCCAAATCTATTTTGTTGATGTTGCAGTGTCATCACAGATAAATATTCTGTAAAGTAGCCCAGCAAATCCACACCTTTTATCCTTTTTGTCTTTTAATTTGAATAACCATGGTTTAGTCCCTTGAATTGCTGCCACATCAGTTCAGCAATATACCAGCACATTCCCTTGTCATCAAGGTATTAGCCAAAATTTATTCTTTTTTTTTTCAAAATTTATTCTTAATTGGATGTTTAAAGCATGTACTACATTGTTACAGTTGGTTTAGTAATTGACATGGCATCATGAGAATGCATGAAATCTTTTACCACATTTATGAAACATGCTTTTTTTGTTATATTCTACCCTCCAGGCCAAGCATTAGAAAAAAGGTGGTACCTTTATACTTGTGCATAAAACCAAAATTACAATGGGAAAAAATTTTTTTAATTTGTGTACAAAAATACATCAAAATCATTGTAACAGTATTACTTCCAGATAACATGGAGAGCCTCATGAATAGTCATATTGGTGATTTATATGTAGTTTTTAAGTGGAATTAAGCAAAGGGCAATGCTTTTGGTTTTTTAATATGCTACTTTTGGGTATAAACAAACATTTTATTTAGGGTTATTATGCTCAGCTTTGAAAAGAACAAAGCTTCATACCTCTGTACATGTGGCTGGATTTAAATATCCTGTGTTTGATACTAATTTTGAAAGTTGTGTAACTTCTCTTGATATCTTCGTAAAAGTAACCATATTGCTATACGCATTTAAATATGTTTAATTTTGTCATATTGCATTTAGGAAGTATATCTTACACAGTCTAATAAGGATTCTTGTTTGAAATTTTTCAGTTCTATCTTCTTTGGCCCTCATGGATGGGCAAAGAATACATTGAAGGCAGGTAGTTTGCGAGGCAGGGGAAAGTGGGTAGGGAATATGACATTTTGCCTTAAGAATAAAAAAGTGCTTCAGCACTGCTGTCTGGCATTTTTAATGCAGGTAAAGTGATTTTAGAAGCGTGGCATGGAATAGAGAAGAGTTTCTGTTTTCTGGCCTTCAAGAAGTGCCTAGTAGGTAGTGACAGTGAGATCACAGAGAAGTGAAGGGCACTGAGGAAGGGCCGGAAGTCCCTGAGATGTTCTTTTCTTTTCTGTCTGAGTGTATAGTATTAAGATATCTAGAAATGGGATTCTGTTGTCCCCCCTCACAGGCACTTTACATCTCTTGCTGTGACTGCAGCAACCACATACAGTACAGACAACCTCAACATTTGTTTATATTAGTGCACATAGAAAAACTGTAGACAGCTTTCTAGTTTTCTCTGCAGGCATTTTTGGGAATATATCTGTAGTGTGTTCTACTTTGTATATAGGGGGTAATAGCACATCCCAGATTATCTGTGGACTTTGGAATCATCTTCTCTCAGTTTCCCAGTCATATCCTAGAATCAATCCATCTTTCAAGGCTGGGTAGAGACAAGGTTTCTTTGCATGACTTAACTTTGAACACTCCCACTGTCCAAATATAATCTGGAACTTCTTGCTTTAGGATTGGCTTTCCCATAGCTCAGCCATCCCCTGCTCTCCGGTATCTTCATTGCCCATCAACAAAGATATATTATCTTGGTCCTGGAGATATTCTAAACTTTACCCATATCCACTGTTCTCCAAACTACTAGTTTCTAAGTTGGTTCTCTGGTTCTTTGCTATCCTCCACTGGCTTGATTCATTGATTTGCACTTTGCTCATTAGAGAGTATTATTAGAGTTATTGAGTACATCACAAGACTGGCTTGCTGTGTGTACAGCACATAAATACATACCAGCAGTAGAGTCCTTTAAATTATACTCTATTTAACATTTTAATACTACTTAATTTTAGCTTCTCACACTGAAAGGTAGATTCAGAAAGATAAGAGAACTACCTAGACTGCCAGCTCCTTGAGCTACTGGGTAGACATGAAAGGGATTAAGTTATATGTGTATTATCTTCCCATTATGAAAAATGAGTTACATTTTGAGGAATAAAAGACGCCAGACCAAATTCATATGTAGTGTTTAACCTGAAGACATCCCCACATCCTTAAAACCATAGACCACATTCCATTTTTTTCCCTCATGTTTACTTAAAGAACAAAGATAAACATTAGCTGTCTAAAGGAATTAGTAATGAGAAGCCTATCTTTACAAAATAAACCTGTTGAAATGGACTTTAAAAACATCAAAATTATCAATCACCATGTATTGACACTATAGATGCAGATATAATATAGATAATACTTTTTTAAAGTTCCACTTATACAAAAAATAAAACTTCTATATCATGCTCCCTCAAAGAATGTACGATAATTTTAAGACCAGAATGGTGGAGTAAAGGAAAGAAAGAGAGAATTTAAAAACCTTGGATGCTAAAAAGTGAATCTATTAAATCCTAAAATCATGTGTGGGATTGTGAAGAAATTGTAACAGGATACAGTTGGATTAATTATGCAATATTTCTTATCGAATGTCTAGCCCTTGTGTATTGTTCTGAAAACTACAGTTTGAATCTTTATGGTCTTGCCTGCTAGATATTGTGTTCTTTGGTAGAAAATTCCCATAGTCTGTACTCAGCAAGTGCCTAAAACTGATTTGTGTTGATTTTTAAGTCCATCTAATAAATTATACATGTTTTCTATGGTATTATATGTGCTTGGCTTACTGATGATACAGCCTTGAGGGTTTTTAAGTCATAATTTTTGCTTGGTTTGACTAAAAAGCCTCAAAACTGAAAATACCCATCCTAACCCTGAATAAACCATAGGTTAAGGAAGCACGAGCAAAACCATTTTTTCTCTTTCCTAATACAAATATTCCATGACCCTGGTGTTAGTTAATGCAGAGACTAGAAAACTAGACTCTATTTCTGTTCTTTTTAAATAGTTCTAACACAGAGAAAATTATATTGTGTTTTAAAATCTTGGTAAAAGTTTGTTGCTTGTGTAAGAGTAGCCTCTTAATTCTCATACTTAGTGGTTAGTAATTTTAAGTTGTATCATTTAGATCTTGAGCCATTTCATGTGTGTGCACACCAGAATCCTTCCTCTTTAGAGTCTCCTTATAAAATGAAATATTTGATAGAACTCTACTATGTTTCTCATGTTCATTCTTCCTTCCTTCCTTCCTTCCTTCCTTCCTTCCTTCCTTCCTTCCTTCCTTCCTTCCTTCCTTCCTTCCTTCCTCCCTCCCTCCCTCCCTCCCTCCCTTCATTCCTTCTTCCTTTCCCCTCCCTCCCTCCCTTCATTCCTTCCTTCTTTCTTCCTTTCCCCTGCCTCCTTCCCTCCCTCCCTCCCTCCCTTCATTCCTTCTTTCTTCCTTTCCCCTCCCTTCCTCCCCTCCTTCCTTCCTTTCTCTTTCTTTCTTTTTTGACTGTAAACTCTGGGGGCAAAGACTGTATTTTCAGTGATTCACAACTACATTTTGTTTATATTTTAAACAATCTTGCATGAAAAGTGAAATGTATATGTGATTTTAATTATTATAATATATACTATTCTCTTCCAAAACTTCTTACATTGGTGATGTAAAGAAGTCCTCTAATTATTTTTGCTTGAAATAGTCCTTTAGATTAGAGTAGTCTTTTGTTACATTATGTCCCTCTGTGGTTCCTTAAGAGGAAGTGATACCTGCAGAGCACTTTTAAAGATATTTTCTGGGTTAATGTTCAAGATAACACATTGAAACGGAAGCTATAATTATGTCTAATGAGGGCTCTTCTGGTTGCTAGAGATGAGAAAAATGAATACTAATTTTAATTTGTGCTTAAAATATATTTTACTAACTATATTGATTTTTAAATATGACAAATGTATCTTGTAGATATTAATCTTCCTTGCTTATATTTTCCTAGAGAAACTAGATGAAAATGTGTTCCAACTAGTCTCTATATATTGACATATGTGCTCTATGTATATTGACATAGTTGAAGCTGCATTTAATACAACTAATTAGAAACATTTTGAAAATTTTAGGTTTGTTGTATTGGAATTTCTAATATGATACAAGGTTTTGACTCAAGCTTTGTATGCAAGAAGAGGTGGAAGATTTTTCTTATCTCTTTATCATTTTATTAACTTGTATTTCTCTGTATCCTAGGAAAATTGTACATTCAAGGAATATTCCAAAAAGTGATAATCTTAGAGCACTTGGGTGCTTTTCTGTTTCATCAGTGCTGATATGTTAGGTACCTAGGGAAATAATGCTTCAGGGCCTTCTTGACAAGACAACTTCGTGGGTGGCTGGGGGATATTTATGTTTGTGCTCATGTTGGGATGGAGTGGCAGATGGTATAGGGACCTCTCCATTGGTAAAGCAGTGCAATCAGCTTCTTTGCAGGTGTGTTACTTCATTATACTTGTAACATCATTCCTGTGTCCATAACTGACTGAAATGTCAAGTTCCAGAAATGTAAGGCATTGGGTCAGGTGACCAGTAGTAGGACCTAGTTTATAATGCAATAAAGGAATAATGTTAAGGTATGTTTGAGGGGAAATAACAAATATGATTTTACTGCTGAATTTCCATGTTTAATATGTATATTAACTTTTTTTTTAAGTTGCATGTTAACCTGGTAAAAAGTATTGTCTCTGCTTTATGCTTTGAGTAAAAAGAACAGCAAAAAAAAGACAAGTTAAATTGTTACCCTATTATGTACTATTACATATACCTTTTCTTTTAGAAAAGGTTAATTATAATTACTATTCACACATCCATGTTGTCAGTGTTTTCATTCTGGTTTATTGTCTTAATGTGTGCAGACTTGGTGATGGTAGCTCTATTAACTGTCCAGGGCTGGGATCGCCAGGGCAATTGGAAAGGTGTGACGGTTGCATTATGCAAATGAAAAAACGATTGTCCTCATCTTCTCTAGGAACCTTTTTATGGAACTCCGTCAACTAATAGCATTCTATCTTTTACTTCTGGGTACTTGAATTGGACATGAACCTGATAAACAGTGTGACCAGTTTGTGTGATTAATTTGTCTTAAAATGTGAGGAAGGTCCAGTCGTTTAAAGTGAATATTTTTTAAAGTGAACAGTCATGAGAATGGTTGACAGTAAACTGGAGAAAACGGAGGAAAAACGTTGCGGATGCCTGGGGACGGCACCTCCACACGCATGCTTGTTGAGTAGCGGTCTTTCTCCCCTCTGCAATGTAAGCTGCAGGACCACAGTGACCACGATTGCTGTGTTTACCAGTTTACATCTCTCAGCGCCAAATACGGTGCCTAGTATGTGACAGGTGTTCAGTTTATACGTGTTGACAGACAAATTAATGAACTATTAACATTTTTGTGTCCTGCCCCCCACCATGAATGAGTTTTTCTTACGTCTGTGATTGTAGCATACTACCTCATTTAATTCTTATTTCAATTTTTATCTCAACTTTTATTTAATTCTGCCTTATTTCAAAAGGAATTCAGGGTGACTATTTTTCTGACTAGTTCTTCTAGTAGGAATAAGACATATTTCCTTAAAAATGGCCTAAAAGCATCATGCAGTGCAAATAAATATATACAAATTTTATTTCTTTGAGATCTGTGTGAATCAGCATCTAGGAATGTCAGGAATGCAGCAGAGTTTGTGGTTTACTATCTGTAGACATTGAAATAGTAAATGGTACAACAGCTCTTTTGGGAAAAGATCTGTGTCATCATCTTCTTGATCTTTTATGCCCTTCCTTTTTTTAGTTTTCACATCTGGAATATCCTCTTTTGGGTGCTAAATAAACTTTATCCCATGAAAAGAATATTTTCACAATGTAAAATAGCCTCCGGCAGTCCTTTTGAATGTGTTCCTAATGACTGGAACCAACTTTTGGGGGATCCCATGAGTTGGGCTGCCTAAGTGACCAGTTATTCGCATCACTACATGGCTTACATTCTAGCAAATCATTCTGTATCAAAATGGACAAAATCTTTTTGAAACAGATCCAGTGTTTGAATTCTTCTAGTATTCAAATCCCCAAGTAATCTTCTACTGTATTTCCATTATTTTATTTTACAAGGAACATTGTGATTGACATCTTCCAGTGAAAGTTGTTTTCATAGTTAGGAGTATTTCTTTTGACTAGAATCCCAGAAGAGAAAATGGTTTGATGGGATTTGAGAATGCCTATTATTCCATGTTTTATTAGTATTGTATATTTTGGGTGGGGGACTTTCCACTCTAATAAAAGGATAAGCACATATTTGATTATTGAGACTATTTTTCTTATATGCTTCAATGTCCTCTTAATTATTCTTTTGTTCATTTATTGTTAGAATCTTAGTGTTTTTCTTGTAAATGGAATAAGTTCTTTAAATACTAAATATATTAGTCCTTGATCATTAAACTTCCCCATTTGTCCCTTTAATTTTAATAATTATCTTTTCTTTCTTTTTAAAGATTTAATTTTATTTATTTTTGGCTGCATTGGGTCTTCCTTGCTGCACGTGGGCTTTCTCTAGTTGCGGCTAGCGGGGGCTACTCTTCGTTGTGGTGCGTGGGCTTCTCATTGTGGTGGCTTCTCTTATTGCGGAGCATGGGCTCTAGGTGTGCTGGCTCATTAGTTGTGGCTTGTGGGCTCTAGAGTGCAGGCACAGTAGTTGTGGCACACGGGCTTAGTTGCTCCAAGGCATGTGGGATCTTCCCAGACCAGGGCTCGAACCTGTGTCCCCTGCATTGACAGGCAGATTCTTATCCACAGCGCCACCAGGGAAGTCCCTATAATTATCTTTTTAGCATATAAAAGTGTTTATGAAAATAAAAAAATTACATAAGAAATGCATGATTTCTTTGTGTGAAAAACAGAAAAGAGACATAATAAGCAAGAAGAAAATTAAAATCATTCAGGGCTTCCCTGGTGGCGCAGTGGTTGAGAGTCCGCGTGCCGATGCAGGGGACACGGGTTTGTGCCCCGGTCTGGGAAGATCCCACATGCCACGGAGCAGCTAGGCCCACGAGCCATGGCCGCTGAGCCTGCGCATCCGGAGCCTGTGCTCCGCAACAGGAGAGGCCACAACGGTGAGAGGCCCGCGTACCGCAAAAAAAAAAAAAAAAATCATTCACTGTCTCATCATTCTAATAAAACCAGTATCAACACTTTGGAATGGGTATATATTTGAGTCAATATTTTGAATACAGAATTCTAAAAAACTCTGTAATTTTTCCACAATATACTATAAACATCTTTTACACATGAAACATTATTTTTCTGGATGTATTATGTTTGCCTGTTTGGATTATCATAATTTATCTAACCAGTCTTCTGTTGTTAAATTGTTCCTTAGTTCTCACCTTTAAAAATAATACAATTAATACTTGAATTTATTTTTTATTCAAATTACAAATTGAATTGCTGTGTAAACGTGTTTGAATTTTTAAAAGGCGTTATTGACATGTTGCATAATTGTCTTACCCAAAGAGTACCCACATCCTGGTCAATTCTTACTCAAGCACATGACCATCTCTATATTAAGACACTTTTTAAAATTTTTTATTTATTTTTGGCTGCTACTCTTCGTTGCGGTGCACAGGCTTCTCGTTGTGGTGGCTTCTGTTGTTGCGGAGCACGGGCTCTAGGCACGTGGGCTTCAGTAGTTGTGGCATATGGGCTCAGTAGTTGTGGCTTGCGGGCTCTAGAGTGCAGGCTCAGTAGTTGTGGCGCATGGGCTTAGTTGCTCCACGGCAAGTAGGATCTTCCCGGACCAGGGTTTGAACCCGTGTACCCTGCTATGGCAGGCGGATTCTTAACCACTGTGACACCAGGGAAGTCCCAAGACATTTTATATTATAGTAAGATTTGTTGACCTGTTCATTGCTCCTCACAGGCCATCACTGCTCTCCAGGCATTTTCAGGTTGTGCTGTACGTTGACTCGTTCTCCCTCACTTAGCAAAGGGCAGCACAGAGCTTCTCTCTACCCTCGACTTTTCTGTGATCTTTAGCCTTTAATTATTGTGCAAAGTTTATTTGTTAATCCACTTGTATCCATCATGTGCTAATCATAGACTTTTTTTGGAAGAACAGAAGGGAAAAACCTAAAAAAGGTACTCTCAGCTCATGTTTTTTTAATGTGGGGGAAGAGTAATCTCTAACCATCTAACAGAGATGACTGGTCTTCTGCCTTGGTGATGCTTTCCTGCAAATGTGTCAGTGTACAACTGGCAGCCTTTAATGCTAGTCCTTTTCTTTTCTTTTAAAGGTTCTTTGTTTTAGAGGAAGTTTACATTCATTTTAATAATAGAGATTGTACTCTTTCCCAGTGTGACTGAAACTCCCATCTTACCGTTATCTCTCGCAAGAAAATTGCTTTTGATGAACAAGTTTTTAAGTTGCAGGAACACATCTTTGTATATTTCAAACACTTACTGTTTCATCCTTTTAAATTCTTAGCTACTCTCTGGATATGTTTGAGGTATGAGATTGAACATCTTCATAGATTTTTGGTCATTTGTATTATATAAAATTTCTACCTCCTTTGTACATTTTGCTCCTGCTTTGTGAAAGTTGTTTTAAAGTACAATGATCTTTTGCCATGTGTCATTAATCTTTTTACCTTTTGTGTGTGTGTGTGTGTGTGTGTGTGTGTGTGTGTGTGGTATCTTAAGTTGGTCTCAGAAGAATTAAAAATTTTAATTGGATATATTAAGCTTTCTTTATGGTTTGTTGTTCAAAACTTTTGTGATGGAGAAGATGGAAAATAACTATACCTAATGGTTGTAGGATATTTTTTTTGTATGCTGAGTAGATGATAATGACTTTATATTTATTCCTTTTTTCCCCCCAGTAAACTGTTTCTAGTTAATGTGATAGGATCAGTAAAGAGGACATGATTGGCTTTTTATCTACTGGAATATATTTCCTACATTTTCTTTGTTTTTAGGATTTTGCCTTTTTTGTAGAACCCTACTTAAGCCATACATTGAATACAATTCAAAGGTAAAAAGTGTTGAAAGTCCTGTGTTAATTCCTTCAAAATATATATCCAGTGTCCATCCATTAATGTCCAACATATTAAGGGATTTGTTAAATTATAAGGTGAAACATGCTGCCATTAAATTTTCTTTACAAGATTTTAACAGTGTGGGGAAATAACTGATGTGACAGGTAAGTGGGGAAGAAAGGATACAAACTTTTACATCTAGTATGATCTCAACTATGTTTAGGAAAAAAGCATAGAAAAAAGGAAGAAAATGTATCCTAACAGTATATATTACAGGTTGTTGTAAGATGACAGCATTATGGTTGATATTTTTCTGATTCTTTATGCTTTTGTACATGCCAGATATTCTGTATTGAGCACGTTACGTTCATACTTAGAAACCAGTGTTGGATCATTTTTGTTTGTTTTTAAAGAATCATCTTAATGGGGTAGGAAAAATACAAAAATGTTTCTAATTTATAAGTAAATGAGATGCAACTCTGTTTTTTTGTTTGTTTTATCTTCGTCTAACTGCATTTGGGGCATTATGAAGAGAGATCAAGGTGATTAGTAAATATTAATTCACTGATACAATACCATTTGCAAACTCCAGTTGCAAGGTTGATTAATTTTGATAGAATTCCCATCAATCATTGTGGATATAAAGATACGAACTACTCTTTTAGCTTGTTGTTGATATTTTACGGCTTTTGAAGGATTCTTGACCATGGATAAGATCCATTCAAATGGTTATTTTTCAAAAGATACAAGCAAAATGCAGTGAGAATTAGAAAAAAGAGGTATTATTTCCTGTGCGGGGTTCAAGAACTCTTCATATAAGCAGGCTGGTATAGTAAACCAAACACTAGGCTGGGAGACAACCTGAGTGATAAACTTAGATCTGCCGTGTACGCACTTCCAGTGCTTTAAGACCTCAACTTCCTCATTTGCAAAACCCCTTTTTCTTAAGTGATATTCTGTGAAACCCCATGTAAAACAAAAACAGATAAAATTGTTGTTTTATTTCTGTCCATTTTCTGTAAGTTCCCACATTTACTGGGTGGAAAAAAGGGGGAGCAGTATAATTAAAATTTAATTAGTTAGTATCAAATTTAATTAAAATTTTACATTTATTTAGAATTTTTAAAAATGTGTTCCCTTTTTGAAAATAGGAAAATAATAATTGACAAAAAATGGGAAAGATGGATTTACTAAAGATAGAAATAAATTTTAAATGTTTAATGGTCTTTTTGTACATATAAATAGTGTTAGCATTTTGGCTTCATTTTAATAAAAATAGGATGTATTTGAGAGAGAGAATGGTAGTCAGTTTTTAAGAAAATATAAATTTTTTTCACATTATTAAGTTGCCTGCTTGTTTTCTGTACTTGATAAATGAGAGCCACATTAAAATTATTTATAGTTTAATGGATTGCTTCACTAATATTTGCCAGGTGAGAACATTACTTTAATAAAAGATGTTTATACAACATTTTTCATGGTGAGTATGGCTCTCAAATGTTTTATTCTTATATTATCATTTGATTAAACAACAAATTCATTTGATTCAGACAAAATTATTTGCTACCCCTTAAAATGAATACATTTAAGAGTCCCTCTATGAAAAAGCAAAGTTGATATATAAGGGAATTATACCAAATGGGTAACAGTGGCTCTCTGTAAGGAACGGGATTGTGGGAAGGTATAAAAATGACTTAGTTGTAACTATTCTTTTATTTTTATTTAATAATTTAATTATTAGATTAAATTTCTGTAATTAGTATCAAATAATTACAATTAAACAGTATGTTATACTTTTGATATAAAGTTGGAACAGAGAAATATAAGAAATATAAATATATCTAGTGAATAATGACTATAAGCAAATATAATTTTCAGCTGACTTATCAAAATTAATTATAATTAATGTGCTGAATTTGAATGTTAGAAAACAAGCTAACACTTTAAACATTAGTAATGTATTAAAAGTAAAATGACTCTTACTTTAAAAGAGGATTCAGGTAATTCATGCTAAACTTTCTTTTGACTTTAAGCTGCCGACAAGAGTGCCAACGTGATGACTTTCTGGGTACCGTTGCTGTAAACAAGCATATATTCCGTTCCTGCTGTGTGAAAAGGAGCCACATGTAATGATTGTGGTCGTATTCAAGGACAGAGTGCTGAGGATATCATTTCCATAGACAGTACAATGCTGCAGCTGGCTCTGTCAGTCTAGGAGGAGAGTGCACTTAAAAAAAGACCATGAAGTAATTTGCAGTTCAGGGGCAGTGTTTTAAAGGAAATGAGCTGGAAGTCTACTCACTAAAGTCAAAGGAAACCTTGTGCTGTTTTTTCTTTTTAATGTTTTTGTGTCTTCAAAGTGTAACCATACCAGCTTGCATAGCCCACGTTAGGAATTCAGGAAAGGGTGGACAGCGTTAAGAATTTTGCTTTTTGGAAAAGTTCTTTGGCGGGAGACCTTGGAAGAAAAAATTATATACATGTCTGGAATTTAAACCTACATTGGTAATTTCATCTAAGACATTTAAGAAATGTGTTTCAGGGATATTTATTAGTTATCTGTTCCCTTGCAGTGCAAGGCTGACAAGCATATAAGTGCACGAGTCCCAACAGCATGAAAGCAAGGAGTCAGAGTTCCCACCCTCCTTGGCTCAAAGGAAACACAAGTGAGTAGCATTCAGTGGACCAATAACCTGACCAAAAATCCATTAAGTGCATAGCTAGTTTTCCTAGGACAATATTTTAGCTACAAGTGATTTTTTGACACCATGTGTATCTCCTCACTCCTCTTCTCTAGTGTCCAAAAATGTATCTTTCAGCTTCTATATACAATAGCAAAATAAAATTCAACAGATACCTGAATACCTACCATGTCTTAGAGATGGTGCTAGGGGTCAGGGATGTAGAGAATGAAACCACGTATGTTCCCAGGTTGCTTAATCTCGTGGGGAAGATTTATGAACAGTTAGCTTGGGCAGTGTTAGAAACATAACATTAGACATGTAAGTATTTCTGCTTCTGGTTGTAAGATTTCTGGCCCAAGACTCATGAGCAATAAGTCTGTGCCAGAGCATCTCTCTCTTTTATTAGGTGTCAGTCACATAGCTTGGTTCCTCTTTGGGATGTATTTTTTTCATATTTGTGCCTACTGACTCCTCTTTCACCCTATATTGTGGGAATTCCTCAAGACACACCACCACTCTGCTATTCCAAGTCATTCAGGGTATTACCAAACCTCCCTCTCCATCCCTGACCATTTGCTTTTTATTGAGACTCACGTTGCCTACAGACATATGTTGCCTGTGTGATTGTTCAGATGTCTGAAATGTGATGTGTATGTCAGAAAAATTCATCTTCCCTACTACCCACCTCTTGCTTCCTTTTTCCATTTTCTCAAATTTCATTACCATTGATCTTCTCTTGGTCCTTCAAGTAACAACGTCCTTACATAGAATGGCCTCTCCTTTTCCCTTCCCTCTCTCCCTTCAACCTTTGTTGCCAGTATCTGTGTTTCTTTCCTTCTTTCCAACTTCAAACAAACATTTGGAAAGTTCTCCTGGTTTAAACTCAAAACTTTATTCCTTCCTCAAGTCTGTTCTTTCAAAATTACTGCTCAAGTTATTTAATACTAATCAGTTACATTATCACAAAAGTACTAGTATACCAAGTATTTTTAAAAGATAGATTTATCAGAACAATGACAACATTTCAGAGATGTTTGCTAGTGATTATACATTTAAATTAATAATGTTCTGTATGCATATACTTCTTGAATTCTCAGTCCACTCAACAAAAATGGTATTAAAATTAATTCTAAGGTATTGTTTGAAAAGTAAGTGTATAGAAACAGCTCTGAGTTGAACTTTAACATGTATTCGGAGATTTTTCTAGTTGTCCAGATGTTTATCCTTTCCTCCTTCAAATACTGGAACCACCTAAATAAGTCTGTTGAACCAAAAATCCTATAAAATGATCAGATGCTACTGAATTCAACTGGCTGGTTTTCTACAGATTTACCTATTTACCTGTAAACCAAAATAAGTCAGAGATTCCTTGAAGTTGTTTATTTCTCCCGTAATTGTCCAAGGCAGGTGTTCCAATTTGATGGCCAGGTCCTTCCGTCTTGGGACTCTACCATCCCCAAGGCCTTGCTGTTAACGGCATCAAGGCTGAAGAAGGGGACAGAGCATGGAGGAGATATGTCTCCTTCTTAAAGGCCTCAGCCCTAAAAGTGGCATGCCTGACTTCTGATCATATTCCATGGGCAAGAGCTGGTCACGTGGCCACCACAAGATCCAAGGGAGGCTGGGAAATACAGTCCCCGGCTGGAGAGCCACTTCCTGGTCACCACTGTATCACAATCAATGAGTGGGATTTGGTAGACAACAACTCTCTCTGTCATGTAGGGCATTTGGACACGTTGACAAATGATTACAGTATGGCAGTAAAGAATACATTTAACTCAGTTAACTCGGACTGGGGGACAGGTCAAGGAAGGCTTTGGGGAGAGAGTGGCATTTGAGCTGTGTCTTAAAAGAAGAGTGAAAGTTAACCAGGTGAAGAAGAGGAAATGATTTGAGGCAGAGAAAACATGTGAAAGATAAGGAGATATAAAAGTATGATAAGGAGAACAAAAGTAGTGCAGTATAAGTGGGTTGCATTGCAGAGCTGTGATAAGGTGAGCCAAAAGACGTGGCTAAAGGGGCTTTAGATTCAAAGGAAAACTTGCGTATTCAAAATATTTTGTAGGATGTAGAATCCACAAGGTTTGGATGGGAGATGAGGTCTGAGATAGTGAAAGGTCATACTACCTATGGCCTTGTAACCATGGGGGAAATTTTGGATTTTATTGTAAATAAGGCTAAACTAAGGACACACATGTATTTATTCAATCACAACAACCATATTCTGCCCCTACTCCCCAGAATACAACATTTCCTAAGTGGTACATGTCAACATAGTGTACTAGCATGGGACTCATTATTTTAGAGTGACATTGACATGTTTATTTGAATTAATGTTCTCAGCTGAGCTGTCTCATGGTGAGAACAAGTTCACATGCAACAGAAATGAAGACAACAGGTATAGGGAGAGGAGGGAGAATGAAAATAATGCCAAACAATGCTAATGTGAATTTTTTCTAAAATGAAACGTTTTGGGTATGGTTTTGCAAAAGCCAAGCCAAGATTCAATGTTGGGAGTAGTCTCCAAAAGGAAAGTTTTCCTCTCATTTAAGATAATGGTGCCATTTCCTCCAAAGGCTGTGGTCCAGTTCTCATGGTGTCTATGACAGGCACTGGCCCAACAACTCCATGCAGAGGATTTGGGGAAGAGTTCAAGAGAGGTTCAAGAGAATTTATATTAGAAAACTCCTACTTCTAAATAAGAATCTGGGACCTGATAATATGAAGATGCACTTTTCAAAAGAGCCCTCTTGAGACTCAAGGAA
The DNA here is from genome assembly GCF_963924675.1 of Phocoena phocoena. Taxonomy (NCBI): domain Eukaryota; kingdom Metazoa; phylum Chordata; class Mammalia; order Artiodactyla; family Phocoenidae; genus Phocoena; species Phocoena phocoena. Next base: position 36,548,055 of record NC_089225.1, on the reverse strand, counting down.
AAATTTTAGGAAAGGGGAAGGTCTCAGAGGTGAAGAGCAGACTTTGACACAGCTGCCTGTAGGATATGATATGAGAGGCATTTCTGAGAGGATTTCCTATTCAAAATGGCAACGTAGCTAATTTTGAATAGCTAATCCCCAGACCCCTTGCTAACCCCAGGAACTTTCCAAAGTGCTTGGTATTAAAATGTCATTCCATTGGTCAGGGTGAGATTTTTGTCTTAGAGTACAGTGGAATTGCCTTTACCCTGATATGGTGGATGTGTTAATAGCTGAGTAACAGACAGGAATCCCATTTTGTAGAGTGTCTCCTGAAGCACCTAACTCCACCCACAGCAGGTGCCCCTTCTTGCCCACATGAGGTATTGCAACACTTCAGTGGACAGCTCAGCTCTCCTCTACCATTTTCCTTACTTTCCTTTCCCCAAGCTCAGCAGACAACCTTGCTTCATAATTTTTTGAAAAAACAGTCAAGGCCATGAGGTGTTAATTTCTTGATTTTCCTGCCCTCTTATCTACATATTTACCTCCCTCTGCCCATTTCTGGGAATTTGTTTCCTCCGCTCACTGAGGAAAGACACACAGATTCTACAAAATGTGTCCTTGAATTTCTAGACATCTAGGCAAAAAGGATTTCCAAAAGGGAGGGAAGCAAGTGGCCCTGCTCTGAGGAGAAAACTGACCTTGACCTTGGGCCCCATCTCTGCAGGGGAGGCGGTGTAGGCTGGTGGTGGCCAGCCAGGGTTTTAGCTGGATTCAGTTTTGACTCATCTCTCCATCCCTTACTGACTGTGTAATTTGGAGCAAATTAACCTCTGAGCCACCTCTTTTAGCTTCACTTCTCTTTGGAAAATCGGAATAATGTCTACTTTGTAATGAGAATTAAATGAGATCATACAAGTGTGGAGGAAAGAAAATGTAATTTAAAAACCTAATTTCAGTTGCTTCCACATGAACCGTCCTCAACAGGGGAAAACTTATCCTTTTGATTAGGAAAGCATATTGATGGGCCACCTACTTCTGAGAGGCAAAGTACAGACCCAACTGGATCAGAGAGGTTGGGATATAGTGGGTATAAATGTAGCTTGCTCTGAGTAAAGAAGCAGTGAGACTTTCAAATTTTCTCCCTGAAACCCAAGGAAAGCAGTTTGGACCCTGGAACTAGAGGAAAAAGCAATGGGGGAATAAGCCCAGAGCGCTCTTCCCAACGGGCATAGTAGATAATAAAGTGATGGCTGCTTTTTCTTTGATGCTCCAGTTTCTTGTTACCCTTTCCTGTGTCTTCAGAGAAGCTTTGCAGCTTCCTTAGATTTGTATTAACACTGCCTTAAGGAATCAGTGGAAGGTCATGTTCAGAGCAGGCTGGGGCAGGCCACAGGATGTCGATAGGGAATCAAGAGTTGCGTCTAGGGACTGGGAGCAAGTGGTGAGAAGAACCACCAGGAAAATGTAACTTCCTCTCTGGCGCTCCTCAGAAATATTAGGAAGGGAGCTGGACTCTCCTAGTTATCCATTTATTTGCATTTTGGAGACTTTGTATCCCTTTGAGCCCAAAAACCTGGAGGACTTGGGGACAAGTGAAATACACTGAGTACTTTGTACTGCCACCACCTTAGAATAAGCTACCACCCCCTCTAACCTGGACTACTGCAAGTGCCTCTTACACATACAGCATCTTCCATTGTCACTTCCAATCCATTTTTCATACAATTGCCAAAAGAAGGTATTTTAAGCATAAAATGGATCAGGCCACCACCCTACTTAAATCTTTTCTTTGGCTTCCCCCTGGATAAAATCCAAACTCCTTATCTTGACCTATTAGGCCTGCATGTTTCCATGAGCCACCTTGTGTGGTGTCCAATGGCGCCCTTCACCGACAGTGCTCCAGGACCCTCAGGGTCCGTACACACCCTTCTGTCTTCTGAAGTCCTCCTCATCCTCTTCACGTGTCTGGCTCATCCCACTCCGGTCTCAACACCAGTGTCACCTTGGTGCGATCTTCCCTGGCCACTCTAGGTAAATAGGTCTCGCCCTCTGACCCTTGCTATTATCTATTGTGATACTCTGGCTGTTTCTTCATCACACTTACCCAGTTTTGTGATTATTCATCTTTTTGCTTGCTTATTTACTATCTGTCTCCATGAGGGCAAAGGCTTTGAGTACTTCACAAACCCCACCATGCCTCTAGCACCTGCCTTAGTGCCTGAACCCTAGTATAGGCACTCAGATATTTGAAGGATGGATAGATGAATGAACGTGCGTCCAGAGTAACACCATTCAATAGAAGTATAATGTGGGCCACATATGTAATTTTAAATTGTTCGATGGTTACATGTAAAAGAAACAGTAAAATTAATTTTAATAGTGTATTTTATTTACCCAGTATATCCAAAATCTTATCATTCCAGCACGTAGTCAACATAAAAATTATTAATGAGAAATTTTACATTTTTTTGTACTAAGTCTTAAAAATCCATTGTGTATTTTACACTGTCATCGCATCTCAGTTTGACCTAGCCACATTTCAGGTGCTCAGTAGCCACATGTGACTCTTGGACAGTGAGGTCTAGAGCATACTGGACAGTGAGGTCTGTACTGGACAGTGAGGTCTAGAGCATACTAGGGCTTCATATGTGGTAGCTTACATGATAAAAGTAATGCAAAGCTTCAGATGAAGAAAGGCTCATTTTGAGAGCTGCAGAGAGGAGCTGTACCTACTGGCCAAGTCAACAGTATACCTGAGGCTTCATTCACCCGCTAACATCTGGAACAACAGGGAGACCTAGCGTGCCCTAATGGATGAGTAAGGCTACTGGAAGAGGAGCAAGATGGACATCTGTGCAAAAGCCCTTGCCTTCCAGATGCCACAGAGCGAGTGCAGAGAGGACAGCAGAACAACAGGCTTGCTGTCTGGGTGGGAGGACAGTGGACAGCAGGCTTTGCCGGAAAGTTCTCTGCCAGCGGAGTATCTCAGAATGGAATCCATCCAGACACCATCAGAGATCTTGCAGAAACATACTGTTTCTGGGGTTTGTTGGTAACAGAGTATGTAATGCTGATTTTTTTTTGGTGATTTTTCTTCTTTTGATTAAAACTTCCTTTGGCTAATTTGTGGCCAAGCATGCTTCCAGTTAGGAAGTTAGAACCAGCCAGTTAGGCTGTCTACTGAAGAGTTTTAACCAGTTTTCTGGGTAGGAAATTGTCTCCTAAAAAAGTGACTTTTAGATGAGAGCGTCTCACTAGATAATATTCACCACTGCATCCATGGCACAGTGCTTGGGAGAAAAATCCATTATGTATATTTAAAACTCAGTTGTAATACTCTGAGAGTAAAATGTGCGTAGTATAAAGAGGTAAGCCACTTACTGGTATCCAAAGCAAGAAATGTTTCCCACCCATGTTACGTTTCATCACTCAATGCCATTATCATCTCTTGTCACTGTGAGTTCCTGAATCAGAGGGACAATAGGGCAATTAGTGCCAAGTCACTGAGCCCACCTCTTTGCTCTTACAGAGCAATCTGGGTAGTGGATTCTGAATCGTTTTGCACAGAGTTCCCAAAGGCGTCAGTGGAGATCTGTAAGCAGGAGCACGTTTATGGATATTTGAGAATTCAGCAGCCCAGATCTGAGAACCCAGCCCACAGTCCAGAGTGAACAGTTCTAACATGTTGACTTCTCCTGAAAATGAAGACCCGTTCTTTGCAAGTTTCAAATAATATCTGCCAGTAATATTTTGTTGGAGATCCATGATTTACAAAAGGTCCAATAATTTTGGTGAGAGGTTTCCTTAGTGGGGTGAGGAAGGTAAGACTCTTTCCCCAGCACAAAGAAAGCTGCTAATTTGATAAAATATCAGCTGTGTTTGACAACAAACAGAAACACGCCATGAAAGCACAACTGTTCATTTCAGACTATATTAATAGAAAAATCTGGTAAACAAAGAAGATTAGCACAAGAACGTTCAACCAAGTAGATCCAATTTCTCCAAGGAAATGTTAATCCATACTCGCTACAGGCTTTCACATTAAAAATAAAAAATGAGTCATCATTGTCTCACTGATTATTTTAAAAGATTTTATAAAGGTTAACGGGTGTTTTGAGTCGAATGAGTCTTTTTTTTTATTTGTTTTTCTCCCCTTCAAATACTTATAATGAAACAAAATATTAAAATATATTTAAAAAAATATATATATATATATTTTTAAGTTCTTAAGGGGCCCTTGCCAGTTTCATTTTTCTTTCCCTCTTAAACTATATTATGTCTGAGCTCCAGTGTATTTTCTACTTGCTATATATGCATGTATCCAGAGATAAAATACAGTATTGCCTTTGCATTTTTTAATTTTCAAATAAATGGTAACTACTGCTAATACTTTGTGTCTTCTTGCAGAAACTTCTGTGACCATACAAGCATATATAATTTTTTACATACATAAGTTCATATACACATTTCCACACCTTGTGCTTTTCACTTAATATGTCTTAGATATCTTTTTATATTTACCCATGTAGAGCTACCTCATTTGACTTAACAGCTCTGAATATTCCATGTTAGATGTACCTCAGTTTATTACCCCAATTTCTTATCAATGGGCATTTAAATTGTTTACTTTCTCCTATTGCAAAAATTCCTCTATTACAAATATTGCTGAAAATGTTTCTGTGTACTTACAAAAGTATACTCATGAACTAAATTTCAAAGGCTGTGTTCATTTTAAATTTCAATAGTCATAACCAAATTGCTCTTCAAGAAGTATGAGAGTGTTTGTTTCCCCCTATTCTGGGTATTGTCAGATGATTTGACATTATTCAAGCACTGGTGAAAAATGGCATTTTATTGCTTGAATTTGCAATTTTCTAATATGTGCAATAAAAGCTCTTTTCATCTGCTTATTGGTCCTTTTTTATCCTGTGAACTGCCTATTCATAGCCTTTTCTCTTTTAAAATTTGATTCCTTTTTCAAGTTGCTATACAAGTGCTTTTTTATATTAGGGAAATTCAACCCATTCTTGTACGTATCGCAATTTTGTTTTACCAATTTTCTTTTGACTTTGTTTATGGTATTGTTTAAGTTACAGAACTCTGCAGAATTTGATTCTTTCTTACTTCTCTTTCTTACTCGAGTCTGGGTCCTTGCCACTCAAAGATTTCCCATTGAACAATTACAGAACCAAAGCGGGGCATTACTAATAAACCTGCCTCACAAAATTGAGGAATCCCAGACCTTGGAATGGTTCAAACGGGCACTAAAATTTATCTGACAGGACTGTTGTGTGGAGGACAGGGAGACTGGATTTGAAGATATTAGAGTTCCTTCCACTTTTCAATAAAACCCATGGTGCTATGAAGAATCTGCTTGGAGTCATTTTTTGGAGTCTTTCAGAATGAGCATTTTTGAGTTCTCCTTATTGTCTGTAGTTACTTGCATTTACTGTAGGAGACTTCACTGTCTTGGCTGCAATTTATGCCCATGTGGCTCTCTGGAAATAAAAGAGGTTGGAAATGTGTGACTCGGGCTTATGCCCAACACTCCCCTCCCCCACTCCACACCTCCTCTGCCCTCGAAGGTCCCAGCACCTCCGTGGCCCAGGTGGGGAATGAGGAGTGGGTTTGTGTGACCTGTGAGGCCTCCAAGGGCTGTTGTGGGACCATCTGTTGATCAGCCAGAACGAAATGTACCCCCTTCCCAGCCCACATGTAGCGTGTTTGCCAGCTTCTTGAAGATGGACACATTCCCTTTTCTGTTTACACCATAGACACTCAATAAACAGCAAATGTTAGTAGTCATAATAATCCATGGTTGCCCTGAAAAACAACAAACTCTTGAATAAAATCAGCATTAATGGACTCCAAACAACTGTCACATCTCAGGCGCCTCAGAGTGAGCTTGCTATTTGGTAGCCAATGACCTTTCCTTTCCAGCCTGCCCCTGCGTGTTACTGGAGGGGGACCAACTGCTTTCCCAGAGTGCTCGGGGCAGCTTCCAACAGCTGTGTTTGCCCAACTGTTTGATGTCACCTTCCTATTTAGTCTTCGGACTAGATCTGAGAAAAGAAAACACAGCACAACAGCAAGTTCTAAACTGTAAATATGACAAGGCAATAAAATGGCTTGTCTGCTTAGATATTGGGAATGCTCCACAGAGACCAAAAGGCTGGAAGGGGAGGCTAGGATAAGATTTGGAATCCCCATTTCTAATTTAAGGCCTTCAGAAGTCTGGATTTGTTTAGCATGTAAATTCCTTAGAACTGGCATTCCTCAATTGATTGGAGAGTCTGAATCTGGGCTGCTGACAGAGAGTCTAGAGGAGAGCGATGGGTACAGCAGAGTGATTAATCATCTCATTTCTTTAGAAATGGAAACAAAGATCCTCTGTCATTGTGCTGTGGCTTAGCAGTAAGGGATCTGGAGCGTATCTGGAAACAGTCGCCTAGTTCTGGCACTACCTGGGCCAAGACATTTTATCTCTAGGCTTAGTTTATCTCACTTTGCCCATCTGTGTAATGGGAGGGTCAGACTTCATTAGATTGTCTAATGAAACTCTAAGAGCTTCAGTAGCCTTTGCAAAGTTAAACAGAGACCAGAAACTATCCAGGAAGCCTTGACTTTATCCATAAAAAGGGCTTATAAAGACTTTTTAAAATGTTCCCTGTGAATTTTATATAAATTTTGCCACTCCCTAAATCTTCTCTATCTTTCTTTGGAAACTAACTCCAAGGAGGGTTAGTTTCATGAATCTACTCATAGGAGCAAAGGGAATTTGACCAGCTGGAATAATTCCTCAAACTTTTAAACTCTTGAGTCCAGATCTTGTCTATCACTGTCATTGATAACAGAAACAAATATATATTGAATATTTACAGTAAGTAAGAAACTTATTTTGCCAGGAACTTGATTAAAAACAAACTCGGCCCTATGCCTGACAGACAGACTCACATGATCATTGTAGAGGTAAATTTCAGATAACAAGGTAAAACACAGGGGTGGCATTTTCTGGATTACAGTGGAAAATGGCGTCAGGATGCTCTGTGGATGGGGAGAGCCCTGACAGAAGCCTTGAAAAAGGAGGCCTCAGAGTAGTGATGTGAAGCTGGGAGGTGCTCCAAGCCAGGAGGAAAGATGCACAAGGGCACACAAGAGCAATATTTGGGAGACACTGAGCAGGTGAGCCTCTGAAAGACAGGACCAGTGAAAGCGAGTGGCCAGCAGATTTGGCTGGAAGTGAGGTTGGAGGTTTTGGCAGAAACTGCTAGTTACTTACTCTGATATCTTTTCCTCTCCTCCTTAGTAATCTAACCCTGATTTTTAGCTGAGCTTCTTACTGCTCCGAATTAAATATTACTTTTTCCAAGTTCCTTTGCAGTTAAGTGTGAACATGTGGATGAGTTCCGGCCTATAAAATATTGATACAAGCAGAAATGTTCTGGGGGACTCTAGGAAAATGCATGTTTATCTTTCCCCTTTTTTCCTGCTACTTGGAAAGCAGATGAAGTGGCTTGAGCTCTAGCAACCATCTTGGACCAGGATGTGATTTGAGAATGGGTATCACATGCTAAAATTTCTAGAGAAGAAAGGAGACTGGGTCATTAATAATGCTTGGAAGCTGCATACTAGCCCAAGACTGCTTATCTTCAGACTTGTTTTATGTGAAAGAGATTTTTAGGGCATAATTCTTTAGTATTTTTCTTAAAAAAAATTCTTTTTATTAAAGTGTAGTTGATGTATAATATTACATGTTACAGGTGTACACTATAGTGATTCACAATTTTTAAAGGTTATGCTCCATTTTTAGTTATTATAAAATGTTGGCTATATTACCTGTATTGTACAATATATCCTTGTAGCATTTTTTTTTTTTGGCCGCACCATGCAGCATGTGGGATCTTATTTCCCGGACCAGGGATCAAACCTGCGCCCCCTGCAGTGGAAGCTCAGAGACTTAACCACTGGACCACCAGGGAAGTCCCCCTTGTAGCTTATTTACTTTATGCATAGTAGTTTGTACCTCTTAATCCCCTACCCCTATCTTGCCCCTCCCCCTTTCCCTCTCCCCACTGGTAACCACTGGTTTGTTCTTTATATGTGTGAGTCTGTTTCCTTTTTTATTATACTCACTAGTTTGTTTCATTTTTTAGATTCCACACATAAGTGATATCATACAGTATTTGTCTTTCTCTGTTTATTTCACTTAGTGTAATACCCTCCAAGTCCATCCGTGTTGTTGCAAATGGCAAAATTTCATTCTTTTTTATATATATACACACTTTCTTTATAGTAATTTCTAATAAAGTTCAATGAAGTTAAGAATAATAATAGTAGCTAACCTTTTTTTTTTACCATGTGTCCTGTATTGCAAAAAGTATATTACATGTATTATTTAATTTAGTGCTAACAGTAACTCTGTATGCTAGGTACTGTTGTAATCTCTATATTTCACATGAGGAAACCGAGTCTTGGAGAAGCTAGTAACTTTCCCAAGGTCACACGGTAGGTTCACAATGGAAATGGACAATATTTCCCTAGTTTTGTTTTTTGTTTTTTTGGGTTTTTTTTTTTTTTTGCGGTACGCGGGCCTCTCACTGTTGTGGCCTCTCCCGTTGCGGAGCACAGGCTCCAGATGCGCAGGCTCCGGTCGCGCAGGCTCACGGGCGCGCAGGCTCACGGGCCCAGCCGCTTCGCGGCATGTGGGATCCTCCCGGACCGGGGCACGAACCCGTGTGCCCTAGCATCAGCAGGCGGACTCTCAACCACTGCGCCACCAGGGAAGCCCTCCCTACTTGTTTAAGAAGAAGGTTAGTGAGTTCTCTCTGTCGCCCCAGACAGGTATAAACTGAGTCTGGGGTGCTGAGCAGAGATTTCTAGGCTAATAGGATTTATCTGGCTGGTTCAGAGAGCAGGACATGAATTTTGACGCCCTGGGTTTTGAGGACATTTTGACTGTGCCGTCCAAGCATACTATCTGTAGTGATGTTCTTTCTAAATATATCACAGGAGAGAGTTAAAATACAGAAATATATGTAAGTTAAAGGCAAAAAAATGAACCCCCTGTTTATAAATTTATCTTCTTTCTTACAGATTCAAACAACGCATTTGGGTTATGAAGATAAAAGCTTTGCTTATGAACCATGTGTGAGTCACAGTGACTTTAGGAAATGATGATTCAGCAAATGATTCTACGAAAGTTGACAGTAAGCAAACTATTTCAAGTTCTCTTAGAGTCGTAGAGTTGGAAGGACTATGGGATGCCGAGGGCCCCCCAGCACTCCTAATCAGAGGTTGTACTGCCGTCTTCTATACCCTTTGAGTTACAGCAACTATTACCTCACCAAGCAGGCTGCTCCTTCGTCAGACAGCTCTAGTTATAAGAATGTCTCTGTCTATGTTAGCCCCTAGTCTACCTCTCTGTGACCCCCCTCGCCCTCCATTGAGCCTCATTCTGCCATTTGGAGCTGCTCAGGGATTCTGTCTAATCCCTCTTCCACATAATATTAACCTATGACTGTGTTTCCAAGTTCCAACTCTGAGGTTGCCTACCTCTGAACAAAAACTAAAACTCTGTGTGTGTGTGAGAGAGAGAGTGTGTGTATGTCTGTGGTATTGAGGGGAGGAAGAGAAGACCAAGTCAGATCACCACTCCAGGACCAGCTGGTTCACTCTGGTGCTTGAACATGCACGTCCAAGCCTACATTTGCTCAGTGCTAGCTGGGCTTGTTACTTTCAAAGGTGATTTTGCCTAGTGCTTTCTAGCTTAGAACATCCAACTGCTCTTTCTGTTGCCTGTGAGTTAACGCATGAGGGAGGATGAGAGTGACTCCTGGGAAAGGTGACTATCTTCAAGTTTACCTCAGTCCATGGAACCCTCAGAGGATGGGCATCCAGATGAGCTATCATTCCAGGAAATACCTCTCTGCCCACACGCTCCCCTCAACCCCCAACACACATACCCTGAGCCCTGAATCAAAGGTAGGGCTGCTGCCACAAAGCTGATGAGGGACAGCTCAGTGGCTCATTAAGAATCGGAGAGGCTATGGCTCCAGAGTCATCATAGTGACAGGGATACTCGAAAGGAGACACAGAGTCTGATGCTGGCAGTTCGACGTGGGAGCCCAGCCACACACATAGGAGAGAGGGCTCTGGTGTCAGCGCTGCAGCTAAATAGCCATCTTCCTTACCTTCTCTGATGGCCAGTGTCCTCATCTATCAAATTTGGTAGGAATCCCTTTCTTGCAGGCCCTAGCACCGATGTTTACTCAGTAGCTCTAAACTTCCTTCCTTTCTTGGCTCAAAATGTTAAGGCAGGAAATAACTTAATGAATATCATTAACTTGAGATTTCCTTTGTGGTTCATTATAAGGAAAAGAAGGAGAGAGGGGGAGAGAGGATATAAATGAATCAAAGGCAGCTGGGTTTGGTAGGATGAACATTGGCCCAGGAGAATCAGGACCCCTGGACTTCTAGCCCCGGGTTCTGCTGCTAACTGGCTGTGTAACCTCGGGCAAGTCAGTTGACCTGTCTGGGTGGGCCTCATTTTTCTCATTTCTAAAATGAATGCCATAAACTGGGAAGTAATTTCTAGTGTATTATACTCACAAAAATTCTAAATCTGTTCTCACTCATTGAAGTTTGTTGTGTACCTTTCACACACCAGGGACAATTTCACAGCCAGGAGCAACTCCCGAGGTCCCTGCTCTCGAGGTGCCTGTTTCCCGGGGAGGGAGACAGATAATGAATAGACAAATACATGGTGATGGCTAGTTGGTGATGAGCACCGCGAGGGACAATAAAGCAAGGCAATGTGATGGAGAGTGGCTGGGCTGGCAAGCGCTGGCCGGCACACGGTGGAAGGAAGTGCTATTTGGGCAGCAGCTTAATGATGGGAGGAAGGGAGCCCAGTGACTATTTGGGGGAAGAATGTTCCAGGCAGGGGTCACAGTAGGTCTGAAGCCTGGAGCTCCCAGGAAGAAGGCCAAGGGGATTGGAGCCCACTCTGGGGAGAAGTGAGCCTGGAGGGGCAGGAAGCAGGCCGATGCAGGAGATTGGATCTCACTCCAGGCGTGGGGACTTTCATTCTATTTTGGTTCTCAGAGCTGTTCAGTCCATGTGTAACAGGGAAAAACTGCTTCTCCCAGCTCCCTCCCATCTCCAGTGGTGCTGAGAGGTGAGAGGTGCTGTAGGTGAGAGAGGGAGGCTGGGGAGGGAGGTGGGCGGGGGAAGTGGGCATCGTAGGGCTCCTTGGAGAAATTGTGAAGTTTATGAGTGAAGGCAGGAGGCTGGCAAGAGAATGGCTTCCAGTTCATCTTGTGTTTTTCAAACTCTGAGTTCACTATTTAGAATGAAGAGAGAAGCCCTATCACATCCCACCTTTCCCTTTTCCCTTGTATTTTCTCCTCTGTGAGAACACGGGGGCAATCAATGGCAGTGCCTATACTTTCCTAGCTTATTTTTAAAATATTTGCTAAGCCAAATAATTATGTGTTGTGCAGAAGCTGTTCCCATATTATCTTCGGTCTTTATTTCAATACAACCTTTTGAAAGCAAAGAAGTAAAACCATTGCTTTCCTGGCCTCGGTGTCTCCCGGGGGCCTGGCTGCATGGGCCGAAGCATGTGGACATCTACTCTCCAGAGGGGCAAGTTCAAGCCCTCTAAAACAAAGAAAAGAAATAACAGAATAAAATAAACTGATAAATGAGTAAAAAAGAGCCAGGCTGGGACTGGATTCACGAATCTAAAGCAAAAAGGGCAGATACTAATGATGGACACGGATCAGCTACTTCCCAGACCTCAGATCAGCTGTCGGTTCACCCTTCCTTACCTACACTTGGACCAAGTTGAAAGACTCGTGGTTTGCATTTTGTCTCCTCTCCCCAGTTTACCTTTCCTAGAAGTCTATTGAGGAGGGACAGCTCCTGAGTGGGAGGAGAAGGAGGAAGGAGAGAAACAGTGGGCAGAATGATGCCCACTCCTGAATTAGCTCCAAGAGACTGGGATTGGAACTTACTCTCTGCAAGGAATGGTGGCCCTCTGGCCACCTCTGAAAAGTCTGTGCAAGACACCCAATCGTCAGAACTAACGCCCTTTCCAGGATTATCGATGTGGACCACAGTGCACGTGGCTGTCACTCCCTGACTCATAACCTTCCAAAAGCATGATCAGGGCCGATGGGATCTGACTCTAATGTGTTCCTGAAGGGTTCCATGCTAATCTCCTCCATCAATCCCTTCCAGCCTCCTTGGCTTGGCTTTTGCTTAAATAAGTCAGGCATATCCCTCCCTCAGGGCCATTATATTTGCTGTTTCTTCTGCCCAGAATGGTCTCCCTCAGACACTCATATGGCTCACTCTCGTTTCATTGAGGCCTGTGCTCCAACTTCACCGTATCACAGAGCTTCCGTGGCTCTCCTGACAAGCTTGCCTTGCCGCCCTTTCCTCTCCTCTTAGAACTTTGATCTGTCCCCTTGTATACTATCTGTCTTCCTCACTGGTATGTAAATTCAGGAGGATAGAGACTTTGTCCTTTTCAGTCATCACCATATCCACATCACAATTCCTAGCACATTAATTGGCACTCAATAAATATTCACTGGATGAATGCTTTGGTGGGGCAGAGTCATAACTTGCTGGTCCAGCAATGTCTCCAGCACAAGCTTCGTTCATGAGCCTATGTATATCATCTGCACTAATTATATGCCCCGGTTGTGTGTGTGTGTGTGTGTGTACATGTGTATACATTCCCATGTTAAGAATAGCTCTAGGGGCTTCCCTGGTGGCGCAGTGGTTGAGAGTCCGCCTGCCGATGCAGGGGACACGGGTTCGTGCCCCGGTCCGGGAGGATCCCACGTGCCGAGGAGCAGCTGGGCATAGCGGCTGAGCCTGCGCGTCCGGAGCCTGTGCTCCGCAGCGGGAGAGGCCACAGCAGTGAGAGGCCCGCGAACCGCCAAAAAAAAAAAAAGAATAGCTCTAATAAAAGTGCTATATATATATATTTTTTTTTTTTGCGGTACGTGGGCCTCCCACTGCTGTGGCCTCTCCCGTTGCGGAGCACAGGCTCCGGATGCACAGGCCCAGCAGCCATGGCTCACGAGCCCAGCCGCTCCATAGCATGTGGGATCCTCCTGGACCGGGGCACGAACCCATATCCCCTGCATCAGCGGGCAGACTCTCAAACACTGTGCCACCAGGGAAGCCCAGTGCTACATATTTTGATTTTTGAAAATTGTAAAATAGGCATGGTGGCAAGTTCAGGAACCTATGTGGCCAGCAAACAGAGGAAACGTTCAGGACCTCAGCCTTGAAGGCTTTCACTAGGGCTCGGGTTGGCATGCCTTCCTGTTGTCCTGCTAGCACAAAAGGGAGATGCCATCCAGAATGCATCTGGCCTCTGGGCATTGCTGAGCGTGGATCTCAAAGAGGGATCCAATTAATTTAAAAAAATAAAAATAAAAATAAATAAATTCTTTAAAGAGAGGGAATCTACTGAGCTAGTGTTGATAGGAACTGGGTATTGACCCAGATCTCTTTGGGATACTCATATCTCCCAAACAGCCTCAGGGTCCTCTGTGGTTTCAGCCACATTGGATTGAGGAGTTTGATTGCTTTTTAGCTTGGTTTCTCTGTTTACATGAAGCTGTTAAAAGTCATGAAAGGACCTCAACACCTCTGAGTTTCCTCTCTTCCCCAAGAGGACTAGCCCATGCTGCATGAAATACCCATAAGGCAGTACCAAGAGGAAAGTTGTCACCCGTGTGTCATTCCTACAGCTTTTGTTGACTAGGTCTTTTTAGTCTGGCTTGCATTCATAAGCAGTGACATCATTTAGCATCTGTTAATCCAAAATTCACTGAGCACATATATTTTGAATCTATTGGAACATTCAATAAATATTTACTGAGTAGCTACTATAATGCATTAAAATGAAAAACCAAATTCTGCCTTGTTTATCAGGAGCAAAATCCAATATGTAAAGGAGGGGGGAAAATGGAGAAATTCTACTGTCAGCTATTCCTAGGGTAACTCCAAGAAAACTCCTTCCAGCCACCCAGGGCCTCAAAGACCATGGTCAAAAGACCACGATCAGGTAGAGTATTTTTAAATGTTAAAAAAAAAAAAAGTGTTCTCAGGTCTATAACAATAGCTGATTTTCAGGGACTTCCCTGGCTGTCCAGTTGTTAAGACTCCGAGCTTCTAATGCAGGGGACGTGGGTTCGATCCCTGGTGGGGAAATAAGATCCCACAGGCTGGGTGGCATGGCCAAAAGATTAAAAAAACAAACAAAAAAACAAAAAAACTGTTTTTAATGTATTTAACATATCTCAGTTTAAAAGCCACAGTCTCTTTAACCCTCTGGCAAACTATTGAAATTCACTCTGCTTGGCAGGTAGACAGGCCAGAGTGTCGATTCAGAGAAAGGAAGGCCCGTGGTAACCAAGTGTCACATCTAAAACACCTGTGTGGGTAGGTGTGCACCTAGATGAGTCAGAGTTCTCTCAGTTTTCTGATACCGTTTATACCACTGTACAAGACAATCAAGATTCTGACCATTGAACACGAGGTGTATTTACTGCAGTGTGGTCAGTTTAGCCAGCGGCAGGAAGCATTTCTCTCTCTGGTGACTGATTTGAAGGCCAGTTGTCCTGAGAATTTGGATTTTTCTGGATCTTTTCTCATGCATATGGGAAACAGATGGTAAGCACGTAGTCGTTCTCTTTTCCATCTGATCCTCTGGGCAACTATTGAGGTTGACTGGATGGTTCCAGTGTTCAAATCATGATGGTTCTGTTAGAAATAACTCAGTTTGCATCTAGGGGTAAATAACAAAATACAACTTTTCCTAGTGAGGTATAAATTGGGTATCTTTGAAGTTATACATTTTGAAGAATTTAAAATGTCCAATACTTCTGAAAACACATAACCTTTAATGAATTGATTTTTGTTTTACCATTTCTTTTCCTTTTGTTATGTATTTCATCTTTCTAGAACTCACATGTTTAATGATAACATGATTATTTTCAACCAATGGCTGTGTAGTAATCATCACAGTAGCCTAATTGTAAAAGTCATTGAATATCAACTCAAAGACTGTTGACACCAACATCAGAAATTTATACACACACCTACATACACATCTACTTGTGTATGTGTGTGTGTTCACATGTGTGTGCATTATATATGGAGAAGGAGAAACACTGAATTACAGCTAATATCTCCCACATGTGCACTGGACATTGAAGTGATACTCATTTTTAGTTTCAAGGAGTTGTTTCCCAGGCAAATCAGTAAGGCAATAAACTTACTTTTTAAAAGGCCCAAAAGTGTGTGACTGAAGGCTACTCAGAGGTAAGGGGCAGATCTGAGGTCAAGGCTGTGTGACCAACTCAGTGTCTCAGATCCCACAATGTCCTCCAGGGCCATTTGCTGCTGCCCTGGTTTCTCACACCTAGCACCTTTGTATACCTATTAAGTTGGAAAATAGTTCAGTATTCAAGGGCTGGAGGCTGAAGGTGGACCAGCAGCCAAGGTGAATCCCAGAGGTTCTTTGAGATTCATTCGTTCAGTCAAACGTGCATTTATCGAGCAACTATTATGTGCTGAGTTATAGATGAATAAACACCACCACTCCTGCTTATAGCCCAATAAGAGAAGACAAACATAAGGCAACACATGGGATCCTGTTCTAACAGATGCCTGGACCATCTAACAGAGGCTGTGAAAATAGAGGGCAGATGTAACCTTGTGTAATAGTTTGCTAGAGCTGTTGTAACAAAGTACCACAAACTGGCTGGCTTGAACTAATAGAAATTTACTGTCTTACTGTTCTGGAGGCTGGAAGTCTGAAATCAAGGTATTGGCAGGACCATGCTCCCTCTGAAAGCTATAGGAGAGAATCCAGTCTTGCCTCTTCTTGCTCCTGGTGTTTGCAGGTAATCCTTGGTTCCTTGGCTTGTAGATGCATCACTCCAATCTCTGCCTCCATCTTCATGTGGCCATCTTCTCCTTTGTGTCTCTCTGTCTCTGCACATGACAGTCTCCTCTGTGCTTCTCGTCTTTTTGTGAAGACACCAGTCATACTCTTTAAGGGCCTATGCTACTCCAGTATGACCTCATCTTCACTAATTACATCTTCAACAACACTGTTTCCACATGAGGTCACATTCTCAGATCCTGGGGATTTAGAACTTCAACGTACCTTTTTGGAGCGAGGGTTGGGGGGATACAATTCCACCCATCACATCCTGATGTTCATTTTGTAAAAGTCAATGTAAAGCTTCAGGAGACTCAGTGCCTGGCCTGTTCCACTTTCTCTTTGGAGACTCATAATCTATTAAAAAACAACTCTTGAAAAAATTTTGTATCAGGATTACAAGATTATAAATATTATGGGATACTTAAATGTTTTCAATCAACAAATTAACTTATAAAACAAAAACAGAACGCAATATAATTATGTTATTCATGAGAAAATTGCAGAACTTACTTAAAAATCTTAATTTACAGTGTACTCTAGGAAGTGGGATCCAAGTTTTAAGTTCCCTGATGAACGGCAACTTATTTTAATCCTGTCAGTTTATCTTGGTCAGCTATTGTGTAACCTCACTAGACTTAACTTCAGAGGCCTCCTCTTGAGGCCCTTTGTGAAAATGAGGCTGGGCCTCACAGATAGCACAACCCCCCTTGAAAAGAAGCCATTTTTGATTGAAATGTGCTTAGTTCCTTCCCTTCTGCCCACTGAGCCCACACACACTGCCTTTTCTCTGGCTTAGTTTTCCTCACACCCTCATGCCCCTGACTCCTTGCCAGAGGGTGGACACATTCTGTCCAGCCCACAGGTGGCTGCTATTTGCAGCAGTGAGCTCCGCGTTCAACACTGTGTTGACCCCAGGTCTTGAGCCTGTTTGCTCTTGTCTGATGACCCAAAGACAGCTCAAGGGCTCAAGACAGTTTTCTAAGTGCGGCAAGCATTCTCCAGAGACATTGTGATGGCTCCTATAATATATTCTTCACAGTTTGGTAGAGAATATTGCTTTACCTCACCACATTGCTACTGCCCCCAGAGAAATGATAATAAGAACCAACATTTATTGAACACTCACCACGTATTAGGCACTGTGCTCACCTTTTTACAGAAATTCTCTCAATCTGCAGAAAATTTTATGAGGCCAATACAGATGTCTTCCTCATTTTACAGGAAAGGAACCCAAGGTACATAGCAGGTAGGTTACTTGCTCAAGGTCACACTGTTAGTATCCTTGCACTCAGGTGCTCCAACCTCAGGGACAAGACTCTTCACCGCTCTGGCCACCAATGGAGGACAATGAATGGATGACCAGTGAGCAGGTAGATGGATGGACGGACGATAGAGCAATAGATTGACCCCTGTACAGTGAGCTCAACTGGCCTATCCTAGAATATGTCAGGCCCTTTGGATAATGTCACATCCCCACAGTCACAGACATGCTCGGGAGGCAGTAGCACACAGGGGTTAAGAAATTGGGCTCTGGAGTGACACTACCTGGGTTTGAATCTTGGCTCCATTACTTCTAAGTAATGTTGGGCAGGTTGTTTGCAATTTCTGCTGCCTCTTAAGTTTCCTCTTATGTGAAATGGGATTATCATAGTATTTTACTCATGGAGCTTTAAAAGGATTAAATAAAATGATGCATTTTACAGTCAGATTAGGCCTGGCAAATAATTAGTGCTCACTAAATGTTGGCTAGTGTAATTGTCTCAGTTATTTAACAGCAATACCTTACTTTTGTCTTGTATATATACCTCAGAGCTTTCAAAGCTTGTTATAAATGTTTTCTCATTTGAGCCTCATCCAGCCCCATGTGATACACAAGGCAAGCATTTATCTCTAGTTTACGGAGGAGGAATTCATCTCAAAGAGTTTAGGGACAAAATAAGTCCTAGAGCCAAAGACAGTGAATGCAGAATGGGCTGGAAAACAAGTGGCTTGACTGGGCCCTGAGGGGTAAGACCTACCCAGAGGAAAACTGAAAAAGTAGAGAAAAATCTAGCTTTGGCCTCTCCGTCCTCCTTTTCTCTTCACCCATGCAGCCTGAGTTGCTTTAGGCTACTGATCCCCTCCAAAATTTGATTTTGTCTTGAAGAGTTGTTTTTTACATGGCTATGGCTTGTTTAAGGAGGGCACTTGTGGGGTTTTTAAGACCCTAAGGAATGTAGCTGTGATAGAGACGGTTCAGGCACTACCTGAGGAAGTGAAAGGGGAGGTGTGTCTGAAGTCCAGGAAAAGTTAGGCAGGAGACAAAGCACAAATGGCCTTCCATGAAGAGCCTAAGGATCTTAAACTTACCTTTAGATGACAGACTGCAATGGAAGCATTTGAAGCACTAGAGGGACACAACACATTTGCATTTTAGACACACACACACCAGGGCTGATGGAGAATAGATGGGAGGCACGGATTCTGGGAGACCAGTTGGGAGACTGCATTGATAATTCAGGTGAGACGTATGGATCGGCCTGAATTAAAGCAGTGACAATGGAGAAGGAGAAAAGAGGTCATCATGAGAGAGATTTACGAGGTGGCGCTGAGAGTTTGAATAAATGTGGAAGAGGGTAAGAACTGGAGTTGGAGGTTTTTACAGTCAGATTGTGGGTGACAGGAAATGCTTCCTAGAACAGTAGTTCTCACATTTCATCGTGCATCAGAATCACTTGGAGGGCTTGTTAAAATAACGATGCTGGGCCCCTACCCAAGAGAATCTAATTCAATAGGCTGGAGTAGGGGCCCAAGATTTGCATTTTTAGCAAGTTCCCAGGTGATCCTAATGCTGCTGGTCCTGGGACCATACTTTGGGAACTCTCCTAGAGAATGGTATAGTTACATTTTGATGTAGCTTCTAGGAAGGATTTAGACACAAATTAGCTGAGAAGATAGAGGGGAGCATTTTAGGGGGGCTCAAAGGCATAGGCAAGGCAATCATGACTTACTCACTGGAGTGGCCTTTGGAGAGCTTCAGCATGTTGGAGGTGAGATTTTCCTTGACAACTATGCCCCTTTGCAGTATAACCTGTTTTTGAGAACTTCCCTTCCTCATTGTGAAATGGCCATTGGATATAATGAGTCTTAGTGTGGGTTTTCCCAGGTGCAGACGCTGAAGATGGATTTAAGTGAAAGTACTTTATTTAAGAAGCACAAGCAACTCCAGTAAAGAAAGGCATGTTATACAGGGAAGGGAAGACAGAACTATTAAGCCTCAGGGAAACTGGGATCATTGCAAAGCACACGCCTCAAAATTATTCCTACCAAGGTGGGAGGGAGATGGGGTATTTATACAAAAACTCCTGACAGGCACTATTGAGTGTGGTAGCTGGTGACTTGGGGTAGTGTGTTAATTCCTTGGCACTTCTGGTCTGCAGCTTGCTGGGCAGTACAACTTCCCTTAGTGCTGAGGAAAAGAGCCTCAGGGACAGAGATGCAGATTTGGCTTTAGAAGTGGTGGAATATGTCCAAAGGGGCAAGGGACAGACTGTACATTGATAAAACACCACCTGGGGGTAATCTTGAGCTGAATGCCAAAAATGGTCTCTGATAAGTCTCCCAGTCTGGGCCTTTAGGCAGCGTGGCAAAGCAACAGTCAGCCTTGTAATTCAGTGTTTATTTTCATTTTGTGCATCTGGAGAAAGAGAAAGTCAGGAACGTGAATTGAGCTGAGGTAGGAGTAAGGATTCCTTTGGCTGGCTAAGGATGGCAGGTATTTAGCCTCTGGGAATGGCACATTTTAGAGTTAATATTCTCTACCTATTCCCTACATGAAGGACTATTCTTTACGTACTCCTTATCTGTAGAACTATTCTTTTCTTATTTCAAGAAGCAGAAGTCAGTTCCAAACTGCTAATGGGGTTTGAATTTTGTTTTGGTTACTCACTTGAGATTAACACATTGCTAGCTTATTATCTCCTAGTTTCTTATTATTACTTTTTCTCCCTGAAAATACCATGACTTAGGTATTTCTTTAAATGTTCTTCCCTGAAAGCCATATTTTCTTTGGCATCTAAATTAGATTTGCATTTTACTTTTGGTCCTTCTCAGTCTCTGCAGCCTTAGGTCCATTTTTAGATCAGCTGGTGTTTAGACCCTTTTGTCATCATTCAGAATTAAGCAAAATAACAGAGAAATGAAATGGTTCTGCTCCCTGTTAAGCTCCTAGGGTGGTCAAATAAGGCACACCTGTAACCAATCAAGAAATGTACTAATCACATTGAAATGTCTTTTATTGGTTTCATAAAAAAAAGGAAACAAATTTTTTAGGTAAAAAGTCATTATTAACCCCAATGGCCCCTGGGATGACTCTAAGGTGCATTGAGATGCCTCTTGGGTGTTGACCTGTCCAGAGAAATTGCTTGGTAAGTTTTAAACTTATTTTCAAATAAAAATCAGGACTGTCATTCATACTTATTAAATTAAAAATATGTCATTGCTTTATAGTGTAATATAATGGTTTTTAAATAGTGTAAAATGTTTTCTTTTGGAGATCAGATTGGTCTTGTTTGAAAGTTACTATGTGTCAATCTTCAGCTATAAATTCATCCTGAGACCCAAGATATGGAACATCTATTTATGGAAGATTAGCTGTGGTGTCTGTCATTCAGCAGCCCAAGGGGCAGTGGTGAGGTCAAGTTCTAAAGTGAACCTCACACGTAGGAAGATATTTCATGCAATGCAGAGCCGAAAGGGTCATACAGCTTGCTCATTTTACAGATAAGGAAAATGAGTCCCAAAGCAAGGGAAGGATTTCCTAGAGTAAGACATTTAGTTGTCAATTAAATGACATGCAGGTCAGAGATGGAAGGTTGGTAAACTGACTCTCTCTTCCCAGCCTTGGGTGCCAGTTTTTTTTCTGTGGCAGTCCTCAGGGTTTGTTTCGACCAAGGCAGGTCTGGAATTGCCACACTGGATAAACGTTAACGTCGGGATTCACAAAGTATATTCAGTGGGACAAAATTAACTTAAATATATTGTACTATGGTTGAATACTTTTCAGACATGCAAGGAGAAACCAAAGAAGCCAGTAGATTTCTCTTCCTTCGAGGCTCTGTTTCTTGGAGCCATTACAATTGAATGTGCCTGCAAATCTCATAGAGGGGTTAGAATGCTCAGCACTTCCCACACTTCTTGACAATGGAACCCTCTTCTCATGGACCAACTTATAAGACTAATGATTCTCAAGAACTCCTACTGGGAAAGGCCAGTCCCAATTCCCTTGTTTACTTTTGAGGAAAGGAAGCCACAGAGAAGTTTTATGGGACAAGCTTCTATTTTGGAAAAAACTAATCTCAGGGGACTTCCCTGCTGGTGCAGTGGTTAAGAATCCACCTAAAAAAAGAAGAAGTAAAACTGTCACTGTTTGCAGATGACATGATACTATACATAGAGAATCCTAAAGAGGCCACCAGAAAACTACTAGAGCTAATCAATGAATTTGGTAAAGTTGCAGGATACAAAATTAATGCACAGAAATCTCTTGCATTCCTATACACTAACAATGAAAGATCAGAAAGAGAAATTAAGGAAACAATCCCATTCACCATTGCAACAAAAAGAATAAAATACCTAGGAATAAACCTACCTACGGAGGTAAAAGACCTGTACTCAGAAAACTATAAGACACTGATGAAAGAAATCAAAGATGACACAAATAGATGGAGAGATATACCATGTTCTTGGATTGGAAGAATCAATATTGTCAAAATGACTATACTACCCAAAGCAATCTACAGATTCAATGCAATCCCTATCAAATTACCAGTGGCATTTTTTACAGAACTAGAACAAAAATCTTAAAATTTGTGTGGAGACACAAAAGACCCTGAATAGCCAAAGAAGTCTTGAGGGGAAAAAAAGGAGCTGGAGGAATTAGACTCCCTGACTTCAGACTACACTACAAAGCTACAGTAATCAAGACATATGGGACTTCCCTGTGGCACAGTGGTTAAGAATCCACCCGCCTAATGCAGGAGACACGAATCAATCCCTGGTTCGGGAAGATCCCACGTGCCACAGAGCATCTAAGCCCATATGCCACAACTACTGAGCCTGCACTCTAGAACCCGTGAGCCACAACTACTGAGCCCACGTGCCACAACTACTGAAGCCTGCGCACCTAGAGCCTGTGCTCTGCAACAAGAGAAGCCACTGCAATAAGAAGCCTGTGCACTGCAACAAAGAGCAGCTCCTGCTCGCCACAACTAGAGAAAGCCCACGCACAGCAACGAAGACCCAATGCAGCCAAAAATAAATAAAAAATAAATAATTAAAAAAAAAGGACAATATGGTACTGGCACAAAAACAGAAATGTAGGTCAATGGAACAGGATAGAAATCCCAGAGATAAACCTGCACACCTATGGTCAACTAATCTATGACAAAGGAGGCAAGGATATACAATGGAGAAAATACAATCTCTGCAATAAGTGGTGCTGGGAAAACTGGACAGCTACATGTAAAAGAATGAAATTAGACCACTTCCTCTTAGAGGAAAACATAGGAAGAACACTCTTTGACATAAATCACAGCAAGATCTTTTTTGATCCACCTCCTAGAGTAACGGAAATAAAAACAAAAATCAACAAATGGGACCTAATGAAACATAAAAGCAAAGGTAACTACAAACAAGACGAAAAGACAACCCTCAGAATGGGAGAAAATATTTGCAAATGAAGCAACTGACAAAGGATTAATCTCCAAACTATATAAACAGCTCATGCAGCTCAATATTAAACAAACAACCTAGTCCAAAAATGGGCAGAAGACCTAAATAGGTATTTCTCCAAAGAAGATATACAGATGGCCAAGAAGCACATGAAAAGCTGCTCAACATCACTAATTATTAGAGAAATGCAAATCAAAACTACAATGAGGGGCTTCCCTGGTGGCGCAGTGGTTAAGAAGCTGCCTGCCAATGCAGAGGACACAGGTTCGAGCCCTGGCCGGCGAGGCTCCCACATGCCACGGAGCAACTAAGCTCGTGCTCCACAACTACTAAGCCTGAGCTCTAGAGCCCGCAAGCCACAGCTACTTAAGCCCGCACGCCTAGAGCCTGTGCTCCACAACAAGAGAAGCCACAACAATGAGAGGCCTGCGTACTGCAATGAAGAGTAGCCCCTGCTCACCGCAACTAGAGAAAGCCCGCACACGGCAGCAAAGACCCAACACAGCCAAAAATAAATAAATTTATTTATTTAAAAAAAAAAACTACAATGAGGTAACATCTCACACCAGATAGAATGGGTATCATCAGAAAATCTACAAACAACAAATGCTGGAGAGGGTGTAGAGGAAAGGGAACCCTCTTGCACTGTTGGTGGGAATGTAAACTGATACAGCCACTATGGAGAACAGTATGGAGGTTCCTTAAAAAACTAAAAATAGAACTACCATATGACCCAGCAATCCCACTACTGGGCATATACCCAGAGAAAACCATAATTCAAAAAGACACATGCACCCCAATGTTCATTGCAGCACTATTTACAATAGCCAGGTCATGGAAGCAACCTAAATGCCCATTGACAGACAAATGGATAAAGAAGATGTGGTACATATACACAGTGGAATATTACTCAGCCATAAAAAGGAATGAAATTGGGTCATTTGTAGAGATGTGGATGGATCTAGAGACTGTCATACAAAGTGAAGTTAAGTCAGAAAGAGAAAAACAAATATCGTATATTAACACATATATGTGGAACCTAGAAAAATGGTACAGATGAACTGGTTTGCAGGGCAGAAATAGAGACACAGATGTAGAGAACAAACGTATGGACACCAAGGGGAGAAAGTAGCAGGGGGTGGTGGTGGTGGGATGAATTGGGAGATTGGGATTGACATGTACACACTGATGTGTATAAAATAGATAACTAGTAAGAATTGCTGTATAAAAAATAAATAAAATAAAATTCAAAAAAAAAATGAATCTGCCTGCCAGTGCAGGGGACACAGGTTCAAGCCCTGCTCAGGGAAGATCCCACATGCTGTGGAGCAACTAAGCCCATGCGCCACAACTACTGAGCCTGTGCTACTGAGCCCGTGTGCCACACTTCTGAAGCTGGCACGCCTAGAGCCCATGCTCCGCAGCAAGAGGAGCCACTGCAATGAGAAGCCCACACACCACTCTGAAGAGTAGAGACCCGCTCGCTGCAACTAGAGAAAGCCCGCGTGCAGCAACGAAGATCCATTGCAGCCAAAAATAAATAAATTTATTTTAAAACACCCAAACTAATCTCAGGAGTAACCAAGCACCAGGCATGCCAACTCTAGGCAGCTGTCTACTGAAATAATAATTCCAGGGTGCCCTATTTAGGCACAGTTTGGATCTGAGATTATCTGTTTAATTCAGGATCTGCAATGCCATCTTGGCCCTCCCTAAAGCATATCTTGAGTCACTGGAGAAGATAGAATTGACCCAGTTTTTCAGTGACCTCCAGACCACCTGTGTTCAATAGGTCAGCTAGACTGCCCATACCATGCTGAACTGGATTTCAGGAATAGACCTGCATTTCAGGGTCTTCCTGGGGCTACAATGCACTTGAGAATCAATGGGACAATTATTGTCCACTGTTTACCTGCCCATATATTGCTATATTGTCAAACATTCCAATTTCCAATGTTATGTGACTAACCATGAAAACATTGCTGATAAACTCTCTCCACTTTCCTTCTTAAAAAACAAACTGTTCTGGTCCCGCTGACAGTGACGGAAAGGTGAGTTAGATATTAGTTCAAACTCTGTCAAGTGAGTTAGGCATTCCCAGACTGCTCATTACCTCACAAAGAGCGTTAAGAACTAGTTAACCTTTTTTTTTTTTTTTAAAGAACTATTTAATAAATCACTCTGAAAGGATGGCTTAGGTAGGTTGGTTTGGCATATACAGGACCTCATAAAATGCCACCTCCTTCACATAGCCTTTTCTTGCTAACTAGAAAGTGATACAGCAGCTTCCTCCCCTAAAACCAGCTCATACAATCACTAATGGACATGGAAATGTATATTCAATTTAAAAAATTGTCATCTAAGCTAGATGTACCTTTTATGTTGTAAATTCTATGGCTGCCTCTCTGTTCATACTTACATATACATGTATACACAAATACATGTAATGAATAATTTTTGAACTCTAGACCTTATTTTTAACAACAACGTAATGACATATATTCAAACTAGTTTTTGGGAAGTCATTTTCCTGGAAAGAAATTCACATACACATACATACACACATATGCGTGCAAAGATGCACACACACATACACATGTATATTTGTGTGTGAGGGCAAGAGTTGGAGGTACTGACTATGGAGTAAGTTCAATGCCACACAAGAAAGCCAGCTTTGCTATCTTATCTTTATATCTCATGTTGGAAATTCTTTAGGAATCAGCAATTTAACGCTGACATTTTTTGAGACCCATTCATTTGCGAAGTTTGGTTGGCAATGGACAGTAAATTGTTGTAAATTCTGATAATTTACTGCATAACTATTGAATATCTATGGGTAGTGGGTTGAAAGGACAATTTTGGGCTAGGCTGTGGAGAGGGGAAACAGAAGCAAAACAATGAAAGCCCTTGGCTGTTCTCATTGCAATACAGAGATCCAGAGACTCGCTGCTTCAAAGTCAGGACTCTCAAAACCAGGAAACTTCATGAAGAGCTCACTTAGAAGATAAACCTATGTCCAAGACCTCCAAGGAAGCAGGGACAGGAGAAAGAGAACCTAGAAATGGATCAGAAGGTAATTTTAAAAGCTCCCTCTTCCATGTTTATGTGTTTTTCATCGTAGGGAGCATCAGTAGGAGGAGGTAGGAGTCTTTAGAAGGGTGAGTAGGCATATTGCTGAAATTTAGTTTGTCTGACATGGATTTTGGAAAGCAAATAACACCTGGGAGTTTTGATAATTTGAGAAATCTCTTATTCATACCTACATATCCTGCTATGTTATTGTATCTGCATGTTTCACAATTGAATGTATTTAACTGTATACTGTATAATGTATTTCTGATGTATATTTGTTTAGCTGCTGTCTCTACACTAAAGAGACAGTAGCTAAAGCTCTACACTATGTAGAAGAGAATAGCCATATGGCAATGTCAGAACATGCCATTTTCCACTGCTTAGCTCGGCATTCAGGGTCCTCCACAGCATAACTTCTACTTTAGAGTCTTCCATTACTTCTCTACATATACCTTACTTGACCTAAACCAGATTAATCTTCATTCCTCAAACATGCCACACACTTTCCCACCCCTATGTGATCACTCATACTATCTACTAATCCTGGAATGCTCTTCCCCCTGTCATTTCTGGATCTTAAAATTGTATCCAAAATTCACTCAAAAATGCTGTGTCCATGCTTTGGATTCAAGATGGCTGACTGAGCACACACACTTATTTCCACCTTTCTCAAAATCCTAATAAATTTTATGAAAAAGTTATTAATAGTAACAAATGACAAATCAATAACAGAAATAAAAAGAACTTGATGCATAGTATCTACTAGAAAGTCTATACAAAATCTAATTTACAGTGAAAACGAGTGCTTTAATATACCTAGAAATACACTTATACTATTAATGTGCAAGACCTATATAACAAAAACCATAAAACTTTAGTAATGGATGTAAAAAAGAATCTGGATGGGAAGATTACATTATCAAGTATCAATTCTTGCAAAATAAATCTACAAATCCAATGCAATTATTAAAAAAGAATCCAAAGATAATTTTCATGGAACTTGATAAACTAATTCTCAGTACTTCTAAAAGAACAAAAGTATAAGAATATCTAAATGAATGTTAGAAGAATGAAGGAAGCTTGCCCTACAGATATCAAAACATACAAAAGAGGTACAATAACTAAAACAGTGTGATACTGATTTAGAAAGAGTCAAATCGATTAATTGAATGAACACTTTTTAGGGAAATTGATAAGCCACTTCTAAAATTTATGTAGAATATCCAAGACAGGTAGAGCCAAAACTCTCTTACAGATAATATGGTGGGAGGACTTGCTCTTCCAGACATCAAGGCAGATTATAAAGCTACAGAATTACAACAGTGTGATATTGTAGACCAGTGGATAGAATAGGGAGTCCAGAAAGAACTCATACATATATAGATAAGATTGATACCAGAGGAGGAATTTCATCAGTGGGGAAACAATGGAATTTTAAATAAAAGGTGCTGGCATAATTGGCTATCCATATGCAAAAAATAAAATTAGATCTCTTGTTCATTATATAAAAAAAAAATTTCCAGATAGGTTAAACACAAATATGAAAGGTAAGACTCCTAGTATTTAGAAAAGTATACAGGAACACATCTTCATGATCTTAGGGAAGAATTTTTTTTTAATTGGAATATAACTACTTTACAATGTTGTGTTAGTTTCTCCTGTACAATGAAGTGAATCAGCTCTATGTATACCTATATCCCCTCCCTCTTGGACCTACCCCCCCCCCCCATCTAGGTCATCACAGAGCACCAAGCTGAGCTCCCTGTGCTATACAGCAGGTTCACATTAGCTATCTACTTTACACATGGTAGTGTATTTATGTCAGACCTAATCTCCCAATTCATTCCACCCTCCCCTTCCCCTTCCATGTCCACATGTCCGCACTAGTCACAAAGAAGAAAATTGATGAGGTCGACTACATGAAAATTAAGAACTCCTGTTCATCAAATGTCAGTGTGAAACTAATGAAAAGAACCACAGAGAGAGGAAGATATTTACAACATATATAACCATCAAAGGATTAGTATCCTTTATAGGATACTATTAGATCAATGAACAGGGGGCCAAGAACTCAACAGAAAAATGTGCAAGAGAATTAAACAGACACTTCTCAAAAAACAACAAAACATCCAAATGTCTAATACACATACGAAAGAGTTCAACTTTACTAGTAGTCATGGAAATGCAAATTAAAACCACAAGATTACATTATTTCACACCCATCAGACAGATGAAATTTAGAAAGCTTAAGCTTAAGTGGTGGCCAGGTTAAGAGCATACATGTAAAGAATGTAAAAAATTCTTATCAATTTACATGATAAGAATGTAAATTGGTACCAACATTGGAAAACAGGTAGCATTATTTAATAAAGTTGAAGATAAGCATACTCCTCGACCTATAATTTACCTGCCTACTTACATACTCTGGTCAGTTAATTGTCTATGAGTACCAGAATACACGTGCAACAATGTTCATTTCAACTTTGCTCTTAACTGACAAAAGCTGGATATACTCAGTTCCTCCTTACCAGCAGAATGGATAAATAGAAGTATTGTCATATTGTACAATAATTAAATTATTACACAATAATAAACATTATTATATGATAATATTATACAATAATAAAAGTAATGACATTAAGTGAAAAGTTAAGTTATAAAAATTACATATAGCATGAATCCATTATATAAAATTTAAAAACAGACAAAACTAAACTATATTGTTTAGGAGTGCATACAGAGGTGGCAAAACTAAAAATAAA
Source organism: Phocoena phocoena (assembly GCF_963924675.1). Classification (NCBI taxonomy): domain Eukaryota; kingdom Metazoa; phylum Chordata; class Mammalia; order Artiodactyla; family Phocoenidae; genus Phocoena; species Phocoena phocoena. Next base: position 36,519,546 of record NC_089225.1, on the reverse strand, counting down.
AGCAAGGACATTTTTACTCTCAAGGTCACGACAGAAATGACCTTTTTGTACCTGAGTGATAATTATATAAATGCTCACTTTACCACCGTTTGCTAAACTGTACACATAAGCTTTATACAGTTTTCCGTATATTATACTTCACAACAGAAACAAAATTAAAGTAAAAAACAAAAACAAAAACCCAGAAAGTAAAAGGAGAACAAAACAAGAAAAAACACAAGAGACTAGAAACAGACATCCATGTTAATTCAACAAGTGCTAAAAGTGGCATTTCAAATTCAATTTACTTGTTAAGTAGAGTCGAAACTGGAAAGAAGAGATTGCCTGATTTGACTGCATATGGATTTAAAACATCTTTATGGCCATACATACCACAAACAACTTGGAGGAAATACGACACACAGAAGAAACACATGGCCAATAGCTATAATATATTAAGAATGACTGGGGCTTCCCTGGTGGCGCAGTATTTAAGAATCCGCCTGCTAATGCAGGGGACGAGGGTTCGAGCCCTGGTCTGGGAAGATCACACATGCCGCGGAGCAACTAAGCCCGTGTGCCACGTCTACTGAGCCTGTGCTCTAGAGCCCGCGTGCCCCAACTACTGAAGCCCATGCACCGAGATCCTGTGCTCCGCAACAAGAGAAGCCACCGCAATGAGAAGCCTGCACACTGCAACAAAGAGTAGCCCCCGCTCACCGCAACTAAAGAAAGACCACGCGCAGCAATTAGGACCCAACACAACCAAAAATAAATAAATAAATAAAATTAAAAAAAAAAAAGAATGACTATAAATCAGTATAGGTGGGGAGATATGGGCCAATAATACACCGAATAAAAGATACAAATGGTCGATAAACATATGAATAAATAACCAACTTTATTAGTAGTTGGTAAAGTGCAAAATAGAAAAAAATATATAATATGCAGGAAATTTTAAAATACAATGTAATTATTTGTGCAATTATATATTAAACTTATTAAATTATAAAATAATTACAAAATATAAAAATTAAGGGGGTTATTAAAGCCTGAGTCTCCTTCTAGCTTTACCTTTCTTAGTGTATGACTTACACCCTCATGCTCTGCCCCCGGACATTACATCTGTGTCCCAGGCCTAGAGAAGGGTGGAATGGCAAGAGGAAAACAGTACGTGCCTGCTGAATCTGACCCTGCTCCTCAGTAAAATCATACCTTTCCCAGAAGGCTTATTCTCTAGAATTACACTTAAATCTTATTGGCAAAACTATGTCACCTTTTTCCCCTAACATTTAAGGAATTGAGGAGGAATGTATTTTTTAAATTAGCATATTTCTGTCCCAAACTAAATTGCAGTTCCGTTAAAAAGCAAGAAGTGCTTAGTCAACTCCTGCTGCAGGATGGAAGCACCTAGAACAGTGCCTGCTACATTGTACATAATAAATATTAGTTAAAGGACTGGGAATTTTCATATTATAATCTACATAATCCCCAGAATGACAGTGAGGGGCATCAAGATGAGATCTGAGTACCAGGAAATTAGGTCGGATAGAACAAAAGGCTCCCTGAGAGATCTAAGATGAAATAGATATAACTATAAAATGCTACTTGATGTCTTTGAAAACACCAAGAGCGGATTTAGACAGAAAGTTTGAGGTAGTGATAAGCCTCTAGAATTGTGCTGTTAACACCATAACCACCAGCCCCATGTGACTATTTAAGTTTAAATTAAACAAAAAAATATATAAAAACTCAGTTGTGCAGTCATGCCAGCCATATTTTGAATTCTCAATAACCGCACGTGGCTGGTGGCTACCATCTTGGTGCTGCTGGTATAGAACTTTTCCATGACTACAGAGAACTCTATTGGATACTGCTTATCTGGAAAAATGAAGCCAATGGAGAAAAAAAAGGAGAGACAGAAAACAAACAACAACAACAGCAACAAAAACTATCAACTTGCAGAAAAACAAACCCTTGTGCAGGAAAAGAAAAATAATCATAATATATATATGGGGTTCAGCTATGAATGGCCTTTTGCAATCATAATAACATAAACATTGAATTCTGAATTACATAAATAGAACATTATTGGGAGGATAGAGATGGGGCATGAGGCTTGTGTCTGGTGAGAGTGGGGGTTATATAAAAGAGAACTAAAGCCTGATCTTCCAAGGTGGGAACCTGACAGATAATACCAATGACTGGAAAACTCAGAAAAGAATAATATAGACATTTTGTTAAATGTGTAGAGATAAATAACAAAAGATTCAGTTAAAAGGGTTAAAATTATTGTTTCCAGGGTGGGAAAAATAAAGGAATAGTGGAAACAGGAGGCACTGATTTTAATAACAAGCCTTGCAAAACTATTTGATTCTTAAATGATGTGCAGATAAAATTTGGTTAAAATAATTAATAAAATCAAACTGCAGCAACAAAAACTCTTTTACAATGCCATTTCCTCCATCAAATCTTTTCTGGTCCCCAGACGTGACACTTCTATACTTTGATATTTCAGAAAGCATCATCTGAAGCTCTGCTATTGGTACCTCACTGTACCCTGCTTTGTTTTGTAGCCAATTATATTGGCTTATAGCCAAATTCCTATTGATTCATAAATTCTGAGACTAACTACCAACTGGTTTCGGAAGCTTCACAATATTTTGGTATTTCAGTCTAATATAAAGAGTAAAGATTCCAATAAAATGTTTAAAGATGTAATAATAATTTAAAAATAATAATAGCTAACATTTATTGAGCACTTACTATGTATAAGGCGTATGATAAGAAGCTACCAATAGATCAAGGTGTCAATTGATTCTTTTTCAACAGAAGAGGCCGTTGATAGGCCAGAAAAATAGAGGTGCTCTTTTGTCTCGAGGGCATAACTCCAGATAAGCATTAATCTATGCCTATTTTTTACTTTTTAAAAGGCCCGTATTATTTTTCAACTTAACACCATCTTTTAAAAAGCACATAATGAATAGTAAGTCATAATTCTAGTTTGCAGATGCCAGGTGAATGATCTCATAATCCACACAAATATTCCTTGGTCATAAAACCTGTGGAAACAAAAGGAACAGGTATAATTAATTCAGATGATAAAATGATGTTCAAATTTTACCACCATATGAATCATGGAAGGGGGAGAGATACGTATGTTTGAAATGTGACATTACTTCCTAACATTTAACCAAAAAGAACTATAACAATATGTTTAGTTTCAAATCCATATCAAGATGTGAGTGACCCATGGGGTTTTTGCCTTAATACAGGGAAGTGGAAAGGGATTAAATCAGTGAAAATTGATTTCAGGTAGAAAATTGTTGGATGATTTTTACGAAGTCAATGTCTTACACTCTGACTTGCATAATAGAGCATTATCTTCTAGTAATTTACTGATTTCCATTTTATCTGCCCTTGCTGTTCAGAAATTGAACCCTTTTGTGCCTGCATTCACAATTTGCTTCTAGGAAGCATTTGAGTAAATAGAAAATCAATAACCCAGTTACATATGAGAGGCTCTGCATTCCTAGCAGCTAGGAATGCTTAGAAAGGGAGAAGGTGATGAACATGATCTTGGCATTCTCCCCACCTGGTTTAGTAATAGAAAAATGATGGGGCCTAATCTCTCTAATTACGCCCTGTGGATACCTTATCTAGTGTCACCATCAAGTATTTTCACCAATCACTTCATTTTTATCACATTTTAAAAAATTGGTTTTGCCAACTTGATGTTTTCTGGATCTTATCCCCCTGTTTCTTTCACATTAACACCTGTGACTTACCTGTGGCTCACCTGGTGAGCTGTATATGAGCAAGCATAGTTATCTCCATGAAGATTGGAAAATTGACAGGAAGAAAGTTGCAGAAAGCTTAAAGCCCCTCAAAGTCATGCTGATTTTCTTCTAAATTCTTTTGCATGAATATGGTATTAAACAGAGCTGTAGGAAATGAGAGATTAAACATAACTTAGAACCCCATACTCTGGAAGTTAGGTAAAATTCCATTACATTTGAATACTTCTATGCAAGCAATTTGTTACCCTTTATCCTTTAGTGGAATTGATGAACAGGTGGTTTTCAGAAGCTCACTTAGTATATTTAGCTTCTGAAATTTGAGCAACTCGAGATCTGATTGGCTGCTCTGGCCACATGATAATTCGGAGCCCAGGCTCCTCGCTGGCTCTTGCCTGGGGTTCTCAGGAGGGGAGAGTTGGGAGAGGCTTTGCTGCTGAGGAAATTTATTTGGTAGATTGAAGGTAAGGCCAATTTACGGCTTTTTCTGTAATATTCTTTCAGGACCTGTTCCACAACTTCCCTTGAAGTATTTTCCAAAGTTTGGGTTGTAACTGGGGAAATGAGTGACGCAAATGTGACTAGGAAAGTCTGTAACCCCATTGCCCTACTCAGACCTTACTAATACGTGACATGTAGTGTGTGATTAGAGTCGAGTCCTATATTAACCAATTTATTGCTTGACTGAGTTGGATCTGTTGTCTAACAATTTTTTTTTCATTTTTTGCCTTTTTTTTTTTTCTAAATATATTAGTACAAAAAGGATCTATGTTCTACGTTCCTATATTTATCTGGTTCTACTGGGGTTCATTTGCCTCAGAAGGAGCGGCAGTTTTGCTAGCGTAACAAAACCAGCCACAGCTGGGGTATTGATTTACATGGCAAATATCTTTGGCCGAAGGGACAGCTGCTCCAAATCATCATCCACTTTTATCAAGGGAGAGTCCTACTCTCTGGCGTCAAACTAAGAAGGCCTTGGGAGATCCTTTTGCTAGTTCCTGCATTAGAAGCTTAGGCCAGAGACCCACCATCTCATATGTACTTCAATCAATGCTTTAACAATTTGTTATTTTTCAGGTTTGAACAGAGCTACAGAAACAAAAGAGAAAAAGCCACACAGGCCAATGGTGTTCGGGAAGAGAATAACCCCATTGCCTTGAGGTTTCTATTTTTTCTCTTAAAGTCCGTTGACAGATTTATTTTTATGTGTTCTAATTTGAAGCATAGGATCTATTGCATACAATGTAGTAGAACAGGATGGAGACCTAAGGCAGCCCTCCTAGAATTTGGGTGCTACCAGGAAAAACTCCAACTTTTTCTGAAAGCCAAGCTGAACTTCCACTAAAATTTTTGCTTGAAATTTTACTTGAAAATACTGTTCTCCAGGTATCTGGAAATGTAGATACTCTGTACCTTTGAATCCAAACCCTTTACCTCCCTTACCTCAGCTTCCTTTTACAACTTTAGCTAAATTGATCATGTAGCTAGAAGTAGCAATACAAAACACATTCCTGCGGGAATCAAGAGAAAGAAATTTGAAAAAAAAAAAGAAATTTGAAGCCTCAGATTTTTTAGACCTGTATTTAAATGTCTTTTCTCACTTAGCCTGCAAAAATATATGAATATGTAGAATGGATTAGCCTTAAATTCTGTTTTTAGAATGTTATAAGATGGTTTCAGTCCTGGGGATAGATTCTAATGTATTTTCTAGTGTATAGATTCTAATGTATTTTCATTCGTCTGGAATATGAAAAGTTTGTAGGTGCCACTACTACTCTGGGAAAATGGCAGATGACGAAGAATATGAGGAGGTGGTGGAGGTAAGATTTTTTAAAATCCTGACTCTGACAGCAGAGAATTTTATGTGGCGACAATCAATATCGTGTAGGTGAACTAATCATTCGAAAAACACATTGTCTATTATAACTTCTCAAGGAGTCATCATTAAAGCATAAGAAAGGAATATTTTACGTTCAGTTTCACTATAATTATGTGGGAGTAGAACTGAAAAGAAGTATCACTGTTTCCCACTTCTGCTTTTCTTTAAACTCTCAGAAAAAAAAAAAAAAGTGTAGTGTAAAGACAGATTTTCATTTGTCTTCTGAAGTTACATTCTTCCCCACTTCCCAGACCCCATGATCAAAGGGACTAAGGGGATGAAGAGAAAGTTCTGAGAACTGAACTCAATTTCTTAGTGTCTGCACAGCCACAGAGGAAAAAGAGCTACTTACTCTTTGCTTCAATCAGCTAATTATCTATGTATGGGGCGAAATGGACCAAGTGTTCAGAATAATGTATATATATGAGCTTATAGACATATGGGAGATTTTATATATGTGTTTATGTGCACACACATACATATATAAAAGCAAACTCATGAGTTTATTTTTACTTGTCTCACAAGTGACGGCTGGAGCCACACTTCCCCACCAACTCCAATATATTTACCCAAGAGAACAAGACTAGCTTTTGCATTTGAATTTTGAAAAAAAAACAAAGATCATAGTGGGCATCTTGAAATATTCCCTCAAGATTATTGGTGGATATCTGACATGAGTTATAAAGTTAATTGTTTATTATATATTTATTTTATTTTATTTTGTCTTTATTATGTTGTGGGTTTTCTTTACCACCTCTTGCCTTTAGCATTCATGTGATACATTGCCATTGAATCTGAAGGTCCTTAATAATTACCAATTAACCATGATGATCTACACATGTGAAAATCTCTAAGTGCCCAAGATAGGTGGAGGCAGCTTTGAAAATCTGTGCTTTTTAATAAGAATGAAATTAACTTTAAGAGTTACCCAGAATCAAATTCAAATTGAACGTGCCAAAATTTGTCTTTGGAAGATTATTTTATGGAGCAGTTTATATTTAGGTCAAGAAAATTTTATTCTACAAATAAAATTGCTTTTATTACTGAAGGATAGGAAGAAGAAGGAAAAGAAAAAAAAAACCCACACTGAGACTCATTCAATATAATGTTCAACTTATCTGGCTTAAATGCCAAAGGTCATGTCTTCAGTGTTCAATATTATCACTAGTGCATTTTACATACGTCCCTGATGGTCAGAATAATCACTATGAAGCACTAACACAATTATAAATTAAATTGCCTTTCCTATGATGGTAATACCAGGAATACTTTTTAGCCTCCAGCTTAAATATACCTTGTCTTTCTTAAAATAATTGTGTTCATTGGTCCCTGGAAATTGTCCTTAGTGCTAGATTTGATGGATTTAACTAGATGTCATAAAAATGGGGGAGGCTATTTTTAGGCATCTCACCCTTGCCATTTTGTTCCCATTACTGCTTCTGGGTCTGACCAGCAGGTGATATACTAATAGACTTTCTGCCAGAGAGAATTGAACCAAGGTCTTTCTGACCTCAAAAAAGATGCCATGAGAATGGGATGGTGGCAGATTTAAGAAAACGGGCAGGGAAGAATTCACAAAACAGACAGGAACTAGCTTTAAAAATATATCTCCTGGGGATCTTGGACAACTAAATAAAATTGTACTGTCATTCTGTACTCAAACTTAAACTTGGAAAGAAAGGAAAAGGCAGAGATGTACTATCTAATTAGTGGCACAGCTCTAAAAAAAAAAAATGTGAGATTTGGCATGTAAGTTAATGCCAACCATTTGGATAATGTTGCCTGTTTTGGTAAGCTTTTTTCTAAGACATGTTTACTAATGATGAGAGCCCAGTAAAGGTAAAATTTGATGGCTACCAAAAAGCTGCTTTTACTTGGATGCTAAGAAAATCCAAAATAGTTGTGAATCACTCACTTTAGTTTAAAATTTCTTTTCAAGTCACTGATGTTTTGTGTGGCCAGAAAAATGGTTCCATGTAGATCAGCATCAAACAGCATTTCGTAAAGTGTCCAAATGATAGTTCCCAGGTGATGAAGGCACAGCACACAAGAGATTCTCTGTCCTGTAAGAGCTTGTGATTTATGTTGCTATGTGTAAGGGCACAGAGACAGAATTAGATTTCAAATTTTTAAAAAACAGTACAGGAGCAAAGAAAGCACAGGAGTGGGGGACGTTAAGCAAGTTTTATGCTAATTTTACTGCAAGTGAAACAGACCATGTGGCCTACTGACAATGGTTAAGTAATTTGATGAGAGTTCACTGAACCAAGGGCAAAAGAAAGGCCCCCGAGAGGGATTTTGCCTTCAGTGTTTTTTCCTCCCCGCAAGAATGTTTTGGTGGCAAAGAAAAAATGAAGCATAAAATGTTACACATTTTGTTAACTGAGAAAATGAACCAAGTGTTTCATTTTTATCCCTTTCCTTGTATGCCTCGGCCTAAACTAGTCTTTCCTTCTGTTCACCCAGCTTTGCTGGGTGATGCTGGGGGCAGGATTCCACTCTCCTTAGCATCTGAAACAAAATGTCAGCCAGCTCCTATCCACGTCTATTTATTGCTAGTGATGTCAGAAGTAGCTCAAAAGTAGATTTGACTTCATATCCAGCCTGCAGGCACCTCAGAGCCATCAGTGGCAAATCGCTGCCTAACTTTCCCACATTTTGTTGATGAGGAATTTCTCCGTAGCAACCCTTTCAGGACCATCATGCTACTAGAAGCAATTTGCCCATCACTCCAGAAGAAACTTATTACTTAGTACTCAGGGTGGTATAGGGATAATTGAGATGTGTCTGTGCTTTCGGATCTATCATTTCCATGATAACAATATTTTAAAATTTTATTCACACTGAGGTTTCTGGTTTTCTTCTTTTTTATTGTTAGTCAGCAGTGAGTTTTATCACAGTTCCTCTCTGCCAACTCACACACTCAAGATATTGTTATTATATTCTTTTCTCAGCAAACTCTATCTAGGGTACCATAAGAAAAGAATTTTACTTGTCTCAAGTAAAATAGCTTCAGCAGATAAATAGCCAGCATCAGACACTTTCCTCGTCATTCTGTCTGCATCTCCTTGTCCAGTCTGAGGGCTTTCACTGTAGCTACCCTGATGTTTCACATAGTTGGAATGCGTTCCAAAATGTGAACAGCCTCCCTCATCTACGTCCTTCCCACAAATATTAAAAACCAACTGGACTAGTGAAATAAGCCAAGTGGTTCTACTGAGGCAGAGCAGAGGTGATTTCTGCTTTAGTTCTCATGATAACTTTGTTCTCTATTTATAGTATTACACAGAGGAGACAGTCTATGAAGAGGTGCCGGGGGAGGTAAGACCCAGCCCACACCTGCACAAGCTGCATGCTCATTAAAGCAGAAGGAGCCTTCTCCTCTCAGACTCCCAGGGCCACCGAGCTGGCAAAAGGGAGAATCTGGAGGGTCACTCACCTGTGTGCCCAGCAGCCGGTGTTAAAAGAATGAACGTTACCTGTTTTTACTATTCAATATATTCAAGATGGCTAGGGATGGTTTCCCCTGTTACTCGTATTGTATTTTTGGTGTAGGTGATGCTTATTAGAATGACATCATTGGCTATCACCACTCTCTGACTGCAGCAAAGGTATTGCCTTGGACTTCTGATTTGCACGGGGACCAACAGTTTTATTGTGTACTGTCATAACTTCTGGGGCACCAGCTCTGCCAAAAGAGATGGCACCTCCAAGCCTTTGTTCTTGACGATACAATAAAATGCTACTTAGATTTTGGCACATTAGGAATTCTGAGAAAGTCATTTCCATAAATATTCCAAGTTGGAACTTTTTTTTCCAAGCTCTCTCATGCTTCATTTTCTGCATGGAGCTGTTTCTCTTGAGCATGACAAATAGTGATATGGATGGCTAACCCTGAAGCCTGCATAAAAACTAACACCTGTAGATGTTGTAAATTGGTTAGTTTCTCACCATCAGCCATACATCAGTAATAACGGGCAGAGAGCGACCTATTAACAATGATCTGACAAGAGTAGAGGTAGTTGTCATAGATGTACAATTTCCTTATCATTTAGCTTTCTATTTTCATAATTGATGCTGGAACTCTTCCTTTGGTACAGATGATATAAGCTGTGAAGGAAACTTTACTATGAGATGGATTGAAGATTTAGCTACTTATTTCTTTTCTTACATACTGTATTTTTAACCTTGGACTAGACCCAAACTTTGGACCTTCGTTTCTTCCACTATAAAGCCTGTTGTAAGAAACAACAATCTCCCACCTACCACATACGTAGGACTGTTGTGAGGCTAACCAATTACCCCATTATGTTGTCATCATTATTCTTGTCTACCTAAGCATTTATTAGTGTAAATGGCACTCCAGTTCACATTAATTTTTTTAAAACATCTTTATTGGAGTATAATTGCTTTACAATGTTGTGTTAGTTTCTGCTGTATAACAAAGTGAATCAACTCTATGTATACACATATCCCCATATCCCCTCCATCTGTGTCTCCCTCCCACCCTCCCTATCACACCCCTCTAGGTGGTCACAAAGCACCAAGCTGATCTCCCTGTGCTAACTGACTAAGCCAAAAGAATGGTAATCACTTGTAATATTGATGTGATTCATTTTTTCAAGTTCATCATTCTTTGTCTCATACTACAGAATGCTTAAAACACCTGCAGAACAAGCAACCAACTTTTTCTTAGAATCATTTAAAAGTTAATATTAAAGTCAAGAATTTGAGCTTTGATTGTCTTCATTTTTTTGTTCCCTGATCCCAGTTTGCTTTTACTTTACCCATGCAGTTTAAGAAGATTTTTAAATGTTTGAAAATATTTTTATTTTTGATTTTTATCCTATCTTAAGGTGTTCCTTTAGGCAAATGGAATTTTATGGTAATGTTGCAAGTCAGTAAAGAGTAACCATTTTATTCCATGCAATCTGACACAATCAGCATTCAGATTTATGTCACACAATATGCCTTCACATGAATATAGCATGTAAGTTCCTGCTTTGGCTTACGTTAGATATGGAGAAGTAACACCAGGGATATCAGTCTGACTTGAAGTTAGAATAATGTATATCAAGACTATGGTATCTCAGTTTTTACTTTCATAACAATGTTGTCAAATTTTGACATAACTGTATGTCAAATTTTCAGACAGTAACAGAAATCTATGAAACTACGACAACAAAGACATCTGACTATGGGCAATCAGAAACTTCCAAACCGGCACTGGCACAGCCAGTACCAGCAAAGCCGATGGGGAGGAAGAGAATCGTTCGAAAGAAGGTGGACTCTTCAAAGTTCATGACCCCTTACATTGCACACAGTCAGAAAATGCAGGATCTCTTCAGCACAGTAAGTTTCAAACAACTTCTGCTTATCTGGTTTTATTATTGAGAAATTACTGATCTCAGTCAACTCTGTTTTGGATGCTGGCTGGATTTTGTTTCTCAACCATGTATGAGACAAAACTTATTGTACAGAAATATAATGTCTTGTAACTCTTGAATTCTGCTTTCAGGTAATTTACTTGTACCATTGCAGCATCAGGGGAAGCATCCTTATTGAAATTGTCCCCACAAAATAAGCATAAGGCCAACTATAAAGCATTTACTGGATTTAATCACTCTTTGATAGCCAGTCTAGAATAATGGAAATCATAGTTATAGATTTATAGATATAGATTTAGTTGAAATCAGTTCACAGAAGCTAAATAACACTTATCTACACTATGTCTGAGCATGATGCCCTTCAAGTAGACTAGCTGACAGTATATAACAAGGTATCTAGGAGGTATAGTGCAAAAGAACGTGTCGTTGAACAAGCCAGGATCAGACTAAGAACTCTTCTGAAACTGAGGATCAGAATGTTTTACTGTACCTTGGAACAGCAGTTTTTTAACTGTGGCTGCACATTGGAATTCCCAAGGAGCTTTAAAATTACTGATGCCCAGGCTGTTCTAGTTTAATTGGTCCAGGCAGGCCTGGGACCTGTAGAGGAGGATTTTTAAAAGCTTCCCAGGCTCTCATGTGCAGCCTGGGAAGGTTGAGAATCTTCAGGTTGAGAATCATTGCTTTTGATGATCCCTGGTCCTTACATTTCCATGTACATTTCCGTAGGTTACAGTGACTGGCAGCAGGTTTAGACCCCTTTGAATGGATCTCACTTGTTGATTTCCAGAGTAGACTGAGGTCTCACTAGGTGGCCTGATTGCACATCCTCTGGAGGTTTGAAAAAGATGAAAGGTACTCAGGGGAACATCGAATTATATAGGATTAATGCTTATGTCAAAAGCATCCTGTTGTGGTTGGCCAATAAATATTCATTTCTGGTTGAGTGTTAACTACTGGGGACTATTTGGTAAATTTCTAGTTCAGATTATTGAATGATCTAAAATTTAGGTTTTCTAAAATTTAGATTTCTAAAAACAAGATTATCTTGCCTCTTTTATCACAGTCGTATTCAGCAAAGATAGAAAAATTTGTCAATTTATTGTCATAAAAATCTCATTAATTCAGACATTAAAATTCAAGAATTTCTGATGGTCTGAACAAAATGTTGGCAAAGGTTTGTAATATTTTTAAAGTGATTAGTAATGAAATCAATAGTATAATTTAGATTGTTGACTATTCCACTTGAGTCTTCCTGAAGCATTAATAATGATAAATTATGCATATTATTGTTAAAGCAAGAACTCGTATATTTAGCAGAAATAATAAAATTGCATTCCTTTTCAAAATACTCATAATTTAGACTTCCCATTAATTCAGCTGGTGTCTCAGTTATCTAAATTACTGAGATTTAGCTGCAACTTCTGAACTGAATATTTTTGCATTGTATTAGCAATCAAATCTTTTCAGACTTGACTCAATTTCTATACTTATTTCCTAAAATTATTGAGGTTCCAGCTTTTTATGTGTGAATTTAGACAATAAAAATATTGAAAGAATCATTTTAGGGCATTTCCAAGACAATATTTTATAATAAAATTTCTACTGTCTCCAGTATTCAGCCATGTTTAGGAAGAACAATTAACATATCTATTTTAGTTTTTGAGAATCAGGGTAAGGGACAAAAAGAGAGCTATTATAATTGATAATTGTTATAACCTGCAAGATTAAAAAATAAGATGGGGATGTGTGCATTGCCTGAAATTTCTGCTACTGTGTTGTCAGGGTTTAGGCTAATATCTGATATTCTTTTTAGAATAAATACAAGGAGAACTATGAGAAGGCAAAAGGACAGCCATACGCCATCACAACTGATACCCCAGAACTTCGCAGAATCAAGAAAGTACAAGATCAACTCAGTGAGGTGGGCTGCATTGCGAAAATAAAGGAGAGAGACATTTCAAAAATATGCCTACTACTGGGAATTTGAGGGCTTTAAATAGGTGTGGAGAGAATAAGGGGTCAAATTACTATGAGCCAGTCCAGAAATCTAGAGGAAGCAATGGCCATAGATTATGCTGCTGTAAATATGAACCTAAAGAGATTTCTAAAAGCTTGGCTTCAAGGTGATATGAGATGGGAGTTCCAACTCGCTGTGATCCTCCATACTGGAGCACAGAGAGGCTGAAATTTGCCCGGGAAAGCAGACACGCAGTAAATACAGGTGCTCTATAGATCTTTGGAGATCACAGTTTTCTACCTAAAATGCAGAAACTTGGCTTTGTGATGCAGACATAGAGTGATTGGGTCAGTGCTCTTTATTATAAGATATTCTTTAATATACTCATATGTTCATGCCTGTCATGAGTTCTAACTGTGCATTATTTTTGCAGGTTAAGTATCGAATGGATGGCGATGTTGCTAGAACTATTTGTCACGTAGACGAAAAAGCAAAGGACATTGAACATGCAAAGAAAGTGTCGCAGCAAGTCAGTAAGGTAAGGTCATGGGATGGATAGCTGGGGTACTAAATAGCATGTGCATTGTCTCTGCCTGGCCTTAGAGGAGAAAACTGGACTGGCCAGATCCTGCTCACCAGTCTCACTTGAACCCACAGGCATGGTGGGCTCTAACGGCAACACGTGTCAGGAAGGCTGCACAGGTGACTGAAGTGGCTGGTCAGAGCTATGGGGGTTGGAAAGCCCAGGCCATGCCACTCAGTTCCAGGCAGGTGCTGCACAGAATGCAGTCCCAGTGTCACCAGAATCTCTTATTTATTTTTTAAAGAAGTTGGGAGGTGAATTTTTATGAGAAATCTCCAAATTTCAAAGGTAGGCAACTAATTAAAACATTAAAAAAAAAATACCGTCTAAGTCAAACACATCTACCATCCAAATTCAGTGAATGACTGACAGGTTGCAACCTTTGTAAAGAATCTCTAGAGAATTAGAATCATGATTTAGTTTACAAAATTAGGCTTTTCAAGTAAAAGCTTACTAATGCAGGCAAATTATCATGGGATGTCGACATGGTCAGTGTTTCCATAATTGATGCTGGTGGCACATCAGCAGGCTTTGCATGAGGACAACTTGAGTTTGAAAGACTCTTCATAGTGCTCTCCTTTGTGCTCTAAATCCTCATGCCCTTGTGGGAGACATCAAGTCACAGGTCCTCTGTTCTTTCTGTCCAGGTTTTATACAAGCAGAACTGGGAAGACACCAAGGATAAGTACCTGCTTCCTCCTGATGCCCCTGAACTTGTCCAGGCCATCAAGAACACAGCTATGTTCAGTAAGGTAAGGGCCTCTGCTCTGTCGCCACTTCTATCTTCTCATGTCCTCCCACACGTCATGCAGAGGGATACCCCGTAAACCCTGGCTAATCTGGAATATGGTTCCCCAACCATTTTGTGAGTAACCTTGAGACATGTGGGGCTGCAGGGGTAGGGCTGGCCAGGAGGAACTGAGAAGAAAGCTCTTGGGCCGAGTAGAGGAGAGGGTCTGAACAACCAGGGAAAACAAAGATGCACCTGAGAGCCTGCTGTGAGACCCACAAAGACCCACAGAGTGTAGAGCCTGTGCTACACTTTGGATATTCCCAGCTGTCACTCTCATTAAAGCTTTAATTTTCTCACTCTTATTAAAGGTTTATTAAAGGTTTAAGCACAGCAATTATGCTAAGTGCTTCCTGGCTCCTTACATTTGCATTAGTACTTGCTGCAGGAGGCAGGTGCAGTTACAGAGGGGAGATGAAACAAAATCAGACACATCTGCCCTTCTGTAAGTAAGACTTGTCAGGAGAAGCTGGAGAAGCTATTAATAAATATGACTTGGATTGAATGGAATTTGTGAATTCCACTTACCTTTGCTCTCACCTTGCCCTGGGTTCTTTATGCCACTGATGGATGAATTCAAAATTATATATTTCAAGTAAGTGTGTTCTCACGTTCTCATAACTTTCATTCTTCCCTGATTTAGAAACTTTACACTGAAGACTGGGAAGCTGACAAAACTTTGTTTTATCCATATAATGATAGCCCGGAGCTGAGGAGGGTTGCCCAAGCCCAGAAAGCTCTCAGTGACGTAAGTGCAGTGCAGTGTGCACATTTGGGAGTGTGGAATCAGGACACCTCGAGTTATGTCTTCTAGCCAGAAGTTCATTGCAACTCCTCCTGTAAAAAGACTAAGTGCTATTATTGTAAAGGAGTACATCTAGAATCATCATAATTTATGATGTCTAATTTAAATTAGATTTTATAATTTATATTACATATGTTAGTCTAATGCCCTCTTCTTACTGGTGAGGAACCTGAGTCTAAGGTCACATAAGTAGTTAGTGGCAGAGCCCAGACCAAAAGCCTCGTCTTGTGATCCTAAGACCAATGTTCTTTCCGCTAGAGCATGTGTCCTTCTATCCCGCTGGCTGGAGTTAAGTTTTTCTGTGACATTAGAGTGGCATTTAAAAAAACTTACTGGGATTATAGCCACCTTCCCAGTTGTATTAAGGGAACAATGTTATTGAAGGATTTTGCTTTGCTATCCTAATCATAAAGTCTGAACTGTGGTATGTCACCTACTTCTGCACGGGGGACCTGACTACGTACTTGTCCAAACATCTTGGTGTAGTTATCTCACAAAGAGCTCTCACCATTGAGTGTACATAGAGGATATTTCAGAGTTAGTGAAAAAAAAAAAGTCAGCAGCCCCACTGGCCAGAATTTTAGTATCCTAGACCTTGAAATCTTTATTAGAGGAACTTAAAAGGCATAATAGAGCTCTTAGAATTGAGAGCAGCAGCAGCAAAGATGACCACTTGGGTCCAACACTAGCCCTTGTTTTGAGGTACTTTATTTCTTGACCCCTTGATTTGCTAGAGGCCATACTGAAAATAAGACTGCTCTAGGCTTCAGGAAAACACTGTATTATAGAATGAGACATTGTCTTTCATTCAATAGACCCCTGAACCTCTTACGTTAAACATAGACTTAAGTCACTTGGCATCTTGAGACTCATTAGAATGCATCCTAGGATCCTATCTTGCCCTGAACTGAAGTTATACATACTCATTTGAAGGTATCTCCAACTTTTGAGCTCTATTTTTTAATTCCTATCATTTGATATCAACTGCAAGTTTAATAGACATATTTCTATCCCAGTTTGCATATATTTGATTAAAATATAGCACAGATATAATCCTATCCTTCCACAGGGTAAACTAGGAAATAATGGAGGCATAACAAAATTTTAAGGCCTGCTAGTAAATGGCAGCAATTTTAATGTGTGGGGACCTTCTGCCTCTCTTTTAAGATTAGCTGTTTGGTTTTGAACCTCATAAATGTACAATGTTGTTGTGTGGCCTTTATTAAGTGATCAATAATTTTTTTTTAATTGAAAGTCCATTATGCATGCATACCTGGCAGGATGAAAAAGTACAAGAAATTTTCATCCTTTCCCCCTCAGAATTTAAAACCAGGCTGGTAAGATGAAAGTGTTCTATAACAAACAACAAGACAAAAATTAAAAAAAAACAAAAACAAAAAAGCCAAACCCAAACCATACAGTCTAATATTTGCTAAGAGAAAGACAGGACATGTGTGAATAATCAGAGAAAGCCATGTGGAGGTGGTGATCCCAAAGGAATAGGTAGTGATGAACAGGAAAGGCATTTTGAGGAGAGATAGTACTGGACAAAGGGACAGTAGTGAAATGAGTCTGGAGTTTTAGGGGACAAAGAAAGTGAATGCTTGCTGTGATAAACCATAATGGAAAAGAATATAAAAAAAGAATGTCTCTGTGTATAACTGAGTCACTTTGCTGTACAGCAGAGATGGGCACAATATTGTAGATCAACTCTACTTCAATTTAAAAAAATTGAAAAAAAAAAAAGTGAATGCTTGGGTGCTCAGTTAGGAAGGCACTTGTAAGAAACTGGTATCAGGACCTTGAAAATCAGACAAAATAGCTTTGATATAACATGGTAGGCATTGAGAAGCATCATAAGATTTTGGAGAGGAAAACAACATGTTAAAAGTAGAATCTCAGGAGGCAGACAGCAGAAGCAAGAAGAACTATAGTCCTGCAGCCTTTGGAACGAAAACCACATTCACAGAAAGATAGACAAAATGAAAAGGCAGAGGACTATGTACCAGATGAAGGAACATGATAAAACTCCAGGAAAACAACTAAATGAAGTGGAGATAGGAAACCTTCCAGCAAAAGAATTCAGAATAATGATAGTGAAGATGATCCGGGACCTCAGAAAAAGAATGGAGGCAAAGATCGAGAAGATGCAAGAAATGTTTAACAAAGACCTAGAAGAATTAAAGAGCAGACACCTGAAAGTAGAATCTGGAGAAATTTTGATGGACCATATGGTGGATTGAGACAGGGAACATCATGATTTGTAGAACATTATTTTAGTAACAGACAAATCAGAGGGATGATGGAGACAAAGGAGAGGAAGAAAGGAATCTGAAGGTGGTATTTAAAAAAATGTTAATGACATTAGATATTGCAGATAAAGGTGAGAAAGGAAACATCCATGAGTTTATGACAGACTGGTAGTCTGGGTGAATAGGGGTATAAGTGGTAAAGATGCCTTTAGTGAAAAGAGAAATAGAGTTGAGATAATGGAAGAAACATTCAGATCAAGGCATTTGATAAACTAGAAATTTAGTTCTATTGCACAGGTGTGATATCAGGACAAGAGATTAATATTTGAGTCAAATAATTTTTAAAAACTGACAACTGTAGACATGAAAATGTATGAGGGAGGCAGAACAGTGTATGGCCAAGGGCAGAGTTCTGGAGGACACCCACACTTAGGACATCTGGAAAGGAGCCAACAGAAGAATGACAGAACAAAGGTCAGAGAAGTTGAAGGGGAACCAGGAAATGCCATGTCATGTAAGCCTAGGGAAAAGTTTCCAAGAAGACTCTTAATCTCCAAATGTCTCCTTTTACCCACAAAATGGAGAGATGAAGAGTCACCTCTATGCCACTTTAGTGCTATGGACTTTGAACAATTAAAGTTGACCACATTTTTTGAGATATCTCAATAGATGACATAATGAAGAATTTATAATAACGAAGTAGAATCTTCCCATCCTTGCCTCAGAAAGACTTGGCAGTTGAGGTATGGCTTTTATTTTTGCTGCAGACCAAGTATCAGATTACCAGCATGCCTATTAATACTGTTTTCAGCACCATGAACTTCTACAGTTATTGGACACAGGGCCCCAAACAAGCTGTTGTCCACAAACATACCACTGGGTAGGTTCATAGATTTTGAGCTAAGGGTTTGGTTTCAGAGGCTCTCTCTCCCTCTCTGTGTCCTTAACCCTACTTAACCATGTTTTCCTTATTATCTATCTAAGTAGAGACAAACGACTTTGCAAACACTGAGAGTCTAAGCCGATCCGGAGTACCGAATTCTAACTAGACAGAATTCTGAACAAAGGTTCTTCAGAAATTAGGACTTCTAGATCTGATCTCTCAGAAAGTTCTTGACAGCATGTCATACTTAGTAAGCATTTCTCCTGGCAGAATGTTGCTTTCTCCTTAAGGACTTAGCTAGTCATGGAAAATACAGGTTGCCCTATGCCTAGAATAAGTCTTCACTTATTTAAAAGAAAATAAGCCATGGAATTAATACAAATACATTTTAAAATCTGTCTTTTGTATCCCAATTGACTTAGTATTTGTGAAAGCGTTTATATAGGCACGAGGCAGATATTTTTAGAATAAGATATAGTTAGACTTGGTTAAAGTATGATGAAGATGATTGTGACCTTGGAACTATCCTACCTATTTACTTTATAAATAAGGACACTGCCACATGGAAGAAGAAATCATCTGTAGAAGTCTCACAGCTGAGTAGTGGAAGAGCTGGGAGGATGATTCTCCTCTTCAGATCTCCCCCGATGGCCTCAGTTTGTAAAACACACATTCAGAAAACAGTTATCAAACCCTCGCTCCAGTCAGGTACTAGACAGGGAACAGGGTTCCCAAATGAGAGGTTGCCATCCCAGAGCTCACAATCCAAGGTGGGACAGACATGTAAACAACCAGTTACAGTGTCATCCGATAATTCCTTTAAAGGAGGTAAGGGCCAAGTTGAGTGAGATCCCAGGAGAAGGTCATCAAGACAAAAAAGGCTCAAGAGGTGAAATCGTGCCTGTCCTGAGACATGAAGAATGAGTAGCAGTTTGCAAGCAGATGGGGAGAGGGTGGAGTTGGAGCTTCCAGGGAAAGGGAACAGCATGTCTGAGGTTCAGAGGCATAAAAGGACCTTGTGTGTCTGGGGATCTGTGAATGTTCTACATTGTTAGAGGCAGGGGTCAAGACTGGTAGAAGAAAAAGCCGGAGAAGTCAGTAGTGAAGAAAAAAGGGAGAACAGGAGCCAAGGGGATGCATAGTTAATGGGCACAATGCTTATTTTAAGGTTCGAGAGGCCTCTTGTAGGCTGAAGGAAAGAAGCTAATGAAGGGGGGGGCTGTTGAATCTGTAAGAAAGAAGAGGGGTGGCTTCTAGAGCTGGGTACCCAGGGCTACTGGAGTGAGCAGCACCCCATGTGCAGGACTCATGCCCTGCAAGGGATGCTTCCTCTGAGCCATGCAGGGGCTGGGAGAGGCAGGGATGAGGATAGATAAAGATAAGTGTGTAGGCTGTCTTTATGAAAGAGGAAGCTGAGAGGAAAATGGAGCGGATTGGACAGTGTTGGGGTTTCAGACGAGTCACTGGGAGTAGAGACTGACCAGAGACACAAAATGGGATGTTCAAGCTTCAGTAAAGGCAAAGTAGCAATTGGATACCATAAATGCAGAGTTTTGGGCACACAGCACCAAGTAAGTAGCTGTTCACAGAACATACCATTGGGTAGACACATAGATTTCAACTAGAGGCTTGGGTTCCAGAGGCTCCCTCTCCCACCTCTGCACCTTCTTCCAGTGTCCCTTTTAACCCTGCTTATGGTGCTGTCATTACCTAATCCATAGAGTTGTGTGATTTTCCTCGGCAGCACTCAGCATCCTGGATATAAGAACAGCTGAAGTGTGTGCCTGACTTTTCCAGAGCTGGGAGTTTGTGAGCAGGTGTGATGTAAAGACAAGGGGATGGGAGTTGAGGGTGCTACTTAAGAGAATAACTTTAGTTGTAAATCATGGTGTGGAGACGAATGGAAGGGGATGGATGTAAGGCCAATAGTCTTGGAGAAGGAAGACTCAAAGAAATTGAAATCACTAGTAAAGCTGAGAGAAAGGGGCTGTAACATTTAAAAGGATAAATTACAGTACTCTAAAATGTAAGACTTCAAATAAAGTGGAAGACATAGCCTTTTCTAAAAAATGTCAACAAATGGAATGTGGGAAGTAGATTAATTTGCTATAGCTCTTGAGCATCCCTGTCTTTTATTTTGTCAGATTGCCTACAAAAAAGGTCATGCTGAACAGCAAACTCAATTCACATCTCTGCCGGATCCTCCAGATATAGAATTTGCCAAGAAAGTGACCAATCAAGTGAGCAAGGTGAGTAAATGGGGCTGGGACAATGTTTCCCTTGAAAACTCTGCTGAATAATCTCAGCCATCAGAGAAAGTAACTAAGGTAAACCTAAAAATGCAACACAAACACTAAGAGTATTTGTGTATATGACCGGAAAACTCTACAGCTAAAGAAACACATCCATTTACACCGTGGAACCATGTTAATAAATACTCAGCCAGCTTGATGACTCAGTGATTGATACATGGGAAAGTGTTTTGAGAACAGAACCCATGTCCTGATGTCCTTTGACATTTTGACTTATGAGAGGGATACTAACAGAGTAACCAAGTAACTGCAAATTTCCACAAAGGATCTGATTGTTTTAATTCAGTGCAGACCCTGTATAGTTTTATGCTCAGAGTCAGACTTGGAGAAAGTAAGAGCGCATGAGTGGTCTCTCAGATGTAGTTTGGTTAGACAGCCCTGGGAAGTGCACCTCATAATTTTTAAGGCCCTGGCAAACAGCTTACTCTGTCTGTATTTAGTCAGGTAAACTAGCTCTGAGGAATGCAGCCCTGACAGGGAATGCAGAGAAACAGATGTTCAACTGATGAATAGATCCATGCTAAATTACCATTTTATTTGTTTTGTTTTTGTTTTTTGCGGTATGTGGGCCTCTCACTGCTGTGGCCCCTTCTGTTGCGGAGCACAGGCTCCGGACGCACAGGCCCAGTGGCCATGGCTCACGGGACCAGCCGCTCCGCGGCATGTGGGATCCTCCCGGACCGGGGCACGAACCCATGTCCCCTGCATTGGCAGGCGGACTCTCAACCACTGCACCACCAGGGAAGCCCCTAAATTCCCATTTTAATTTGGCCCAAATCAGGCCACTTTCTTCTGGGATACTGCTGCTTTTAAATACTTTCCTTTGCCCTCTGTGGAGTTGACTGTCAGTTTGGTCTTCTGCTTGAATTGTGATGGGACCTCATGATTTCTATCTTGTTTAAGTATTTTGGGGGAAATTATGTCTCCAGTAAAGGAGAAGGAAGGAGATTACAGATGATGAAGTCTATTCAGCAATATTTTTTAGTGTCTGACATTGCAGATTACCTACTGGTGTAACCAAGGGCTATTTGGATAAAAGATCTAAGTACAGTAAATTTTCACTGATAGGAATACCGTGAACCTGAAATTTTGCCCAGGCAGGGCTAAGCAGATATTAACTTTAGAACTAACTATTCACAAAGGGATGGCCTCCTGAAAGTGTTGCTACTGTAAATAAGATTGGAGAGAAGGACAATTAGAGAGAAGGATGGTTATTTATTTATTTTGGAGAGGGGGAGAAAAATAAAAAATGGCTTTCAAGTAGTCATTTAGAAAGAAAAATGAATCTATTTTTAATATTTGCAACATTCTTTTACCTCATTTGAGTATGCAGGGTGGGTACTTGAAAGTGATTTTAAAAAAAAATCTATTTCAAACTCCTATAATCAGTCTCTCCACTAATTTAGGCTTGCCAGTTAGTCTAGAGCTGCACTCTTTTTTTTTTTTAACATCTTTATTGGAGTATAATTGCTTTATAATGGTGTGTTAGTTTCTGCTTTATAACAAAGTGAATTAGCTATATGTATACATAAATCCCCATATCCCCTCTGTCTTGCGTCTCCCTCCCACCCTCCCTATCCCACCCCTCTAGGTGGTCACAAAGCGCCGAGCTGATCTCCCTGTGCTATGTGGCTGCTTCCCACTAGCTATCTATTTTACGTTTGGTAGTGTATATATGTCCATGCAACTCTCTCACTTTGTCCCAGCTTACCCTTCCCCTCCCCGTATCCTCAAGTGCATTCTCTAGTAGGTCTGCATCTTTATCCTGTCTTGCCCCTAGGTTCTTACAATTTTCATTTTTTTCTTTTTCTTTTTTTTTAGATTCTATATATGTGTGTTAGCATACGGTATTTGTTTTTCTCTTTCTGACTTACTTCACTCTGTATGACAGTCTCTAGGTCCATCCACCTCACTACAAATAACTTAGTTTCTTTCCTTTTTATGGCTGAGTAATATTCCATTGTATATACGTGCCACATCTTTATCCATTCATCTGTCGATGGACACTTGGGTTGTAGAGCTGCACTTTTAAGAGAGTAGCCACCAGACACATGTGACTATTGAGCACTTGAAATGTGAGGGTATGAACTGAGTCCTATATGTGTGAAATATACACTAGATCTTGGATCTTGGACACTTGGTATGACAAAAGGTAAAATAGCTCATTAATTATTTTATATTATGTTGAAATGACAATATTTGGCATCTATTGGCTTAAGTAAAATATATTATTAAAATTAATTTCCCACCTGTTCCTTTTTTACATTTTAAAGTATGGCTACTAGAAAACTTAACATTACAATGGTGGCTTGGATTATATGCCTATTGGATTGCAGCAGTCTGCTGGATGCAGAGACAGCATTGGGTACTTTGAAAGCATTGCTACAACTGGGTTTGCTTTGTGGAATAACAATATGATCCAAGGGGAGGAGGGCTGTGGATGAAGGTCATTTAGATTCAGCCATGGTGATAGTTATTCATCCCAGTCTCATCCAGATTTCCAACTTCTAAATGGCTGTTGTACATCCAAAATAATAGTCAAATAATAATAGCCCCAATATAATAGTCCCAATAATAATTGGGAAGAAGTGCTTGTGATGGGTAGCAGTCCATCCAACAACAAACCATCCAGTAAGAGAGGTGTAGGGCTGCCAGGGGTGACTTAGATGTGGGACTTGCTGCCTTTCTTTTGAAGTTTTCCTCACTCTTAAGCTGCTTTGACCCATGTTTCAGTATCATTTCCTTTCTCTCCAAAAACGTAAAGTCTCCTTTATCTACTCTCTTTCGTGCTGTAATTTCTTAGCATTTCCTTGTCAGATTATGTCTCCCAGATCCATCCCTTTGTCTTACAGCCTCCAGTTCAGATTTTAACATAAGGAACACATATCTGTAATGATTATATTGCCATTACATTCTGTTTACCATCCTTCCTTACTGTACCTTTCAGAATCAAGTCTCTCACCTTTGTCTTTGGCCAAAGCCATCAAGTACATGCCAGCACCGCCTCCTGGCTCAGCGCGTTTTGTAGAGATGGGTAGGCAGGCAGGGCTGTTTGTGTACACCATGCCTACTACAACCAGCTGGGGTTGTTACAGGGGGTTCTGTAAGAAACACTGGGAAGTCCCTTTAGTTAGCTTCTCTGTGCTAACTGCTTCTCTGCTTTCTTACAGACTCGTAATAGGAAAGATATAAGATTTCAGGTTGGAATTTCCAGTTAACACTAGGTCTGGACCTGAAAGGAGAAACTGGGATCTAGAATGTTAACCTTTTGAGAAGAAAGGATATAGGGTGTTAGAGAGAGGGCTGGGCTTCCTATAACTCAAATTCTCTGGCTTTGCGTATCACTCACCCTTGGTACTTGTTCTTTAAAGGTGTAACAGAAAATGACTTTCTTTTTCTTTGAAGAGTGTGGTGGGGGTATAGGCAGGCAAACACTTTGAGACCCCCTGGTAATGTCTGTGGACACATTCTATTGAGCAAAGGAGGGGAAATTGCTCTAACCCAGCTCTGGCTCGGGCTCATGTCCCAAATTTGGGGTTAATTCGATTCCAAGAACATTCAAGCCAAGGTAGTCAATATATCATGGACTAGGTTCAATTTAACATAGTTGAACATACATTTATGTGGTAACTTCTGCATGCTGCATTTTGTGTTAGATCCGGAGGATTCAAAAATGAAAATGATACAATTCCTCTTTCCAAGGAGCTCACAGCCTAAGATTCAGGTGGTGTGGTGTTTGTGAGTTAATATGGGACAGCAGTTCAATTTTTTAATTACTTGTCAGTTCTCATTAAAATTTCTTTAAGTCTAAACCAGGAAGTCTTATTCATTGGCCTTCATGCCAAATTTTGTTGTGGTGTTGCTTTCTGGATAACTAGGAGTTTTGGTAAAGCTCAGAAATTAATGGCAAAGTTCATCGGGCATGAAAATCTGGGGTTGAGTGGTTTTATTATAACTATGAATTATAGAAGGAAGATGCATCCAACTCTCTCTTCCCTCAAACATCAGGGACCATCTGTGAGTTCTCAATGAACTAAGTCTCTAAACTCAGCAAAGCGGGGATTGATACCTCTATCCCCCACACCCAACCTTCTTTTGGGTAAATTGACACTATACTGGGAGATTTGAAGACATCTGTTAAGTACCCAGGAAGGGCCTGGTCAAGATATTTTTAAAAGCCAACCACTACCACTTAATTAGCTGCTTTATTTGGCAATTCCCAGATTTTGCTTCTCTTATTTTCTTTCTTTCTTGTTTTTTTTTATCCTAGCAAAAATACAAGGAAGACTATGAAAATAAAATCAAAGGCAAATGGAGTGAGACACCTTGCTTTGAAGTTGCAACCGCCAGAATGAATGCTAATAACATCAGCACGGTAAGTAGGAATGGATTGCCAGATGTCCTTGGGTTGAGAGGGTGACCCTTTCCTATATGACTTCTAGCCACCTGCTGCTCCAGCAATGGTACTGGAACATTTGAATCTGGGCACCTCTTCTTGGGGGTAAGACCTGTGTAGTGTTCCTATTTAGAAAGGAATTCCACAATCTTGCCTTCCTTTTGAGAAATGCTGTTTTTATTGGATTCCATTATTCTTGCCTCGGTTTTCATAGGAACAATATGGTTTCAAAGTGAGTACAGGTGAAAGGGGCCCTTTTAAGTTTATTCTGTGTCTGGGCACTCGAACGGTACATTTATGAAACTGATTAGTTTCTTCCTAGATTCTCCTCCCTGGAAAACATAAGTCCCCTTTTTCTCTTCTCTTAAATTCTCTGCCTCTGGCCTTTGAGAGCTCCTTATCTGAAGTTGTCTTTCAGCCTATTATAATTTTCCCAAGTCTCTGTTAAGTTGCTAATGGTTTTTGTGATGGCACCACATTCTATAATTGTAATCTGACCTGCAGAAGCTAAGAGGAGCATGGCTTTGGGTAACATCTCCAAATGGCCTCTGTCCTCGCGTATAAAATATTTATGTAGTTTGTTCCCTCAGCAGTTCTCCAGCATGTTTAATGTCTTACAGAGGAAATACCAGGAAGCCTTTGAGAATATGAAAGACCAGATCTACTTCATGCAGACTGAAACACCAGAGTACAAAATGAATAAACAAGCTGGGGTGGCAACTAGCAAGGTATGGGGACATTCTCTCTTTTATCTTGATGGTCTCAGTGTGGGTGAATTTCTTACAACTCTTACTTTTGTATATAATGGGAAAAAAAGGTTCTTAGGGGAACAATAAGAAAAATACTTTGGGATTACAATAGGGCTACCAAATTTTTTTTTTAAAAATTGCCATGTAGGAGAATTCACAATACTCAATTACCATCTTCAGCATTTCTTAGACTAAAGGACGTTCTGATACCCAGAAGTAGAAAGGACAAAAGAATTTCTCAAGAAAAAGCAACTGGCAGCCTTGTATGCATATAGACACTTCACACTTACAACTACCATCATTTTTCTATTTTCCTACTAACTGGTGAAAATATAGTCACAGACAAGATACTTGAATCCATGGATCTGCTCATATACTCTATAGAGTGACTTTGGTAAATAGTCTACTCCTAGGCATTCTAAAGCACTAGAAAGAGCAATATGTTCAAAGCCAATCAGACTTGATTCTAACCCTGGTGCTGGCTCTGCTGGAGCAGTGAAAGCAGAAAAATCACATCACTTAGGAGGCTATTTCAGTATCCAGGTGCAAGACAGTGATATTTTGGACCAGGAGGGTAGCACAGAAAGTGATGAGAAGTATTTTGAAAGTAAAGCTGACCTGATTTGCTGATGGGTTGGATGTGGGATATGAGAGAAAAGTTTTGGTCTAAGCAACTAGGTGGATGAGGTTTCCCTTTGTCAAGATAGGGAAGATGGTGGAAGGAGTAGGTAATTTCTTTTTAGAGGGGAGACCTGAGCTCTTCAGATATGTAAAATTTGAGATGCCTTTGAGACACCTAAGTGGAAATGTCAAGTGGGCATTTGATTACATGGGTCTGAAGTTTCAGGAGAGATATCTGGGAAGGCTGTATAAATTTGGGCATCAGTAGCATATGGACTGTATTTAATGTCATAAGACTGGAGGCCATCAAGGAAGCAAGTGTAGACAAAACTCTAAGGACTGAACTCTGGAGTGCTTCCATGTGAAGACATCAGTGAGATGGGATTGGAGCAAAATTAGGAGAAAGTGATGTCTTGGGAAGCAGGTGAAGAAGGAAGGGAGCGAGCAACTGTGTCAAATGTTTCTGAAGTGGATTTATCAATGTATGGTCTCTGGTGAACTTAATAAGAGCAATTTGGTTGAATCTGCTTAGAGAGGGTTTGTGAGTGAATGAAAAGAGAGACATAGAATATGAGTGTACTCCACTCTTCCAAAGTATTTTCCTGAAAAGAAAAGAAGAAAAAGGGGTAGTAGCTGATGGATAAGTAGGTGAAGAGGAGATTTTTTTAGGTAGGAGACAAAAATACCATGTTTCTATGCTGATAGAAGAAAAATCCAGTGTAGTGGGAAAATGTGATGATGTTGAGGGCCGGGGGAAGAAAGTGGCTGGAGTGTTGTCCTAGAATAGGGGAAAGGAGAAGGGACCTGGCATTTAAGAGGAGGGGATGGCTTCCTCAGAAACAGGAGAGGAGGTTGCGAATCCAAGATGCAGATAGGCGGATAGTAGGGTTTGTGAAATTTCCTTTCTGGTTGTTTCCATTGTTCAAGGAACTAGATAATTCTATAAGATTGAGAGGTTATCTATATCGTCCACTCCTGTAGAACACCCCCTGCGAGTCCCCTGTTTGGGCTCTAGGGGGTGGTGCATCTGTGTTTCAGAGTGTATCTCCTGCCTTTGGATACCAAGATGATTGTATTTGTTTCTGAGGTTCTTAAATGTTGGCAGGTTATCTAGGATTCCCTCAACTTGTCTATATTCTCACATTACATTGCTTGAACTAATAGCTGGCACTGGAGATCATGGTCAAGATTAGGACCAGTTTCTTGTTTTCTTTCCTTTGGACATGCGCCTGAAGGGGGCTTTTGTGCCCTCACTTAAAGCTTCTGTCATAGCTGGAATTGAAGGTGCAAAGCAGGGGGTGCAGAAGGAGAAGATGAGGTTGCCAGCATTCATCTAGCCCCAGCCCCTTCCTCTTCCTCCCGCGTGTACATTAAATACACATGTGCTCACACACATAGTCACGGATGAGGCATGAAGCTTCCAGCTTTTTTCTTTAAAAATGTGTTGGCACATAGGCAGGTAGAGGTTAAGAGATGAATGAGGGTTCTGGAGCAGCAGGTATCTGGGGCATGATGTACTACCGTTATTATGATGTGCATCTTTTATTATTTCTCTCCCCCTGCCCCCCACCTTCCCTCCCTCTCTCTCTGAGGTCAGGGACCATGTGTTACTCTTTCTTGTATCTGTCCCAGGGCCAGGAACGTAATCAATGCCCTATGGATATTTTTGAATGAATAAATGAATGAGAAGAAAAGATATCCTGAAAATGTATGCAGTTTCCCTGCTGCTGTCATAAGTTACTATGAATATTTTGTTTATGAAATGTCAAGCTGCCATTTTTCTAAAGAGAAAATCGATTTGTGGAGCTATGTCATAATATCTGTAATAGAGACGAGAGCAAAAATAACCTGGAGAGTTACTTTATCACTTTATTTCACTCCTACAGGTAAAATACAAAGAAGACTATGAAAAGAATAAAGGAAAAGCAGATTATAATGTACTTCCTGCTTCAGAAAACCCACTGCTTAGGCAGCTGAAGGCGGCAGGAGTTGCCCTAAGCGATGTAAGTATATTCTTGTCAAAAGTGTGTTTTTAACCTTAGCAGCAAGAGAGATGAAACTTCTCTCCTTCTATAATGAATAAATGCAAATAGAACTTTACAAATACTTTAAGATTATGGTGTAACAGTTTCCCTGGAGCTGTCTAACCACAGGAAGGCATTAGTGCCTCTGAGTATGATGTGTGTCAATTTGGGGAGCCTGTGGACTTATTTCAGCAGGCAGGGAAATCCTCATTTGCTTATAAGCTCCAGGAGCCTATGCCTTTGTGTGGGCAAAGAGTACATTGTAGGAGTTACGTTGTGATTCTGACAGAGGCAGAAGGAGACTTTAAAAGGGGAAGAGAGAAAGACGAAGCCACTTAGTGCCCTACCTTTGTGCTCTTCAAGCCTGCTGCTAGGAGAAGAAGGAAAAGTTCCTGTGTTTCACAACTTCTCTCCCCAGACTCTGCCATTTTCTGCTCAGGTCTTGGCCCCAGAAACCATCATCTGCAGATAGCAGAACTTAAAAGATGGCTCCCTAAGTCTTCAGAGCAATTTCTACTTGTGGAATATTAAGAGCTTGTCTAATCCATTAGGTTTCAAATAGATTAGATAAGTGAGAACTGGGCCTGGCATTAAAAGACTAACAGCCCAAGACCACTTTGATTATATATCAATATATAAAGACACTGAACAAAAGATCAGTTGAGTTTTTCCCTTTTGGTTAGGCAGTATTAAGTTTTCCAGTATTTGAGGATTATATGTAGCTCCCTGTGTGAGTTAGTTGTCTTTTCTTTGTGCCTTGAATTCAGCACCACAGAAATGTGTACATGTGACTGAGGAGTGGGGCAAGTGGAGTGGCAGGTGAGAGGATGTAAATGGATCTGTTCAAATAGCTCTACTGGGAAATCAATGCAAAGCACATCGCCTGCTTCCTAAATGAAGGTCATCTTTATCAAACGTATAAGAACTGAAGTTCAAATCCATTTTGTTGAAAAAGACAGCAATATAAAAATATTGAAAATGAATAGCACTATTTACAATTTCAAAACCGAACATGAAAAAATCATGTTTTGCACTGTAAAATCCAGTAACTTTTAGAGCTAAAGATAAATCCTAGCAGAGAAGAGGAGTTAGTAGACTCTTGTATATACCTTATTTTTAAGGTGTACTGTCTGTTCGTATGATAAGGGATTTTTTTCCTTGGTGGAAAGAGGAAGAGTGCGTATTTCTCTGTGTGCTAGACTTTTTCCATGAAGGTTTGTTTAAAAAAAATGAAAAATTTGCTGTTGCTCAGAGTATTCCTGTTTATTGGGGCATCACTAGTGAGAGAAGAGTATTGAGTTGGGAGGTCTAAAAGGCAGCAATTCAGATACGCAAGAACCTCTACAACTAAGGTCTTGGTCTGAGGCAGTATAGTGGTTTCTTAATTTTTTGGAGAATAATAAAAACTTAGGCTTCACAATAATAGCTAATAGAAAAGGTTTATCATTTATGACACTCCAATGTTTGATTGTCAGTTTTTAGACAGTTGACAGGTAATATCTTTTTTCTTCTTCCTTTGTTTAGTGTTGGAAAATACAAGTATAATAATCGGGGTGGGAGTGACAGGAATCTACTGTAACTGATTTTTTTTTCTTTGACAGAAACTGTACAAGGAAAACTATGAAAAGACAAAGGCAAAGAGCATAAATTACTGTGAGACCCCCAAATTTAAGCTCGATACAGTTCTGCAGAACTTCAGTAGTGATGTAAGCCACCCCATGGTCATTTCCTCTGTTAAATCAAAGACCCATCACTTTGCCAATAAACAAATGAAATATGTTTTGTCTTTCAGACTAAATATAAAGATTCCTACTTAAAGAATATTTTGGGACATTATGTAGGCAGCTTTGAGGATCCATATCATACACACTGCATGAAAGTCTCAGCTCAGAACAGTGATGTAAGTCCTAAGGCAATTGTTTGACTTCCCAAATAACACATTTTTAGGGCATGAATACACTGGTTGCATCCTTATGTCTGATTTCTTTTCCTCATAGAAAAACTACAAAGCAGAATATGAAGAGGACAGAGGCAAAGGCTTCTTCCCCCAGACCATAACTCAAGAATATGAAGCAATCAAGAAACTAGATAAGTGTAAAGATGTAAGTCTGTAGTATAAACTGTGAATGTTACCACCCTCCACAGTATCTAGTGATCAAGATGTGTTTAATATTTTGACACTTTTGCAAACAAATGCAAGCAAGGAGTCTGTAAGAAACACAATTTATTTTTCCCTGTTGTCACCCACATGTCTCAAGAGCTCATTCTAGCTCATTTTCCCAAAGAAAAGTAATCAGGAATCTGTAGATATGGGAAAGTTTCCTATATAGATGTAAGAGCATCTCTCAAAGAAACTGCAGTCTAATTAGAAAAAATGCATTTTGCTTACTGAAAGTTTCTTTTCTTTTGGGGGATGGGGTTCTGCTTGCTTGGCCTTTAGGCCAACTCAGATTTGACAAGTGATACTACTAAACGTGATTCTCTTTCCCCCACAGTACACCTACAAAGTCCACCCAGATAAGACAAAATTCACTCAGGTCACCGACTCTCCTGTTCTGGTGCAAGCCCAAGTCAATTCCAAACAGCTGAGTGATGTAAGTTCCCCTAAATATCCAAGAAATCCAGTTATGAGGGATAGCATATCATAACTCTATACGTGAAATCCAGTGACTTGTCACATTTATAAAAAAGGCTACGTAACTTTTAACAAGTTTAACTTGTATATATTTGTAATCACCTAAAATACTTTCCTATTTAGTTACCTTACATCTTCTTGGGTGGATAACAATTATAGTAAAAGAGCTCTGCAAGGGAAACTAACGTAGCTTAATGCGCTGGAAAGAACATGAGTTTCTGAGTCAGAGAGAACAGGATTCAAATTCCAGCTCTGTCATTTATGACCTGGGGCCTAGGAAAGTTGTTTAACCTCTCCATACCTCATAGTTCCCTTTGATAATTTGTGGTGGTTTTGAAGATTGTGAAAGAAGATACGCGCATAGTACACATCCTGGCCCAGAGCGGGTATTCAGTACATGGGATTTCTCTGTCTCTCAAATAAGTTTTTAGGAAATAGAGTCTTTGAGATACATTTTATCATATAAATTTTCAGTGTGAATTTCCAAACTTGTGTTGAAATAAAAAAATGAAAAATAAAAGTAACCTCAGTAGATTATGGCCAGAAATGAAGGCTTCAGTTAGAGTATCCACAAACCATAATGCATGTGAGGGGACATAACCAGATTTGTTAGAAAAGATTTTCCAGTGGTTGGGCGTTGACAGCAGAAAGGAAGAAAGGCTGTCACTCTCAGAACCTACAGGACCAATTGTGATATATAAAGAGGGGAGCTCCCAAGTATGAAAGTGCCACCTCTTTCCATTAGGGCCCTACCATGGTGACAGATATGATAACAGCTGTCAACTATCCTCACGCAGTGTCAGTAAGGCAGAGTGGCCCACCCTAGATCTGGATTTCTCTTTTTCTTTTTTTTTTTAACATCTTTATTGGGGTATAATTGCTTTACAATGGTGTGTTAGTTTCTGCTTTATAACAAAGTGAATCAGTTATACATATACATATGTTCCCATATCTCTTCCCTCTTGCGTCTCCCTCCCACCCTCCCTATCACACCCCTCCAGGTGGATTTCTCTTTTGATCGTAACGACTCTGTCAGTTGTTATTTAACAAAATGTATTTTACATTTTATCTCATGAA
The DNA here is from genome assembly GCF_963924675.1 of Phocoena phocoena. Classification (NCBI taxonomy): domain Eukaryota; kingdom Metazoa; phylum Chordata; class Mammalia; order Artiodactyla; family Phocoenidae; genus Phocoena; species Phocoena phocoena. Next base: position 36,487,417 of record NC_089225.1, on the reverse strand, counting down.
ATGTACCACCCAATATTTTTTTTTCTTTTGCATTTTGGAGCAATCTTCTTCTGAATTGAGAACTAAATGGCTCATTTTCTCTCTCTCTCTTGCTCTCAGCTAAATTACAAAGCAAAACATGAAAACGAAAAGTTCAAGTGCCATATACCTCCAGATACTCCTGCCTTTATCCAGCACAAAGTCAACGCCTATAACCTGAGTGACGTGAGTTCCTCATGCACTATGCCGTGTGTTATACTGACAACTATGCTTTTATTTTTGAATTGCCTCATTGAATAAATATTTCAATGTTAAAGATGGGAATAACAGTTAACATTTGTATTGTGTCCCTATGCCCCTGCCAGGGTAACTTTAAACTCACCTTATAAAATGTGTGTAGCGATCTTATAAGTAGCTTTATACAATGAGACAATCTTAATATATTTTAACCAACCCTCAAAATACCACTGTTCATGTATGTTTAATTGCAAATCTTAATGTAAGCTCTTTTAGCCATATATCCTTTTATACTATACTATAATTTTCTTTCAGAACCTCATATTTTAAGATAGTTTCATTTTGTTTACTCCCCAGGCATGTAAAGTCCCTTCTTTCACACAAATGATACTTATTTCTACATGTAAGAGAACTTGCACTAACAAAGATATAGGGTATTCAAAAGGCATAAGGCCAGGTATCCATTGCTATCTTTCATTTCCAAACTAAATAATTTTATAGAAAAGTCAAATTACCCTTGAGGGTTTCAATTTCTTCAACAATTCTTTAAATAAGTACTAAAACTATCCAGCATCAATGAGTATTGCAATGATTCGTGAAATAACCTTTCCAGAGGACTTTGAGATCAAATGAAAATGGTGCCTTTATATAATACAAAGTAAGTTAACTATAGAATATTTGTGCCACTCTATAAAATATTCAGTGTTAGGAATCAAATATTAGTATGATAACTAGAATGAAGTTAATATAATACAATATTCTCATGGAGAGTAGAGAAACTTAATCTTAGAGAATTGGAAGATTCCTCTTGAGGAGAATTATCTAAAATATGCACAATTTCTTTTTTTTTTTATTATTTTTTTTTTGCGGTACGCGGGCCTCTCACTGCTGTGGCCTCTCCCTTTGCGGAGCACAGGCTCCGGACGCTCAGGCTCAGCGGCCATGGCTCATGGGCCCAGCCGCTCTGCGGCATGTGGGATCTTCCCGGACCGGGGCACGAACCCATGTCCCCTGCATCAGCAGGCGGACTCTCAACCACTGCGCCACCAGGGAAGCCCTATGCACAATTTCTTAAACAAAGAAAATGGTCTTTTTATATTAAGACAAGGTATTGGGTTACCCTCTAGTCTTTAAAGTGTGATAACATGCATATTACTTTTGCCCATTCCTCTGCTAAAATTTTTCTGTCCAGAATGCTTATAAGTATGACTGGGAGAAGACCAAAGCTAAGAAGTTTAACATTAAGGTGGATGCCATTCCCCTGCTGGCAGCCAAAGCCAATACCAGGAACTCTAGCGATGTGAGTATGGCCTGGGCACCTGGACAGGGGGAGCCTCAGCGATCTTCCTGATGAGTGAGATCTGGCACGTGTGATGTCTTTGCAGGTGATGTACAAGAAAGACTATGAGAAAAGCAAAGGAAAGATGATTGGAGCCCTCAGCATTGACGATGATCCCAAGATGCTGCACTCTTTGAAGACGGCCAAAAACCAGAGTGATGTGAGTGCTTTTGTGAATCTGTCTTGTTTTCAAGATTGTGTCCCAGTCAACATGCCCAAGGGTAATGGTGTAAAAAGATTCCATATCCATGGGCTCTCTCAGGTTCACAACAATGAACTGCTGAGGACAACTTTAGAAGTACAGTGATTCCCCAGACTCTTGCACCTCTCATGTTTGAGGAGAGAAATTAATGATTTGTACTTGATCTTCATTTCACTTTGAAAAAACCTGTATTCATATTTAGTAGAATATTGATTGTAATTCTCAACACCTTTTGGAAAACATTAAGATGTTTTCATATTTTCTAATTCAAAAGTAACTTAAAACTGTGGTTTAAAAAGTGACTTTATTTTGGAAGAAAATCATGAGTCAGAGATAAAAATCTTAGTATAGCTAACATTGCTCTTTACTGACTTTAGTAATTAGTATTGGCCTAGGTCTAAGATTCCATTAATTATAGGCCCCGTTGAGAATCTGATAAAAGATCTGGTCCATCTCTTTAGGGAAATGGAGTTTTTTTCACATCTTTTGCCTGACTTTCATAGAGAATTCATGGACTCCCTAAGGATAGCCTTTAGGATATCTATCATCTTCCAGTTAAAATTCTTACCATAGAGAGGCAAACATATACTATTGAAAATTGCAATATACACTGTGTTTTAAAATGTTTGGAGAATCCCTTAAAAGTGGTAAGAATGTTCAACATAGCTTGCAAATATTAGCTTTTCATGGTGAAAGAGAAGGGTGTTTGTATCATTTAGCTTCACTTTAACCACGTGTTCATATTGTGAGCTATTAAACCTTCTTTAAATCATTTCACATTTACTATATAGTCATATAGCACTTTAAATGTCTTATTCAGTTATTTTCTCTAGTAAATTCACACTGAATTAGATACAGTGTGATTATATACAGTCAGTATACAGTGCTCACATACATAATACTATCTTCTTCACCAGTTCCTTATTTTGTCTCAACTCAAGAAAGTTATAGCTCCCATTGACAGCACGTGTATGTTTATCTTTGGTTTTTACCCTACCACAGAACCCATTAGAACACTAAGTTATTAAGTGCATAATAATTGTTCAATAAGTACTTGTTAATTGATTCATGTTGGCAACCAAAAGGGATAGTCAATGATGAGTCATTCTCAAATAATATTCAGGCTAAAATCAAGCTGCAGATACAGAGCACACATCGCTTTAAAAAAGAGTCTTTTAAAGCCATTTGGGACTAAACAACATGCCACTAAAAAAACAGTCAGGCTTCCCTGGTGGCGCAGTGGTTGAGGGTCCGCCTGCCAATGCAGGGGACACGAGTTCATGACCCGGTCCGGGAGGATCCCACATGCCGCGGAGTGGCTAGGCCCGTGAGCCATGGCTGCTGAGCCTGTGCGTCCGGAGCCTATGCTCTGCAATGGGAGAGGCCACAACAGTGAGAAGCCTGCATACTGCAAAAAAAAAAACAAAAAAACAAAAAACCAGTGAGTCGATGAAGGAATCAAAGAGGAAATCAGAAAATACCTCAAGACAAATGAAAATGGAAACAACACTCCAAAATCTATGGAATACAGCAAAAGAAGTTTGAAGAGGGAAGTTTATAGCGATATAGGCCTTCCTCAAGAACAAGACAAATCTCAAATAAATAACCCAATCTACCACCTAAAAGAATTGGAAAAAGAAGAACAAACAAAACCCAAAGTCAGCAGAAGGAAGAAAATCATAAAGATAGGAAATAAATAAAATGAAAATTTAATAAAACAATAGAAAAGATCAATGAAACCAAGAGCTGTTATTTTGAAAAGAGAAAAAAACTGATAAAGCCTAGATCACCAAGAAGAAAAGAGAGGACCCAAATAAATAAGAAATGAAAGGGACAAATAACAACCAATACCACAGAGAAACAAAAATTATAATACTATGAACAGTTATAAGCTAACAAATTGGACAACCTCGAAGAAATGGACAAATTTCTAGAAACATACAACTTGCCAAAACGGTATCAAGAAGAAACAGATATTTGAACAGACCAATTGCTAGTACTGAAATTGAATTTGCATTAAAAAAAAATGCAAGCAAACAAAAATCTAGGACCAGACGGCTTCACAGGTGAATTCTACCAAACATATAAAAAAGAACTAATACCTATCCTTCTCAAACTATTCCAAAAAATTGAAGAAGATGGAACACTCCCAAGTTCATTCTGTGAGGCCACAATTACCCTAATATCAAAACCAGAAGAAGATACTAGAAAAAAATACAGACCAATATCTTTAAGTATAGATGCAAATCTCCTCAACAAAATATTAGCAAACTGAATCCAACAGTATATAAAAAGGATCATATACCATAATTGAGTTGGATTTATTCCAGGGAGGCAGGATGGTTCAATATTTACAAATCAATGTGATTCACCACATTAACAAAAGGAAGGATAAAGATCACATGACCATCTCAACAGATGTAGAAAAAACATTTGACAAAATTCAATATCCATTCATGATAAAAACTCATCAAAGTGGGTATAGAGGGAACATATCTCAACAAATAAAAGCCATTTATGACAAACCCACAGCTAACATCACACTCAGTGATGAAAAGCTGAAAACCTTCCCTCTAAATTCAGGAACAAGCAAGGATGCCCACTCTTTCCACGTCTATTTAACATAGTATTGGGAGTCCTGGCCACAGCAATCAGAAAAAATAAATTATTAAAAAAATAATAAAAAGCATCCATATTGGAAGGGAAGAAGTAAAATTGTCACTATTTGTAGATGACATGATACTTTATATAGAAAACCCTAAAGTCTGCACCCAAAAACAATCAGAACTAATAAATGAATTTAGTAAAGTTTAAGGATACAAGATTAATATACAGAAATCTGTTGCTTTTCTATACACTAATAATGAACTATCAGAAAGTAAAAAAAAAAGCCACATTTAAAATTGCATCAAAAAGAATAGGAATAAGTTTTTTTAAATTCAAACAGAAAGTCACAAAAATTATAATCATCCTCATCAGTTCACTCAGTCCCATGCAATTAATTTTTTTTCATCTTGATCTTTTGTTAGCACTTTTATGGATACATCAGTTTTCCATTAGAGTTCTGAAAATGCTTATTCATTCAGTTCAGCAGTGTAGTCAGTTACCAGAAACCTGTACTTGTCAGAGTCTTTTCCATGAATTCCTTGAAGATGAAATCCTTTTATAGGAACATTTTTGCAAAAGCATCAGAGTACACCCAGAACTGTCTGTAAATGACAAAAGACTTAAAAATGACCATGGTTAAAGATTTGATGAAAGTTCATAATAATGCAATTAACAAGGAAATTTAGTTATTTCTGAGTTATAATTTTAAAGTAATAACTAGAATTATGACTTATAACATTATACCAGAACATACAAGATTTTTAGAAATTTCATGTAATGTCTGAAACATTTATATTAACATATTTCCATACAAATAACCCAAAGAAAGTTTAGTATTAGTTGTTTTTTGTTTGTTTGTTTGTTTATACTGCAGGTTCTTATTAGTCATCAATTTTATACACATCAGTGTATACATGTCAATCCCAATCGCCCAATTCAGCACACCACCATCCCCACCCCACCATGGTTTTCCCCCCTTGGTGTCCATACATTTGTTCTCTACATCTGTGTCTCAACTTCTGCCCTGCAAACCGGTTCATCTGTACCATTTTTCTAGGTTCCACATACATGCATTAATACACGATATTTGTTTTTCTCTTTCTGACTTACTTCACTCTGTATGATAGTCTCTAGATCCATCCACATCTCAACAAATGACTCAATTTTGTTCCTTTTTATGGCTGAGTAATATTCCTTTGTATATATGTACCACATCTTTATCCATTCGTCTGTTGATGGGCATTTAGTTTGCTTCCATGACCTGGCTATTGTAAATAGTGCTGCAATGAACATTGGGGTGTACGTGTCTTTTTGAATTATGGTTTTCTCTGGGTATATGCCCAGTAGTGAGATTGATGGATCATATGGTAATTCCATTTTTAGTTTTTAAGGAACCTCTATACTGTTCTCCATAGTGGCTGTATCAATTTACATTCCTACCAGCAGTGCAAGAGGGTTCTCTTTTCACCACACCCTCTCCGGCATTTGTTGTTTGTACATTTTCTGATGACGCCCATTCTAACTGGTGTGAGGTGATACCTCATTGTAGTTTTGATTTGCATTTTTCTAATAATTAGTGATGTTGAGCAGCTTTTCATGTGCTTCTTGGCCATCTGTATGTCTTCTTTGGAGAAATGTCTATTTAGGTCTTCTGCCCATTTTTGGATTGGGTTGTTTGTTTCTTTAATATTGAGCTGCATGAGCTGTTTATATATTTTGGAGATTAATCCTTTGTTGATTCATTTGCAAATATTTTCTCCCACTCTGAGGGTTGTCTTTTCGTCTTGTTTATGGTTTCCTTTGCTTTGCAAAAGCTTTGGAGTTTCATTAGATCCCATTTGTTTATTTTTGTTTTTATTTCCATTACTCTAAGAGGTGGATCAGAAAAGATCTTGCTGTGATTTATGTCAAAGAGTGTTCTTCCTATGTTTTCCTCTAAGAGTTTTATAGTGTCCAGTCTTACATTTAGGTCTCAAATCCATTTTGAGTTCAATTTTGTATATGGTGTTAGGGAGTGTTCTAATTTCATTCTTTTACATGTAGCTGTCCAGTTTTCCCAGCACCACTTATTGAAGAGACTGTCTTTTCTCCATTGTATATCTTTGCCTCCTTTGTCATAGATTAGTTGACCATAGGTGCGTGGGTTTATCTCTGGGCTTTCTATCTTGTTCCATTGATCTATGTTTCTGCTTTTGTGCCAGTACCATATTGCCTGATTACTGTAGCTTTGTAGTATAGTCTGAAGTCAGAGAGTCTGATTCCTCCAGCTCTGTTTTTTTCCCTCAAGACTGCTTTGGCTATTCGGGGTCTTTTGTGTCTCCATACAAATTTTAAGATGATTTGCTCTAGCTCCATAAAAAATGCCATAGGTAATTTGGTAGGGATTGCATTGAATCTGTAGATTGCTTGGGGTAGTATAGTCATTTTCACAATATTTGTTCTTCCAATCCAAGAACATGGTATATCTCTCCATCTGTTGGTATCATCTTTAATTTCTTTCATCAGTGTCTTATAGTTCTCTGCATACAGGCCTTTTGTCTCCCTAGGTCGGTTTATTCCTAGGTATTTTATTCTTTTTTTTGCAGTGGTAAATGGGAGTGTAAAATAGGAATAAATTTAACAAAGGGGGTAAAATACCAGTACTCTGAAAACTATAAGACATTGATGAAGAAAATTGAAGGTGATACAAAACAATGGAAAGATATCCCATTCTCATGGATTAGAAGAATTAATGTTGTTAAAATGCCCATACAACCCAAAGAAATCTACAGATGTTATGCAATCCATATCAAAATACCCATAACATTTTTCACAGAACTAGAACAAATAATTCTAAAACGTATATGGAACCACAGTAGATCCTGAATAGCCAAACCAATCTTGAGAAGAAAGAACAAAGCTGGAGGTATTATGCTTCCAAACTTCAGACTGTATTACAAAGCTACAGAAATCAATACAGCATGGTCCTGTACAAAATCAGACACAGAGATCAGTGGAACAGAATAGAGAGCCCAGAAATAAACTCACGTGTCTATGGTCAATTAAACTATGACAAAGGAGGCAAGAATATACAATGGAGAAAAGACAGTGTCTTCAATAAGTGGTGCTGGGAAAACTGGACAGCTACATGTAAAAGAATGAAATAGAACATATTTGCAAATGATATGGCCAAGAAGGGGTTAACATCCAGACTATATAAATGGCTCGTGCAGCTCAGTATCAAGAAAGCAAACAATCAAAAAAAACAAAAACAAAAAAGAAAATGGGCAGAAGACTTGAATAGACATTTTTCCAAAGAAGGCATACAGGTGGCTGACAGTCTCATGAAAAGATGCTCAGCATTGCTAATTATTAGAGAAATACAAATCAAAACAACAATGAGATATCACCTCATACCTGTCAGAATGGCTATCATCCAAAAGTCTACCAATAGCAAATGTTGGCACGGATGTAGAGAAAAGGGAACCCTCCTACACTGTTGGTGGGTGTGTAAATTGGTGCAGCCACTATGGAAAACAGTATGGAGGTTCCTTAAAAAACGAAAAATAGAGCTACCATATGATCCAGTAGTTCCACTCCTGGGCATATATCCAGAAAAGACAAAAACACTAGTTCAAAAAGATACATGTACCGCAGTATTCATAGCAGCATTATTTACAATAGCCAAGATACGGAAGCAACCTAAGCAGCCATCAACAGATAAATGGATAAAGAATATGTGGTATATATATACAATCGAGTATCACTCAGCCATAAAGGAGTGAAATTCTGCCATTTGCAGCAGTGTGGATGTACCTAGAGAATATTATGCTTGTAAAATAAGTCAGACGGAGAAAGACAAGTACTGTATGATATGTGGAATCTAAAAAATAAAACAAATGAACGTATATAACAAAACAGAGACAGACACAGATATAGAAACAAACTTGAATTGATAGTTACCAGTAGGGAGAGGGAAGGAGAGAGAGGCAAGATAGGGGTATGGGATTAAGAGACACAAACTGTTATGCATAAAATAGATAAGCAATTAGGTTATATTGTACAGCACAGGGAATTATAGCCATTATCTTGTAATAACTTTTAATGGAGCATAATCTGTAAAAACACTGAATTACTATGCTGTCCACCTGAAACTAATATTGTAAATCAACTATACTTCAATAAAAAAATAAATCAGTAGGGAATTCCCTGGCGGTCCAGTGGTTAAGACTCTGCGCTTCCACTGCAGGGGGGCACAGGTTCCATCTCTGGCTGGGGAACTGGGATCCCACAGGCCACACGGTGGGACCAAATAAATTAATAGATAAAAATAAAAATAAAGCCATTTGGAACTTTGACAACCTTTTATATGTGCAGCATGTGTGAGCTTATCTGAACTTGAACAAAAGGGTCAAAACAATTTAGTCAAAAACACTTCCACACACCAACTGCTATTGCAACATTGCTTTATCCGTTTATTTCTAATAAAGACAAACTGTCTTTATTTTTTTCAGTGTTCTTGCATGCCATCATAAAGTTTCCATATTTTATTTTCATAAACCAGGGCCTAGATTTTACAATTAAGAGAGGAATTTATTCTGTGAAACTGACTACCCATGATGTTTTAGAAAGAAGACTATATTCCCTAAGAAAGTTAAAAGATTGGATTATTTGTAAAAGGAATTTCTGCAGGAGATTTATAATGCACATCTATACTTGCTAGCTTGGATCACTGTCTTTAGAGCTTACGTGATTATAGGGAGATATAATAGGTTTAGAATCTTCCTAAAGGAAAAATTCTGGGTCAGAATTTTTCTCTCTTTTAAGGTAATTGGTGAGCAGACGTGATGAACCTGGGACTTTGGCCTAATTAACACCCTGTCTAACCATTCCAGAAAACCAACCGATGAAAGTGCCTTCTGAGGCCAGTCAGGACATTTGGTTTATGAGAACACTGTACATAAGGGCCAAGGTTACTTCAGTGGGTCAGTTTCATAAATTTTTCTCCTTTGAGGTCTTATAACTGCTGAAATCTGAAACTTCTTTTAAATTGTTACCAAAATTAAACTTAGTATGGAAAAACCTCTGGGGTTCTCAGTGGGGCTTATCTGTTGTCCAAAGTAGAATAGTCAGGTTGAAAAATCAGTAACTATTCACTTAAAGATGACTTTAGAAAGGTCAAGAAGTCAAGTGTACAGCTCTGTTTATGAAGTAGTCATTTTATAAAATCAGAAGTATGAAATGATTGTCAAATGATTTTTGACAATTTAAAAAATACTTCTTTAATGGAAGACTCTTCCAAGGTTAGATTACCTTAGCAGAAATCATGCTTGCTAGTGGTCCTTGAAAAACCCTGTTTTAAAATAAAATAATAGCTGGCTGAATCAGAAGCTGTGGCCCATTCCTGCTGTCTGACAGTTCCTCTTTGATCTAAACAAAGATTTGAGAAGATCTGTCCATGCATCTGCCCATGATTTTGGGAGGGGCGGTTTCAATGATAGGAAACATATGATCAAATTTTAGGAAAAAATAACGAACTAGAAGGAAAAAATCTCTATCTTGTATTTGTTGTTTATGAGAGATCTCTGTGCTTTTCTGGAAATCCATTGAAGGTTTGTGCTAATAAATGGTAATTTCCTATTCACAGCATGAATATCGTAAAAACTATGAAAAGTCAAAAACTATCTACACGGCACCTCTTGATATGCTCCAAGTGACTCAAGCTAAGAAATCTCAGGCAATTGCCAGTGATGTCGACTATAAGCACCTCTTACACAATTACAGCTACCCGCTGGACAGCATTAACATGGACCTTGCCAAGAAGGCTTATGCACTGCAGAGTGATGTGAGTAACCAGATTTTCTCTATTCCCTCTTTTTAAGGTAGAAACTGAAAAGGATTTCTAAGTTGAGTGATTTTTTGGCAATTCTCAGAAGTATCTGCATTGTCTTCTGTATGTAGCAAGTAGTAATGGGAAAATGATCCTTGGGATTCTATGAGAGCACACCCCTCAGAGGTAGAGAGGCCTGGGTCTGGCAAAAGCACCCCATCACAGTTTCCTTTTGGGAAAGTGATCAGCCTTGCTGAGTTTAGAGTCCTCCTGCAAAATTGGAATAATACAAAAGAATTGTTTTCATTATTTAAATGCATTCAAAATACTCTTAGCATGGTGCTGGGCCCTGGTGAATTCTCAGTAAACATTCACTATTATCATTATCACCATTATCATAATTATCACATTCATCATTATCAATACTTTTTTGTGTAGATTGCTTTCTTGTCTGAAAATAGAATATATTATTTATAGCATTACTTTTTATAATAGCTGGGTTTTTTTCCCTGCAGATCAAAACTTCTTTAGGCAAATTAATTTGTCTGAGCTATACAATTGAATACTTTATCCTAACAATTCTATTTTTTTAATGGTAAAATAGACATAACATAATATTTGCCATCTTTACCAGTTTTGATTGTACAGTTCAGCAGCAGTTACATTCCCATTGTTGTGCAACCAATCTCCAGAACTTTTTCGTCTTGCAAAAATGCAACTCTCTGCACATTAAACAGCTCCCCATTTCCTCTTCCCCTCAGTCCCTGTCAACCACCCTTCTATTTTCCGTCTCTGTGAGTTGGACTACTCTAAAGACCTCGTATCAATGGAATTAATGCAATGCTTTCCTTTTGTGCCTGGTTTATTTCACTTAGCATAATGTCCTCAAGGTTCATCCATGTTATAGTATGTGTCAGAATTTTCTTCCTTTTTGAGGCTGAATTCTATTCCATTCTATGTGTATACATTTGGGTTATCCATTCATCTGTCAGTGAACATTTGGGCTGCTTCCACCTTCTGGCTATTGTGACGAATGCCACAATGAACATGGATGTATGAATATCTTCAAGATCCTGCTTTCAATTCTTTCGAGTATATACCCAGAAGTAGAATTTCTGGATGATTTGGTATTTCTATTTTTAATTTTTTGAGGAATCGCTGTACTTTTTCCCATAGCAGCTGCACAATTTTACATTCTTATCACTAAAAATTCTATTTTATGCATTATTATCTTATTTGTTTCATTTTGTTATGTTTCTTCCTCCCAAATAGATCATAGGTTTTTCAAAGGCAGGAACCAATGGTTTCTTGATTTTTCATTCCAGTTAGAAGGCCCACACTAAAGAACAATCATCAGAATTTTATATCTAGAGTACATGTTTTAGGTATCACCTATAGCCAGACAACAGGAGTAGGTCATTATTTTAATAGCATCAAGTAACTGTCTCCCAGATAGGTCCAATTCCAAATGATAACTGCTCTCCATAAGCAAATTATTGAATACAGCTGTATTAAAGTATGTTGTTAGCCAATGTAGAAACACTCCTAAGCTTACAATTACACATGAAGGGCAATATGTGTAAACACTTAATACAAATAACTACTATCAAGTCTTATCAGAAAATGAGTAAAATGATCCACCTTCAATATGGCCTTCAGTTATAATCTGACCATAGAAACATAATACATAATATGTTCTAGTGAGCAAACATCTCACGTTTGATGATCTAAATATAACAATTTCATTTATTCTTTGAAATACAGCTTTGATTTTAGCAGATTGGAATTATAATTCCACATACTTTGGAAATAAGGGTGAAGTAGAACATATGCCAACTAGAAAGAACAGTGCAAACCTAAGGGCTGTTAAAATCTTTCCCCAAGGAAATGTTTAAAATAACCTCAACGTATGGAATAAGGAAACTGGTCAGAAAACTTAAAAGCATTATTTTGGGGAAAATGTTAATGATTTTACGAAGAAGGATGATGCTGAGAAAAGAAATGTAATCTTTCTCTTGGTGTTTTAGGTCCAATACAAAGCTGACTACAATAGCTGGATGAAAGGTTGCGGCTGGGTACCTTTTGGGTCCTTAGAAATAGAAAAGGCAAAGCGAGCTTCAGACATTCTGAATGAGGTAAAGCCATCATATCTCTGTGTGTCACAGAGATAGATTTGTGAATGTGACATGGTAAAACTTCCCAAACCATGGGAAATGCCTCCTTTACCACTTCATTTTCTAGTATTGTTGCTGAGGAAAAAAACCCCAACTTATCACGTGCATGAATTATCTCGGTAGATAATCATACCTCTTCACATCACCAAAGTCGTTTACGTTAACCACTCATGACAGAAATATTTTTAACAGCTTTATCGAGGTATAGTTTGCATACCACAAAAATTCACATATTTTAAGTGTACCCCTTGACAAGTTTTAATAAATCCATATAGTTGCATAGCCATCCCCACAACTGAATTTTTTTTAACTGGTAAATGCATCTTTATTTTTCAGAAGCAAGATAGAAAATGAGTAGTATATTATGAAATACACAATATAGGAGTGAAATCAGCATGGTCTAGGGAGGTTGGACTGCAAGCTCTGTTAGGTCGTTGGATGCAGTTGGTATCAAGAGGTTAGGTCAAAGTTGCTTCAACTTTGGCCTTGGGTTTCATGAGATCCCCCTACTAGTTAGGAATGGTTTTAGCAGCAAGAAAAAGAGAATACTTGAAGTTATGGAGGCTACTCAAATATTTTGTCTTCAAAATAGTCAGGAGGGGGTTGGCTGCTGGCGTAGATTCAGGGGCTCAGTGATATCAGACCCACAATTGAATTTTTTTTTTTTTTTGCGGTACGCGGGCCTCTCACTGTTGTGGCCTCTCCCGTTGCGAAGCACAGGCTCCAGACGCACAGGCTCAGCAGCCATGGCTCATGGGCCCGGCCATGGCTCACGGGCCCAGCCGCTCTGCGGCATGTGGGATCTTCCCAGACCGGGGTACGAACCCGTGTCCCCTGCATCGGCAGGCAGACTCTCAACCACTGTGCCACCAGGGAAGCCCCACAATTGAATTTTAAGATGCTGCTAGCACCCCAAAAAGTTCCCACTCCCATTTTCAACCCCAGACAACCACCGATCTGCTTTCTGCCTCTATAATTTTGCCTTTTCTAGAAATTTCTTCTGTATCAGTATCAGACATATGTCTCAATGTTTTTGAGGTTCGTCCATATCTCTACATGTGTCTGTAATATTTTCCTTTTTATTAGTGAGAGTAGTATTCCTTTGCACGGCTATATCACACTTTGATTGTCCAGTTAGTGGGCATGTGGACTTTTTCCAGTATTTGGCAATTGTGAATTATGCATATAATGACTATTATAGAAATTTTCTTTGAAGTATTATTTTACCTTATGCTATATTCTTGATGACTTTGAAGTAGTATATATGTTGTTATTCAGTCTAAGAAGAAACAAAGATGATCTTGGGGCTCTTAAAGCAGTCCCTTCTCTGACAGCAACTGAACATTCCCCCTGCTGTCAGGTGAATCCGTCATCCAGGAAGTTAGACCACATAAAGAAGGGTCAGAGGTGCTAAGTGAGGGTTGTCTTCCACACCCAAGTTTTTGTTGTTCTTATTGTTTTGTACATCTGTTTGTTTTTGGTGAAAACCACTTTATCTACTCAAGAGATCTTTCAGAAAAAATTCTGGGTTAGTGGTTTTCAGAAGTCTGAAGTTGAAAGAGGGATGCTACTATATACACAAAAGTGGGATGTATAGTATGAAAAAATGAAGAGAACTAGGAGAAAAATATAGGAATAAGGGTAGCTAGATGTTGCCAGCTCCCAATTGAGACATCTTCCCCATGGCCCCTCTCCTGTGTCTCCTCAGCACTTTAGTGATAACTTATGTACTAACCACATTAAGGCTTACAAAGCAAAAGTCCTCCTTTTCTTATTAGTAATCCATAGCTATTGCCCTAGTTCCTCAATTCCTCGTCCCTCAACTGGAAAACTTCAGTTGCTGATGGAGTGACAAAGAAAATGACATTCCTGGGAGCTTGTTTAGTGTCATGCAAAGATACTCCAAAGATACTCCATACTCTTGCATGCTTTCCTGTTAATCCTTTAGAAAACTTTGTGATGTTTCGAGATTCTGCTGAGCTTTCACAGTGCCTTCTTTCACATCATAAGCAAGAAATTAAGAGAATAAAGTCATTCCTGAAAGTTGTATTGGTCTGTACTGCCCCAAACAATCCAAAATTAAAACAATTTCTTTAAATGTTGGTTTTTGTATTGTATTCATTTTTTCACCCAAGCCAACAAAGAATCAAATATTTTTACATTTTAAAATCAGGAAAATTTCTTGTCCCTCCAAAATAAATTTAAAGTTTTTTAATTTATTAGCCTTTGGTGAAAGTATTATTATCTTTCTCTTTTTAATTTGTCAAACAGAAAAAATATCGGCAACATCCAGATACTCTCAAGTTTACTTCGATTGAAGATGCTCCAATTATAGTACAGTCTAAGATTAACCAGGCCCAGAGGAGTGATGTAAGTGTTAATTCTCTCTGTATTTAAATGTTAACTAATACAAATACATTTGTATTCTAAATGTAATGATCACCTGTACTTATTAGGCAATCTAAAGAGACTCAGTTATATAAACAACTGTATAATTCCCCAGGTTTTCATTAAAAAAGCACACCTAATTCATGTCTTTAGAGGATTATACATATTTCAGTGATTGGACATTGCTCTCAAAGGAAAAGGTAAGAGGGGCTTCTCTTGATAACCAGAAACACAAGCCTATTTCTAGGAAAGATCAGGAAGGTGATTATAGACACTACATCATATGAAAGGGTTATATTTAAAGTCAGAGGTAAGACAAAAATCATGCTTAGTAAAAACTACCCCTAAGTCCCTTTAGTCACCCACTGCCCACAAAATATAACATAGATAGTTGGTAAATCCCACCCTATTTACTTTTCCTATGCTCAGGAAAGTGTCTACAGGTTAACTTTGTCTTTGGGTCACTTTCCTGGGCTCTTAGGTAGGTCCCCCTACCTTAGTCTGGAGGTTCTTAGCACATACCAAGGGACTTTTGCCAAGGCTAACAGGCACTAAGATCAGACCCTGTGCAATTACATAGGAGATCTTAAATGCCTACAAATATTTTCCGGGGAATGTGGGGAAGGCACAGAGAGTGTCTTTCATTAAAAAAACTCCTCTGTGCAATGTGATCTGCTCCAAAATTATTCTCTTGTGCCATTAAACACTTTCCCCTACTTTGTTTGTTTATGCATTTTTTTCTCTTCCAGATTGCCTACAAAGTCAAAGGGGAGGAAATTATTCACAAGTACAGTCTGCCGGCGGACGTGCCCCAGTTCATTCAGGCTAAAGTCAACGCCTACAATATCAGTGAGGTGTGCATGTGGGCTCAGCCACTCACTGAGGGTTAAGCCTTTTCTACACGTGGTCTGAGTTATCTTCAAATGACATTTTTCTTTCAGAATATGTACAAAGCAGACTTGAAAGACCTGAGCAAGAAGGGGTACGACCTGAGAAACGATGCGATCCCCATCAAAGCTGCCAAAGTTGCCAGGCAGGCAGCGAGTGACGTAAGTCCAGCTGGTGGTTACCTGTGTGTAACCAGAAAATGGGGGCAGGTGGGCTTCTTATCCAAGTCTCCACGTCTGCTGTCCCTGACTGGAAGAAAGCCAGGCTGAAACTATTTAGAGAAGAAAGTTCCCTAAACAGATCTGAATTTTCTTGGGGGTAAGGATTTGTATAACCTTAACCAATCTGTTCTAATCAAGCCCCCTAATTTAAAATTCTCATCTATATTTCGGTACAAATTCACATTATTTCTCTTATAGAAATAAAGAAGTTACCTGCTATTTACATCATAATAACCTCCTGATGGTAAATCTTTATCTCAAAACTTGCTTAATTTCTATGAATTCCCTCTTTGCCTTACCTCTCTTTTCATTTCATTGCTTCTACAGACTGATGAATGGGCTTCAAGTGTCAGAGCCCCTAAGAGTCAGTCATTAGGTTGCATTAAAGTGAAGACTTTTGTTTCTTTTCCTATCTTACTTCAACTCAGATGTCAACTGAAGTCACTTTGCTCTTTGAGATTTAAATAAAATGGACTCAAGCCCCCTCCTGCTGTCCTGCAGGAAGTGGGATTCCCTCCCCATGATTGCTGCATTCTCTGAGGTTTTTGCTTTTCTGATCACCTCTGGCTCCTGGTTTGCACATGATGGTTTTGCTCTGGCTCACCTGGGCTCTCCTCCCCTAGATTTATTCTCTTTCTGCTCTGCATGATCCAGAGATGGAACTCAGCCCCTTCTTTTTGGTTTCCCTCCAAATCCCAAGTACAACTTTAATAATTGTTTGAAATGGAGTTGTCACTGCAGCAATGTAAATACATTAAGGCTGAATAATGAATGTCCATGTCCTAAAAGCCCTGCTCCAGAATTTCTCACTGATCCCCTTTCTCTGTGGGTGATCTCCTCCAGCCACCCCACCCCAGCATACACATAAACCTTTCCTCACATCTCTGCTACTCCGTTTCCTGGGGTTCTTCCCAAGTCTCCTCAAGGACACTTAATTCTCCCCACTTTATTATTCGGAACCAATTAGTGTTACACACTACTGGTTCTGGGTCTCCCTTTGAATATCCAAAGATTCATTAAAATTGTACTACTACTACTACTAGTATAACTCTATTATTAAAATAGCCAGCTATTTGGCTTTAGAAGCACAGTATAATTGGTAGAGTTTGTGAAATATTTATCTTTTCATTTGTCTCTATCACTAAGTGGAACAGAACTTATTTTACTTTGTCACTGATATAAATTATAGTAACGTCCCCCAACCTCCCTTGGGTGGCAGAAGCAACCACAGACAACCAAATGGGCTCTAAATAACATTTTAATTTTAACAGGCTACATTTCATATATATACAAGCAAATATCAAATTGTTTGGTTATTGAAATAATTTCTGGGAAGCTCAGTTGCTCAAATCATGGTCTCATTGTTCAGTAAAACCTTCATAACTACATTAAAAAATATGCCCACCTTTGTTTCCAACAGGTTCACTACAAAAAAGATTATGAAAAAGCCAAAGGGAAAATGGTTGGCTTCCAGAGTCTCCAAGATGATCCTAAACTGGTTCATTATATGAATGTGGCCAAAATACAATCGGACCGGGAGTATAAAAAAGACTATGAGAAGACAAAGACCAAATACAACACACCCCATGATATGTTCAACGTTGTGGCAGCTAAGAAAGCTCAGGATGTTGCCAGCAATGTCAACTATAAGCATTTGCTTCATCACTACACCTACCTGCCTGATGCCATGGACCTGGAATTGTCGAAAAACATGATGCACATACAGAGCAATGTAGGTGACATTTACTCCACAAGACAGTCCCTCTCTAAGGAGGGAGCCTGCGTGAGAGAACCCACTGCCTGGGGCACTCACTTCTCTCTTCTCTCTTTGGTGTAGAACGTCTATAAGGAAGACTACAACACCTGGATGAAAGGCATAGGCTGGATACCTATTGGCAGTCTGGAGGTAGAAAATGTTAAAAAGGCAGGTAATGCCCTGAATGAAAAGAAGTACAGGCAACATCCAGACACCCTCAAATTTACCAGCATCGTGGACTCCCCAGTTATGGTCCAGGCAAAACAGAACACAAAGCAAGTCAGTGATGTGAGTACAACAAAACAGAGGGTGCAAAAGGATGGAGGGAGGCTTCAAAAGATGAGCTCATCATTTTTATTCTCTGAGCCTGATATCTTTTCCTTTTAAAATTATTATTTTATTTCATTTAAAAATAATAATTACAATTATTTTTAGTTTGGGCACTAACATTTTCTTTTTTTTTTTTATATCTTGCTTTTTACCTTCCTTTTAAAAATGTCTTCCTTTTTAACTGCCTATAAATACTGTGTTATTGGATAAAGTATTTGAGAAAGTGCAAAAAGTTCTACCCTAGAACGACACACACACAAACAAAACTTAAGCTTAAATCCCATACACGTTATTGTGGCAAATGCATCATATTCAATTCTGTATTAAGTTGTTCATATATAAAATATTAGTACAGGGAAATAATACACATGAGTAGATGATTTCTCTCCTCAGAATTCATCATATACAATTATTATAGATACTTTATTTATGTCGTGGAGATTAGTGTATTGTTTGCCTGCCTGTCCATGAGGAATGTATATGCTCTGGCTAAAGACAGCTCTCAAGGAAAAGTTGTATGAAAGAGCTAAAGGGACATCAAAAAACATTCATTCATTAATTCATTGAATGAGTGTTTTTGAACACCTTCCATGTGCGAGGCACTATATTATGTGCTGATGGTATAAAGATGAAACAGACGAGGATGAATGGGATACAGGACAAGAGTATAAGACAAAGGCATGGATAGAAACAGCATCATCATATGGAGAGACGAATGCTACAGGAGAGGCATGTGCTAAGTAAGTATAAGAGGAGAGGGTAACTGCCTGCCAGAGCTTCCCTGGCAAATAAGGGAAGGCTGCATTACTGGCAAAAGGAAAAACATAATGACAGTCAAAAAGTAATGAATGGAAGGACAGTGAAGGATGAAGGATTTAGGATTGTAATCCTTCAAGACCTGATTATTGAGGGTCTTGAATGTTAATTTATACTCTGGACATTATGGGGTAGGTAACAGGAAGTACTGAAGATTTTTAATCCATGGAGTTGCATTATCAGGTCTGTGTTTTAAAAGATAATTGGCAAAAAAATGCAGAGAATATATTGGAAAGGGGAGAGATTGAAGGCAAGGAGGTGAATTAGAAAGCTGCTACAGAAATTCGACAGAAACCTTATTTGGACCTAACTCAGGCAATAGCAGTGGGAAAGGAGATGTTTAGAAGGTAAAATTAACGAGATTCTCTGAATGCTTAGATGTGGTTTCTAAAGGCAGTGAGGAAGTGAAGATAGCTCTTGGATTCCTAAAAGAAATTATTTAGTATTTGGAGATTCATTTAGATATCAGCCATTTCAGATTTTACTTGTGATACATGCATACCAGTTTACATATGGTATTCCACACAGACATGCCTGGGAAATGGAGGTATAGATGATAAATGACAATCAAGAGATAAAAATTTACTTGGGATTCCGATTGTGTTTTAGTTTTAGAAACTGAGCAATTTCTTTCTTTTTCATTACCAAGAGGAGGATACAGTATGATTTCTACCCCATGCACTTTGGTGTCTTTCAGACATCTTTAAAATGGCAAAATAGGGTAAATGTGAAGTGGTAAACCTCTTGCGTAGGCTGGATTTACATATAAGCACCTTTATATCATGAGGAAATTATTATGTGCTTTTACTGATACAATTATAATTGGAAAGTTTTTAGGGGAATTGAAAGACTCATTCTAACTACTTCTTTCTAAGAATAAAAAACCAAAAAATAAAAATAAAACCAAGACTTTAAGAACTATTAATTCCACTAGCAAAAATGACCTTTTCTGGCTTTAGTGAATTCTGTTATCCATTTTAGGGTTTCACATTTGAACTCAGTTTTTATTCATCTCTGGCAAGCAAAGATTTCTATTTTCTTAGGATTTTTTTCTCTCTATTTTAATACAGAGTTTTTGGGTCTTCCTTAATGAGATTCTTGAGTTTCTTAAAATAGGAAGATGGCTTTGATGATTTTTTTTTTTTTTTTTGCCGTACGCGGGCCTCTCACTGTTGTGGCCTCTCCCGTTGCGGAGCACAGGCTCCGGACGTGCAGGCTCAGCGGCCATGGTTCACTCCGCAGCATGTGGGATCTTCCCGGATCGGGGCACGAACCCGCGTCCCCTGCATCGGCAGGCGGACTCTCAACCACTACGCCACCAGGGAAGCCCGGCTTTGATAATTTTAAGTAATAGAAATTGTGGGGAATTATGCTAGGAATAACTTCTTTAAGCGTGTAATTAATGTATTTTCCTTTTTGTACCATCCATAATGCATTTTTCTTTTAACATCTTCATTGGAGAATAATTGCTTTACAATGGTGTGTTAGTTCCTGCTTTACAACAAAATGAATCAGTTATATATATACATATGTTCCCATATCTCTTCCCGCTTGCATCTCCCTCCCTCCCACCCTCCCTATCCCACCCCTCCAGGCGGTCACAAAGCACCAAGCTGATCTCCCTGTGCTATGCGGCTGCTTCCCACTAGCTATCTACCTTACGTTTGGTAGTGTATATATGTCCATGCCTCTCTCTTGCTTTGTCACAGCTTACCCTCCCCCCTCCCCATATCCTCAAGTCCATTCTCTAATAGGTCTGTGTCTTTATTCCTGTTTTACCCCTAGGTTCTTCATGACATTTTTTTCCCCTAAAATTCCAAATATATGTGTTAGCATATGGTATTTGTCTCTCTCTTTCTGACTTACTTCACTCTGTATGACAGACTCTAGGTCTATCCACCTCATTACAAGTAGCTCAATTTTGTTTCTTTTTATGACTGAGTAATATTCCATTGTATATATATGCCACATCTTCTTTATCCATTCATCCGATGATGGACACTTAGGTTGTTTCCATCTCCGGGCTATTGTAAATAGAGCTGCAATGAACATTTTGGTACATGACTCTTTTTGAATTATGGTTTTCTCAGGGTATATGCCCAGTAGTGGGATTGCTGGGTCATATGGTAGTTCTATTTGTAGTTTTTTAAGGAACCTCCATACTGTTCTCCACAGTGGCTGTATCAATTTACATTCCCACCAACAGTGCAAGAGTGTTCCCTTTTCTCCACACCCTCTCCAGCATTTAGTTTTTCTAGATTTTTTGATGATGGCCCTTCTGACTGGTGTGAGATATCTCATTGTAGTTTTGATTTGCATTTCTCTAATGATTAATGATGTTGAGCATTCTTTCATGTGTTTGTTGGCAGTCTGTATATCTTCTTTGGAGAAATGTCTATTTAGGTCTTCTGCCCATTTTTGGATTGGGTTGTTTGTTCTTTTGTTATTAAGCTGCATGAGCTGCTTATAAATTTTGGAGATTAATCCTTTGTTAGTTGCTTCATTTGCAAATATTTTCTCCCATTCTGAGGGTTGTCTTTTGGTCTTGTTTATGCTTTCCTTTGCTCTGCAAAAGCTTTGAAGTTTCATTAGGTCCTATTTGTTTATTTTTGTTTTTATTTCCATTTCTCAAGGAGGTGGGTCAAAAAGGATCTTGCTGTGATTTATGTCATAGAGTATCCTGCCTATGTTTTCCTCTAAGAGTTTGATAGTTTCTGGCCTTACATTTAGGTCTTTAATCCATTTTGAGTTTATTTTTGTGTATGGTGTTAGGGAGTGATCTAATTTCATACTTTTACATGTACCTGTCCAGTTTTCCCAGCACCACTTATTGAAGAGGCTGTCCTTTCTCCACTGTACATTCCTGCCTCCTTTATCAAAGATAAGGTGACCATATGTGCGTGGGTTTATCTCTGGGCTTTCTATCTGGTTCCATTGATCTATCTTTGTTTTTCTGCGAGTACCATACTGTCTTGATTACTGTAGCTTTGTAGTATAGTCTGAAGTCAGGGAGCCTGATTCCTCCAGCTCCGTTTTTCATTCTCAAGATTGCTTTGGCTATTCAGGGTCTTTTGTGTTTCCATACAAATTGTGAAATTTTTTGTTCTAGTTCTGTGAAAAATGTCAGTGGTAGTTTGATAGGGATTGCATTGAATCTGTAGATTGCTTTGGGTAGAAGAGTCATTTTCACAATGTTGATTCTTCCAATCCAAGAACATGGTATATCTCTCCATCTATTTGTATCATCTTTAATTTCTTTGATCAGTGTCTTATAATTTTCTGCATACAGGTCTTTTGTCTCCTTAGTAGGTTTATTCCTAGATATTTTATTCTTTTTGTTGCAATGGTAAATGGGAGTGTTTTCTTGATTTCACTTTCAGATTTTTCATCATTAGTGTATAGGAATGCCAGAGATTTCTGTGCATTAATTTTGTATCCTGCTACTTTACCAAATTCATTAATTAGCTCTAGTAGTTTTCTGATAGCATCTTTAGGATTCTCTATGTGTAGTATCATGTTATCTGCAAATAGTGACAGCTTTACTTCTTTTCTGATTTGGATTCCTTTTATTTCCTTTTCTTCTCTGATTGCTGTGGCTAAAACTTCAAAAACTATGTTGAATAAGAGTGGTGAGAGTGGGCAAACTTGTCTTGTTCCTGATCTTAGTGGAAATGCTTTCAGTTTTTCACCATTGAGGATGATGTTGGCTGTGGGTTTGTCATATATGGCCTTTATTATGTTGAGGAAAGTTCCCTCTATGCCTACTTTCTGCAGGGTTTTTATCATAAATGGGTGTTGAATTTTGTCGAAAGCTTTCTCTGCATCTATTGAGATGATCATATGGTTTTTCTCCTTCAATTTGTTAATATGGTGTATCACGTTGATTGATTTGCATGTATTGAAGAATCCTTGCATTCCTGGTATAAACCCCACTTGATCATGGTGTATGATCCTTTGAATGTGCTGTTGGATTCTGTTTGCTAGTATTTTGTTGAGGATTTTTGCATCTATGTTCATCAGTGATATTGGCCTGTAGTTTTCTTTCTTTGTGACATCCTTGTCTGGTTTTGGTATCAGGGTGATGGTGGCCTCATAGAATGAGTTTGGGAGTGTTCCTCCCTCTGCTATATTTTGGAAGAGTTTGAGAAGGATAGGTGTTAGCTCTTCTCTAAATGTTTGATAGAATTCGCCTGTGAAGCCATCTGGTCCTGGGCTTTTGTTTGTTGGAAGATTTTTAGTCACAGTTTCAATTTCAGTGCTTGTGATTGGTCTGTTCATATTTTCTATTTCCTCCTGATTCAGTCTTGGCAGGTGTGTCTTTCTAAGAATTTGTCCATTTCTTCCAGGTTGTCCATTTTATTGGCATAGAGTTGCTTGTAGTAATCTCTCATGATCTTTTGTATTTCTGCAGTGTCAGTTGTTACTTCTCCTTTTTCATTTCTAATTCTATTCATTTGAGTCTTCTCCCTTTTTTTCTTGATGAGTCTGGCTAATGGTTTATCAATTTTGTTTATCTTCTTAAAGAACCAGCTTTTAGTTTTATTGATCTTTGCTATCGTTTCCTTCATTTCTTTTTCATTTATTTCTGATCTGATTTTTATGATTTCTTTCCTTCTGCTAACTTTGGGATTTTTTTGTTCTTCTTTCTC
The DNA here is from genome assembly GCF_963924675.1 of Phocoena phocoena. Taxonomy (NCBI): domain Eukaryota; kingdom Metazoa; phylum Chordata; class Mammalia; order Artiodactyla; family Phocoenidae; genus Phocoena; species Phocoena phocoena. Next base: position 36,464,022 of record NC_089225.1, on the reverse strand, counting down.
TAATTGCTTTAGGTGCAAGGTTAGGTTGTTTATTCAAGATGTTTCCTGTTTTGAAAGGTAGGATTGTATTGCTATAAACTTGCCTCTTAGAACTGCTTTTGCTGCATCCCATAGATGTTGGGTCATCGTGTCTCCATTGTCATTTGTTTCTAGGTATTTTTTGATTTCCTCCTTGATTTCTTCAGTGATCACTTCGTTGTTAAGTTGTGTATTGTTTAGCCTCCATGTGTTTGTATTTTTTACAGATCTTTTCCTGTAATTGATATCTAGTCTCATAACATTGTGGTTGGAAAAGATACTTGATACAATTTCAATTTTCTTAAATTTACCAAGGCTTGATTTGCGACCCAAGATATGATCTATCCTGGAGAATGTTCCATGAGCACTAGAGAAAAATGTGTATTCTGTTGTTTTTGGATGGAATGTCCTATAAATATCAATTAAGTCCATTAAGTCCATCTTGTTTAATGTATCATGTAAAGCTTGTGTTTCTTTAGTTATTTTCATTTTGGATGATCTGTCCATGGGTGAAAGTGGGGTGTTAAAGTCCCCTACTAGGAATGTGTTACTTTAGATTTCCCCTTTTATGGCTGTTAGTATTTGCCTTATTTATTGAGATGCTCCTATGTTGGGTGCATAAATATTTACAATTGTTATATCTTCTTCTTGGATTGATCCCTTGATCATTATGTAGTGTCCTTCTTTGTCTCTTCTAATAATCTTTATTTTAAAGTCTATTTTGTCTGATATGAGAATTGCTACTCCAGCTTTATTTTGGTTTCCATTTGCATGAAATATCTTTTTCCATCCCCTTACTTTCAGTCTGTATGTGTCTCTAGGTCTGAAGTGGGTCTCTTGTAGACAGCAAATATATGGGTCTTGTTTTTGTATCCATTCAGCCAATCTGTGTTTTTTGGTGGGAGCATTTAGTCCATTTACATTTAAGGTAATTATCGATATGTACGTTCCTATTGCCATTTTCTCAATTGTTTTGGGTTCGTTATTGTAAGTCTTTTCCTTCTCTTGTGTTTCTTGCCTAGAGAAGTTCCTTTAGCAGTTGTTGTAGAGCTGGTTTGGTGGTGCTGAACTCTCTCAGCTTTTGCTTGTCTGTAAAGGTTTTAATTTCTCCATCAAATCTGAATGAGATCCTTGCTGGGTAGAGTAATCTTGGTTGCAGGATTTTCTCCTTCATCACTTTAAATATGTCCTGCCAGTCCCTTCTGGCTTGCAGACTTTCTGCTGAAAGATCAGCTGTTAACCTTACGGGGATTCCCTTGTGTGTTATTTGTTGTTTTTCCCTTGCTGCTTTTAATATGTTTTCTTTGTATTTAATTTTTGACAGTTTGATTAATATGTGTCTTGGCATGTTCCTCCTTGGATTTATCCTGTATGGGACTCTCTGTGCCTCCTGGACTTGATTAACTATTTCCTTTCCCATATTAGGGAAGTTTTCAACTATAATCTCTTCAAATATTTTCTCAGTCCCTTTCTTTTTCTCTTTTTCTTCTGGAAACCCTATAATTCGAATGTTGGTGCATTTAATGTTGTCCCAGAGGCCTCTGAGTCTGTCCTCAGTTATTTTCATTCTTTTTTCTTTATTCTGCTCTGCAGTAGTTATTTCCACTGTTTTATCTTCCAGGTCACTTATCTGTTCTTCTTCCTCAGTTATTCTGCTATTGATCCCATCTAGAGTATTTTTCATTTCATTTATTGTGTTGTTCATCATTGTTTGTTTCATCTTTAGTTCTTCTAGGTCCTTGTTAAATGTTTCTTGCATTTTGTCCATTCTATTTCCAAGATTTTGGATCATCTTTACTATCATTATTCTGAATTCTTTTTCAGGTAAACTGCCTATTTTCTCTTCATTTGTTAGGTCTGGTGGGTTTTTATCTTGCTCCTTCATCTGCTGTGTGTTTTTCTGTCTTCTCATTTTGCTTATCTTACTGTGTTTGGGGTCTCCTTTTTGCAGGCTGCAGGTTCGTAGTTCCTGTTGTTTTTGGTGTCTGTCCCCAGTGGCTAAGGTTCGTTCAGTGGGTTGTGTAGGCTTCCTGGTGGAGGGGACTAGTGCCTGTGTTCTGGTGGATGAGGCTGGATCTTGTCTTTCTGGTGGGCAGATCCACGTCTGGTGGTGTGTTTTGGGGTGTCTGTGGACTTATTATGATTTTGGGCAGCCTCTCTGCTAAGGGGTGGGGTTGTGTTCCTGTCTTGCTAGTTGTTTGGCATAGGATGTCCAGCACTGTAGCTTGCTGGTCATTGAGTGAAGCTGGGTGCTGGTGTTGAGATGGAGATCTATCGGAGATTTTTGCTGTTTGATATTATATTGAGCTCGGAGGACTCTTGTGGACCAGTGTCCTGACGTTGGCTCTCCCACCTCAGAGGCACAGCACTAACTCCTGGCTGCAGCACCAAGAGCCTTTGATCCACACGGTTAATTTGGGATGATTGGTTGTCTATTCATGTATTCTACAGATGCAGGGTACATCAAGTTGATTGTGGAGCTTTAATCCGCTTCTTTTGAGGCTGCTGGGAGAGATTTCCCTTTCTCTTTGTTCTCACAGCTCCCAGGGGCTCCGCTTTGGATTTGGCCCCGCCTCTGCTGTAGGTCGCTGGAGGGCATCTGTTCTTCGCTCAGACAGGACGGGGTTAAAGGAGCCGCTGATTCGGGGGCTCTGGCTCACTCAGGCTGTGGGTAGGGAGGGGCAAGGAGTGCCGGGCAAGCCTGCGGCTGCAGAGGCCAGCATGACATTGCACCAGCCTGAGGCGCACCGTGCGTTCTCCCGGGGGAGTTGTCCCTGGATCACGGGACCCTGGCAGTGGCGGGCTGTCTCTGGGGTCCGCGCTTTTAGCCGCGGCTCGCGCCCGTCTCTGGAGCTTCTTTAAGCAGCGTTCTTAATCCCCTCTCCTCGCGCACCAGGAAACAAAGAGGGAAGAAAACGTCTCTTGCCTCTTCGGCAGGTCCAGACTTTTCCCCAGACTCCCTCCCGGCTAGTTGTGTTGCACTAACCCCTTCAGGCTGTGTTCACGCTGCCAACCACAGCCCTCTCCCTGCGCTCCGACCGAAACCCGAGCCTCAGCTCCCAACCCCGCCTGCTCCGGTGGGGGAACAGACAAGCCTCTCGGGCTGGTGAGTGCCAGTCGGCACCGATCCTCTGTGCGGGAATCTCTCTGCTTTGCCCCCCGCACCCGTGTTGCTGTGCTCTCCTCCGAGGCTCCGAAGCTTCCCCCTCCGCCACCTGCAGTCTCCGCCTGCAAAGGGGCTTCCTAGTGTGTGGAAACCTTTCCTCCTTCACAGCTCCCTCCCACTGGTGCAGGTCCCGTCCCTATCCTTTTGTCTCTGTTTATTCTTTTTTCTTTTTCCCTACCCAGGTACATGGGGGTTTTTTTGCCTTTTGGGAGGTCTGAGGTCTTCTGCCAGCATTCAGTAGGTGTTCTGTAGGAGTTGTTCCACGTGTAGATGTATTTCTGGTGTATCTGTGGGGAGGAAGGTGATCTCCGCGTCTTACTCCTCCGCCGTCTTCCTGGAAGTCAGCCATAATGCATTTTATTTTTGTGACTATGTGTTGCAGATCTTATACAAAGCTAAAGGAGAAGATGTGAAACATAAATATACGATGGGTCCTGATGTTCCTCAATTTCTCCAGGCCAAGTGCAATGCTTACAATATAAGTGATGTAAGTAGGAGTTTTGATGGGGTGTGAAATCCTGACCTGATGATAAAATAATAGAATTTTAGAGTATGACAGGGCTTTGACAATTTAGATCAGTTTTCTCCATAGCCCCCATTAGAGCATATCCCATGACGATGGTTCTGTACCTCTTGAGTTGGCCTTTTCAAGTGTTGGACAGCTCTAAAGGGTATAGCATTCTTCTTTGTGTCAAGCTCAACACATATTCCTCTAGTTTTCCTAGTTCTGCACATGGAGGAAGTTTTTATCCTCCAGAAAAATAAGGATAAATGAAATCCACCCCCCCCCCATTTTTTTTTAACAACAACACTAAAATTTCTAAAGCTAACCACCAGGTCTTGACCTTCCTTTCATAAGATTGAACTTCATTTTCTCCAGTTGGTTCTCACATACTGTAGTTTCCAGAACCTTTATTATTCTCCTCTGGATCCACTCCAGTTTCTCTATTTCCCTCTTCAATATGTGCCCAAACCAGACTTGGGTGAATGATTAGTACAGAGTCTAATAAGTTTATGCTATACAATTTCATGTACAGAGTCTAATAAGTTTATGCTATACAATTTCATGTATGACATTTTGCTAATGTGACTTCTGTTTTTTAAATTGAAGTATAGTTGATTTACCATTAATGTGACTTCTTAAAACTGTGTGCTATAGGAGATTCTTCTAGCTTCTATCTGGAAAAGAACAAAGCAATCCCAGCTGTTGAGTAATCAGTCGCTGATTACCCCACAGCATGCTGACATCCTTTTTCCTTTTCCATCGCAGGTCTGTTATAAACGGGACTGGCATGATTTAATAGCCAAGGGCAACAATGTGCTGGGTGACGCTATACCCATCACTGCAGCCAAAGCCTCGAGAAACATTGCCAGTGACGTGAGTAAAAATTTTAGGTGAAATCTGGGTGATTGTTATTTTTACAAAGTAAGCAAATGGGTGCTTGTTAAAATGATACCACATTGAAAACAGTATGTTGAATTAATGACATTTAAATTCTCCACAAAATATTGTTTTGAAAACCTGTCACTTTTTTTTTTTTTTTCCCCTGCGGTACGCGGGCCTCTCACTGTTGTGGCCTCTCCCGTTGCGGAGCACAGGCTCCGGATGCGCAGGCTCAGCGGCCATGGCTCACGGCCCCAGCCGCTCCGCGGCATGTGGGATCTTCCCAGACTGGGGCATGAACCCATGTCCCCTGCATCGGCAGGCGGACTCTCAACCACTGCGCCACCAGGGAAGCCCTGAAAACCTGTCACTTATTTTTTTTTTTTTCTCCCTGCGGTATGCGGGCCTCTCACTGTTGTGGCCTCTCCCGTTGCAGAGTACAGGCTCCGGACACGCAGGCTCAGCGGCCATGGCTCACGGGCCCAGCTGCTCCGTGGCATGTGGGATCTTCCCGGACTGGGGCATGAACCCATGTCCCCTGCATCGGCAGGCGGACTCTCAACCACTGCGCCACCAGGGAAGCCCTGAAAACCTGTCACTTATTTTTTTTTTTTTTCCCTGCGGTACGCGGGCCTCTCACTGTTGTGGCCTCTCCCATTGTGGAGCACAGGCTCCGGACACGCAGGCTCAGTGGCCATGGCTCATGGGCCCAGCCGCTCCGTGGCATGTGGGATCTTCCCGGACTGGGGCATGAACCCATGTCCCCTGCATCGGCAGGCGGACTCTCAACCACTGCACCACCAGGGAAGCCCTGAAAACCTGTCACTTTTTCAATGTTTTGTGATTCTTTTCAGTTGACCCCACTTGGTAGAGCTGTCCTAAATCTGACAGTGGCTTTCTCTCCTGATTCATAGCCCAAATTACCTTCCCTGACACATTTCCCTGACAGCCCACATTTATTTTCAGGGAGAATACCCCACCTGCCACTAACATGTTAAATTCAGATGACTGCCTGCATTATAATTGTATTAGAAGATTGAAAAAAATGTTAAATAAAATGTACAGATTTTATAAACCAAATGGGAGAAAGCCCACTTTTCTAGAATATAATTTTGATTTATTTCATCTGTAATAGAAAAAGTATACACTTATACTTCTTCTCATCATTGAAAAAGAAAATTTTCCAAAAGCACGCACACACCATAGATTTCACTGTCACACACTATTCCAGAGGCTACACTCTTCGTCTGACACAAGAAAAGAAAGAAACCACGTGTACAGACCATGTGGAAGATAGGGTGTAAGAATTCTACAGCCTTCCATGTAGGGATGGTACTGAAAATGTGTTCTTCAAAGCTTTGCACATCACTCTGAAATACATTTCTAGTTTAAGGAGAAAGTGACAGTCTAAAATATGACATTATCATTTTTATTTTTAGCCCTTACACAGAACTTTTTCTAACATGCCTAGAAATTACTTGATAATTCTTTTGCCTGCTAAACTCTTGTTTATAAATTGGTGCTTAAATGGCAGGAGCAGAGTGTCTTCAGAGTTTGGGTGGATTTGAATTCTCTTACATAAAAATTGAGGTTTTGATTTGTTACCTACTGTATAGCTCAGTCTACACCCCATTGCCGATCTTAGCAGTGAGAGACCTTGGACCGCAGAGCTTTTGCAGTCAGGCTTTTACTGATGAGGAGAGGTCTTGGTGGTTTCTGCCCTTATTATATAGTTCCTTAATTCATGTGCAGCTGCTTCAGCAGTGAGCTTGGAGAGTAGCTGCTGAGAAATGGGGTTGGATGAAAGCCTAGCTACCTGCCAAAGAAGAGGGTTTTTTTGTTTAACCACATTAGGTCAACTGAGACAACAAACATGGTAATATTTTCCATCCCCCACCCCAGAGAGATCTGAGTATAAAAGTCTTGCATGTACAGTTCTTTAGAGTTTCTTCTGCACCTTTTGTGTACATATCCTGGACCAATCAGAATTGAAAACAGAAGTATTTCTAGTATTCTGTGATGTGAAGTAACATGTTGGATTAGGCAAATTCACATCCCTGGAAAACCAAGAGGTATATTTGGAATGTAGTCTTATATTTTGGAATATGTTATGTTTATATTAAGTGTGAAAACTTAATAGAGTTGGCTCTATATAAAGTTCCAGGGCTTCCCTGGTGGCGCAGTGGTTGGGAGTCTGCCCGCCGGTGCAGGGGACATGGGTTCGAGCCCTGGTTTGGGAGGATCCCACATGCCGCGGAGCGGCTGGGCCCGTGAGCCACAACTACTGAGCCTGCACTCTAGAGCCCGCGAGCCACAACTACTGAGCCTGTGCGTCTGAAGCCTGTGCTCTGCAACGGGAGAGGCCGCGATAGTGAGGGGCCCGCGCACTGCGATGAAGAGTGGCCCCCACTTGCCGCAACTAGAGAGAGCCCTCACACAGAAACGAAGACCCAACACAGCCAAAAATAAATAAATAAATAAAAATTTAAAGTTCCACATGCAAATCATCTATAGCATTCGTAGCAAAGAAAAGAAACTGCTCCTGAATTTATCATGATACCCATTTATAACCCAGCAGTATTGGAAATAAATGCTTTCAGTCTAAACTTCCTGGGGTTGGGAGGCATGGGGTGTGGACTGTATTTCTTGTACAGTCTTCCAGAAAATCACAATATTCTGAATGCCTTTGTGTGTGAATATAATCGCTCCACCTAATGTTCCCAATGCTTAGGACTTTGCTAACCAAATTCTGCCTCCACAGTATAAATACAAGGAAGCTTACGAGAAGGCAAAGGGAAAGCATGTGGGTTTTAGAAGCCTCCAGGATGATCCTAAGCTCGTCCACTATACGAATGTGGCAAAGTTACAGTCTGATCGTGAATACAAGAAGAACTATGAAAACACCAAAACCAGCTATCATACCCCTGGGGACATGGTTAGCATTACAGCTGCAAAGATGGCCCAGGATGTTGCCACCAACGTCAACTACAAGCAGCCGATACATCACTACACATACCTACCTGATGCCCTGAGTCTTGAGCATACCAGGAATATGAATCAAATTCAGAGTGATGTGAGTATGTATAACATTATAGACCTAGAGATGCTGGTACTGAACAGGTGATCATTTCTTCCTATTTTAGTAGACTTCACAATACAATAAGGTATTTGAAAAATGCACTTTAAAATATACAGTCATCATTGAAAGAGTAACAAAGGCATGGTAGACACGCTGTGTTTTACTAGCTTTCTGTGCTCCTATCGCAATCATTGATATTACCTTTATTAACTTATGGGTCAAAGATAAAGCCATGTTCTACTAAGTACATAAGCCACCCTGGTTCTCAACAAAAGGAAATGGTTACTCCTGGTGGGCCTGCTTCAACGGCAATAGGTATAATGCAAAATAGGAGCATTCTCTATTCTTTCTGAATTCAGGAATGTTCTTTTTTTTCTTCTTCTTCTATTTTTGAACTCAAGGTCACACTGTCATGCATGTAAATGTATGTAACAAGTCATCTAAAATGAACCAGGAGGGTTTTGTGATTGCAGCATGACTCATGGAGAGCTGCATGGGGGAGGGTGTTTAATATTCAGAGCATTTCCTGCTGCAGGAGCCAGGTTTTTGTAAGAATCATCCTTGGTAAAGGGAAAAAACTGTGTTCCTTTATTGTTGCTCAATGAGAATGTCTCTCTCCAACTGAGATGGAGGAGCCCAGGTGGACGGTGTGGGTGAAATTCAGAAGTTGTGGAGATTTCAGTGAAATCAAAAGGAAAGCCCAATTTATTGTCAGAAGAGACACTTTTTTTTTTTTTTTTTTAGCAGTACCCATGGAAATATGTGGCCTACATTCTCTCCTGGAGTGTTAATGCACTCTAACAACAGAACTGCTTTTTCTTATGACCAAATTCTGGGTAAGAAGCTCTGTGGCAGAGATAGCCAAAAGCTCCAGTATAGACACAGGCATGCTGACAGGTTGCTCTTCATTCCCCCCCCCGGATAGAATTACAGATTCCAGAAACAGCTCTTGAGTATGCACTAGGATATCCCCTCATCTGAGATTACTCTTTTACAGAATGTATATAAAGATGAGTACAACAACTTCTTCAAGGGCATTGGATGGATCCCGCTTGGTTCTCTGGAGGTTGAGAAGGCCAAGAAGGCAGGCAATGCATTAAATGAGAGAAAGTACCGACAGCACCCAGATACCATCAAGTTCACAAGTGTGCCTGATTCCGTGGGCATGGTTTTGGCTCAGCACAACACAAAGCAGCTAAGTGATGTAAGTGGTTTTCCTTCAAAGAGTTTTGTCCATGAATAAACCCATGTCCAGTTACTCCACAATCCTTCTTAATTCAATTCATGAGTGTGCATCTATCTTAGCAAATCATCTGCTTTTGGAGGTATATCAAAAGGTTTTACTTTTGAAGCAACTTAGGACTTAAGAAGAACAGGAAGGAGAGAAGGACAATGTTCCAAGTTTGCTTTGTTTTCCAAATGTAGAGAGTCTATGTTATTTATAAGTCTCTCTTTCTCTCTCTCTCTCTCTCTCTCTCTCTCTCTATATATATATATATATACAGTGTATATATATATATATATATATATATATATATATATAGTTGTAAGAGTTCTACCTAGCCAGATGAGGAGAAGGCTAATGTCCTAATCCCCTTGCAAAATAAATAGGGCGATATTCTGAGAGAGAGATACACCTCTGGGGAAGAGTAAAGCAGTTTGCTTTCAGAGTCATTTTTCTGAGCCGAGGTCTATCTGGACCCTTTTTCTTAGTCAGAGGCTAATGACAATGCTCAGTGCTTCCCCTCATTTGATAATTTCAGAGTTCTAAGGTATCTCCCCCAGAAATAGAGTGGTAAGTAAAAAACAAAGAAGAGAGGACTTTTTGTGTCTTTAACCCCAGGTATTCGAAGGTGGGGAGTGCATTCTTTGGTTCAGATTTGAGGGTTTTCTGGATTTTATTTCTCAGATCAGTCCCACATTACCACAGATGTTTCAAGGTTAATTCTATTCTAGTGGTACTAAATGGTGTAGACTGTTCTGATTTCTTTTGTACTGACCGAGGTGTCACTTATCCCTGTGTTTTTCCAGTTAGCTAGGAAAACCCTAAACTCACTGTATTAAGTCTTCCTCATCCCAATAAATGCCGTCAACATCTACCTAGTTACTCAAGCCTGAAACCTGGCAGTCACCATTGACACCTCCCCATGTGAACCCCCCTCATCCAACGCATCTACTGAGTTAGCCTCCCAAATCTCTCAGCCATCCTGTTGGAGCACTTCTCTGTCTTTCAGCTGCCACCAACCCTAGTTCTGGCCTCCATATCTCACGTGGACAACTGTAATAATCCATTACCTGGACTCCCTGCCTGGGGCCACACAAAAACCAAAAAGACTGTCTTAAGACATAAATCAAATCATGTCCTTCTTATACTTAAAACCCCTTAGTAGCTTCTCCTTGAACTCAAATTAAAATCTAAACTGTTAACTTGGTTGAAAAATCCCTCAGCTCTGTGCCCCTGCCCCCCTCCTGTCTAATCCTCCTGGGACCCCGCTCAGCACATTCCAGCCCAGTGACCTTCAGTTCCTCAAGCTAGCCATGCCCCTTCTAGACCCAGGGCCCTGAATGCTCTTCTTCTGCCCGGACCCTTCCCTTTTCTTCAAGTTTGGGTGTAAATGTTACCTTTTTAGAGAGCCTTTGCTGACCCCCCACCCTGACCCTGTTCACTTCTTTCCTAAAGTTATTTAGTTTACAACACATCACGAATTCTAGCTCTATCTTACAGTTTATGTGCTATTCTCTGTTTCCTCTATTGGACTATAAGCTCCAAGAGGACAGGTCTGCCTTTTTCTTTTTCTTTCTTTTTTTTTTTTGTGGGCCTCTCACTGTTTTGGCCTCTCCCGTTGCGGAGCACAGGCTCCGGACGCACAGGCTCAGCGGCCATGGGTCATGGGCCCAGCCGCTCCGCGGCACGTGGGATCCTCCCGGACCGGGGCACGAACCCGTGTCCCCTGCATCGGCAGGCGGACTCTCAACCATTGCGCCACCAGGGAAGCCCCTGCCTTTTTCTTTTTAACCACTTTAAACACAGAACCTACCATGCTGCCTATTGATCAGAGTGCTGTCCAATAAATATGGGTGGAATGAGCAATGAATATGTCTGCCAATACTCCCTCTGTGTGATAATGTAGCTAATTGCCTTATAAATGGAAAAACACAAACGATAGTCTTCCTTTTTAAAGGAACGTGTGCTAGATGAAACTTACATTATGTTAGCTAATACGATTTGCATGCTGCCTCCTTTGTTTTTAGTTGAACTACAAGGTGGAGGGAGAGAAACTGAAGCACAAGTACACTATGGACCCTGATGTACCACAGTTTATTCAAGCCAAGGTCAATGCCTTCAACATAAGTGATGTGAGTATTTGGCCTGGTGCCCGTCTAGTATTGCTTACATGGGCCTCTCCTTTCCAGTTCTATATAACTCTAGCACTGGGAGTTTTAAGGGGAGCAAACTGAGTGTGGACCCTTTGAGTCTTTGATAGAGGAGGTCATTGAGAGGACATGATTGACAGGTGACCCTTGAACTGGACTTGGGCAGTTGGAGGCTCCTCACCCCCTCCCATCCTTGGAATGTAAGTTCTGCCCACTGTTCCCACAGTGGGAGCCATTTTCAAGTACACAGCCTTGAGAGACCAATGTGTTGTTGAGACCATTTGCACTGAATCCACTTGAGGCCTTAATAAACTTGAAAGGTTCTGGCGGGCGGGTGTGAAGATCTACTTGTCTTGTGACTGCCCAAGACAACCCTCGAATGTAAGTTCCCTTGTTTATTAAACCTACCGCCTACCAAGCTGGAGTGGTCAGCCTGTTTTTTCAGTCTCTCCTTGCCCTCCATGTACGGGGACCAATTTGCGAACCAACAGTCTCCAGATTGGATCCTTATCATAGAATATGAGACTAGAGCCTACCATACATTTCACTTACTGCAGACTTTTCCCAACTGTGGGCTATGACTCATTAGTGGGTTATAAAATCAATCTAGTAGGTTGTGTTCCATTTTTTAAAAAGTAAAACAAAATAGGACAGAGAGGATTGGAAAATACAGGAATGCATGGTCTGTAGTAAGGATAAGTATTGCTATTTCTATAACTTTTGTTTCAGTTATATGTTAAAATTCTAAACTTCTAAACAAGTTTACCATGATTTTCTTTAGAAACTCTTCTTTGTATGTGACTAGCATCTCTCTCTAATTGGTGGCGATGTTTAAATTTACTATTATGAATTATTTCCTTTTGCTTTTAAAGAAAATTGGTAAATTCTAATTTAAAGACATAATCCAACCTGGATAAAATTGTTCATTTCTTAAAAGATGATTTAGTCATTCTTCCTAACATTTTAGGCTCTCTTTTATCTCCAAATAAACATTTTTTAAAGTACTCATTTCTATGCTTTTGGTTTATTTAAAACTTTTTCCTGCTTTTATAAGTAATATTTAAAAATTAATATTAATTAAAGCTGGGTGGTACTACATCTGAACTTTTAATTTTAGTACCCACATCTTTCTGTAAGTTTAAAATGTTTCATTATAAAAAATACAAGAAAATAAAAGCATTGCATGCTTATTATAGAAAAATTGGAAAATATAGAAAATTATGAAAAAATTAAAATCTTCTGTTATCCCACATTCAAAGCAATACCTTTCCATTGCTTTTTTTAATGCACACATATACATTTTTTACAGCAGTTGAGATCATACTGTGTATATAGTTTACTGATTTTTTTTTTTTAAAGAATAATAGATTTCTAAAAGATGAACTTAGAGCCCTAACTCTGGATTCTTTTAATAGAAAAGGATATATTATGACATGTTTTATAAGAAAGATTTTGGTTTCCTGTTTCATTCCTCTTTTAATTATGTCAGATAATAAAATAATCTTTCCTTTTTTCAAGGCTAAGTATAAAGCAGATTGGAAGAAAACCCTTGCTAAGGGCTATGATTTGAGACCAGATGCCATTCCAATTGTTGCTGCAAAAAGTTCAAGGAATATTGCTAGCAATGTAAGTCTAATTTGAAAATAGTAAACTCTCTTTATATTTAAAAAATATTTACATGGTGTATGAGGTTATATGAGCTATATTAGGAAGCAAATAAAAAATTGTAGTATAAAAATAA